>NC_132998.1:5661731-5976272 GCF_048564905.1 Vicugna pacos
TTTCTTCTCTTCAATCTCTCCTACCTAGATAGTCCCATCCCCACACTCACCTCCCCTCACAGATTCCCATCCTCCTCTATAGAGCTGCCACCAGGGTATCTACCAGTCTTCCACCTGTTCCACCACCACCCAAACTGGATGCCTCTTCCCCCTTCTTCTCATCCAAGGACAGGCTCTTACCTGTGTGTTCCCACCAGCATCCACTAGTAGGCTGGTCGTGGCCAACGTGGCCGAGTTGGGAAAGCAAGAGAAGAGGGAGGAGACGAGGTTGGAGACCCCATGCGCCAAGAGCTCCTGGAGGGATGCAGTGAGATGAAAAGGAGAGAGACCAAGTCATGTGTGGGGAGTGGGGAGTCACATGAGGGAGTTGTCCCTGGAATGAGGCTGGGGTCCTCACTCAAAGTCACACCTGGTTGGAGTCAATAGTGTAGCTGTACTTGTCTGCATAGATGGAGGCCAGGGAGGCGGACACAGCAAAGGTAACCAGTGCCATGGGCAGCGAGTCAGCCAGAATCCTGGGCAGCTCAGCTAGACTGGGAAGGAGAGGTTGAGGAAATCTAGAAAGAGAGAGGGATCCGTGGTGAGGATGGCTGGGGTATAAGGAGGCTATGGGGAAGAGAGAGGAGGAGGTGTTGAGAGACAGAGTTGTGAAAAAAGAAAGTTGGTGTCTTTTCATTATCTCTTACCCTCCGGGCAGCAATCCCACTATCTGGACATTGTATCTTGTGTCCAGGGAAGAGGTGAAGCAGAGCACAGAGGCCAGAAGCACCTGAGAAAGAGAGGAAATGTGGGCATGGGAGGAGATAGGCTCCTGGCAGAGGCTAGAAGGGGCTGGACATGAGAGAGGATTGTAACGCCGGTCCCATGGTTGCAGGAGCCCAGCAGCTGGGGGAGCTGGGATGTGTTTGGGATGAGTGCCCGACAACTGATTTAGAGTGAGGGAGCGTGGGGACGGAAATGAGGATGATGTATGCCTGGACTTATGGAGAGAGATGGACTGGAGGAAATCAGAGAGAGCTGCTATAAGCGATGGTGTATATCAAGAAATATAACCAAGCCATTCCAAGTAGGGAAGCTGGGTTACATCTAGGGACATATGGGTTATCTGTGGGGATGTGGAATATTTAATTAGCTGGGGAGAAAGAGAAATGTAGGTGGATGTGGGGAGGGAGATGAGCCGTGGGTGAGGAGAGAGAGGGAGTGGAGGTTCTGTGGGACCGCTGTAAGGAGGAAGAAGGCTTTCTGAGAGCTCCGGAGCAGGCTTCAGGAGAGAAGGGAAACGTGTGGATGGGGGATTTCGGAGCGTCAAAGTGTTTCGGGAAGAGGCCTGGAGAAGTACCGCATAAGCAAGGCCTCTCATCTGTGACCTCTCTGCACTCCACGAGGGGGCGGCAGCGGCCAGTTCCTACAGGATGGGCAGGGTTTGTGCGGTGCCAGAGGCCGGGACCCAGGAGCCATCCTCACCATGACGATTTCCCCTGGGATCGGGGTGGGTAGCTTGTCTCGAAATCTCACATTCAGTTCCTTCACCGGCACGAGCAGCGCCAAGCTGAGTGCGGAGATGGTCAGTTCGGCGGGGCTGCTCCGGGGCAGCGCCGTCAGCACGGCGGCCAGCGTCTGCGGGCAGGGGCGGTGAGCAGAGGGCCCCGAGCCAGGTCGACTGCCCTCAGCGCGGACCCCCCAGACCAAGGCGAGGCCCTCTCTCCTGGCTCGCATCAGAGCTTTCACCTCCGTAGCGACCCTCATTCAGCCACATGGTTCTGACTTCTTCTCCGCCCCCGCCACACACTATCCCTCCACTCGCAGCCATTCCTTCCTTTTCGGGTTCCTGTCTTCCCGGGACAGCCAGAAGCTTCTTCGCTCTTCTCCCACCCCCACCTTGAAGAGAGCGAAGCAGCCGATCTGGCGCGGGAGGGGCAACCCCAAAAGGCTGGGCAGCTGGGACACGAGCACGTGTAGGGCAGCCCCGCTGGTCAGCGCTTTGACCACAGGTTCCGACAGAAAGGTGGCCAGGATGCCGAGCTGCAGCGCGAACATCCCCAGCTGCAGGAGAGAAGATGCGCCATCATCACTCATCACTGGAGGAGGAGCGGACCAGCCAGAGTGCAGTGCGCCAGCTTCTCCGGGCACCTCTCCCGCCCAGACCGGTGCTGGAGACTTGTCCCCGCCGCCTCCTCCCCTGGCCCAGTTCCATGGTCCCCAGCGTGGATCCCCCAGAGTCCTCCCCCAAGGTCCTCCCTCACCATCAGTGCCCCGCTCCCGAAGGCCACGGCCGCCGCGGCACCAACCCGCTGAGCATCCAACTGTTCCCTCTCGATTCCGCTCAAGTTCCCCTCGAGAGGTTCGGGCACCAGCCGCTCCACGGCGGAGCCTGTCATGAGGCTGAGTACCGCGAAAGTTCCTAGGGCCCCGGGACAAACGCAGAAATCGCCAGCTGTGCTGTTTGGGCGCAGCAACTCCCAGCCCCGCCCCCCCCCCCCATGTTGCCATCAGGCCCCCTGTCCTAGAAGGCTGCTGCTCAGGTGAAGACCATGGAACCAAGAGAAGCCCAGAACCCCTGGTGAGGAAAGAAGGGAGCACCCACTGTAAAACTGCCCCCAACTGCATCAGCCCCCTCTTGCACATGCCCTGCAGACTGCTTGCTCCTTTGGGTGACAGTGCATATTCTCTCCCCTCTTCCAAGTCTTAAGGGACATTCGTTTTAGCCAAATTTCATGGGGAGGAAAAGTCTGAGTAAACTCCCGCCTCTTTGCACCGACTTAGCACCTCCAGCAAGCATTGCCTAGGTCAGAGGATCATAGCAGGGTAGCGGAAGGGGTGGACAGGATGGTGGGGGATGTGAAGAGGGGAATAAGAGATAGATTATAAGAACTGGAAGCCTGAAACCCCTGTTCATTTCACCCCCACAGAGGAGAGAAGTCACTGGGTCACTCACCCGTGGACAGATGTCTCCCAGTACCCAACAAGGTGTAGATGAGGACAGGGAAAAAAGAAGTGTAGAGTCCAAATACTGGGGGCACGGAGGTCAGGAGAGCAAAAGCCATGCCTGGGGGAGTAATGGGAAAAATGATTGATCTTCAGTGTGTGGGGTGGGGGGGTGGGGGTTCCCAGCCTCCAGGACCCCGTTCCTTTCCCACACTCTGGGAGGCTGGCACCGGGACGCTAAATCACGCCACATGCGGGAACTGAGGGGTTAAGGGACCTCGGTGGGAGGTCGTGGGGCGAACAAGTTCAGAGATCCGTGTCGGCTGAGTCCTGGGGGGCAGGCATCGGGCCTCTCTCCAGTTCCCTGAGCCAGAACGTGTCCAAGACTTCTCGCAGGATTGCGCAGATGAGGGGAGCTGGAGGGTGGGGATCTGACGGAGGTCCACAGTCCTTGGCCAGAACTTGGCCTCAGATCCGGGTCGCCGAACCCTCAGCCACACTAACCCACCTTCGCTCCCGGTCCCAGGCCCCAGGTCCCAGGCCCCATGCCAACCCAAAGCCCTCTAGAGCTTGGGCCCCTGACAGGCTGCTATTGGGGCCTCTCACCCTGGGGCACGTGCACGATGCCCACGGTCACTCCGGCCACCGCATCCCCCAGCAGCCAGGCCCGCCAGCGGTACCGGGGCAGCCAGCGCAGCGGGGGCAGCCGCGCCAGCAGCAGGCGCCACGCCCCCAGTCCGGAACGGGCGCCGGCCCGCCGCCTCCAGAGCCCGCGCAGCCGGGACCAGCGAGGCTCCGCCAGCGGCTCGGGCTCCTGCTCTGCGTCCCCGAAGAGCTGCTGGAACCGGGCCTCGGTAAGCGGTTCCCTGAACTTGGCGCCCAGGGGGAACTTAAGGTCGGAGGTCTCTCCCGGACCTGGGCAGGTCCTGGCGCCCAGGAGCCCACTCATTGTGCTCTCGGCCACCTCCAACTCCGCCCAGTCTTAAATAGCCCTCCGCGCGCTGGCCCCGAGTCCCGCCTCCCAGAAGCAGGGTCCAATCCTGTCCTGGAGGGCGCCCTCTCTTGGGGACCTTCTGCAGTCAGGAGACAGCTGCATCTTGGGGAGGGGATGTCTCTTATGTTAGGCGTTTCCTCAGACATCCTTGGCAGGACCGCTTGCTCTGGAGCCTGTGGGGGATGGCTGTGAAAAGGTGTAGGAGCCAGAGAAATAGGCCAGAAGACAAGCGCACCCCGACACCCACTGTTTGCCACTCCTGTCTTTTGAATCCCACCTCCTCACTCCCAGTTCCTTTCCACATCTGCACTTTGGGGAGAGACTCCTCTAGGGTTACTGGTCACTCTGAGGGCTGCTGCATTGGCCTCAGCAGTTTCACAAACTACCTAGATGGGAAGCAGCTCCACATATTGGCTAGGGATGGACAGAGAACCACCAACCCACACTTCTGCTGGGAGTGGCTGGGTCTAAATCCCCAGTTCAGGGCCTCAGGGGGAATACTGAACAGATAGGGAATTTTATTTCTCAGAAGCAAAAACCAGTGCACCACTATTTATTACATTCCAGTGCTATTCACATTGTAGGCACTCAATAACACTTGGTGGTCAAATTAAGTACAAAAGGTCACCCACCTATCTCATGTACCCCTGTGGTCCCTAAAGAGATACAAAGGTTCTGAGCTCCAAATCCTATTTTCCTCATCCCCTCCTCCATTCGCAAGAATCCTTAGCACCCCTCCCAATCACCCTCCAGTCCCAGTCCCTGACCCCAAAGCTCTGGGGGTGGGGTACATTGAGGGTGGATCTCCCCTCTTCAATTCCTCCTATTGTTCCCCAGAAGTCTTATCTGGGCTGTACGTCCTGTCCCCCCCTTAGAGGTCCCTCCCCTCATTGTGGCCAGAGAGACCTCAGGCCCACAGGGAGGCTCCAGCTCCTCCTTGTCCCCCCACCCCAGCAGTCTATTGTCTGCTGAGGAAGCTCAAGTACACGTGACTGGGCCCAGGGGACGAATGGACACAGTGGACACACCGATGCCCAAGGACCCAGGACAGGGCATCTGGACATGCATCTCTGCACGTTTGGCTCTCTCTGTCCCTGGGAGGGGTGAAGACCCCTCTGGGCTCTCCACTCTTGGGTCTGTGGCTTGAAGAAGAATCCCTTCCTGCTCAGTATGGATATGCCCTACAACCTCCCAGACAGCAAAAATAAGGAGACCCAGAGCCAGAAGGAGCCATAGCGCCCAGCATCCTCTCCACCTCCCCGAGTTCCCTCAGCTGGACATGGAAGCCTCAGAAGGAAAGGTACATTGAGCTCTTGGTCCTTCAGAATCTGGGTGTCGGGGGGAATGGCGGGAGGTCACCCCAGAGTGGGCTTTCCAGTGGGTCTAGAATGGAGGCTAGATGGGAGGGAAAGAAGGGCTGGGCAAAGGGGAGGATATATCAGGGTTCTAGGGCTTCCCAGTGGCCCCAAGCTCCAGGACTGGACTGAGATGCTGCAACTGCAGGTAAGCGACAAAGATGACAACATCTTTTGTCTTACATACTGAGCCCTTCTCCTATCACAAGACCCCTCCTCAGACAATTGATTTGTGGGGCCAGCTGATCTCTTCCACACCCCTTCTCCCAGCTCAGCCCTACCTCTGCCTCCCCTGCCCTCTGCCAAGACAGCAGCCTTGGTGATATGACAAAACCTTTATTCTCAGAAAACAGAAAAAACAAAATCAAAAACAAAACCAATAATTTCTATCTGGCCCTTGCCCCAGCCCTCCCACCCACCCACATATGTTCCTGTGATGGGGACCTGTGATGCATGCAAAGGGGTGGGAACTGAAGGAACCTATGTTCCTTGGGCAGAAAGAAGTCCTTTTAAGTCTAGGTACCCTCCTCCCAGTTGACACCACTCCCAGCCTTGCCCACCCTCCAGACACACCAAGAGGGAGGAATTCTGGGGCCATGCCAGAAGGGTTGCCCTTAAGTTCCTGGGGAAGCAGGGTGGCTCAGTCAGCACCACCCCTATGGCCTTTCCCAGTTACAGCTCATCTTCATCCAGCTTGGCAAGTCTGGCTTGGCAGGGAGAGGTGTTTGGAATTGGTGGCACTGGAGGAGAGTCCTGAGGAGCCTGAGGGATGTCACTGAGGGCCTGAAGAAAGACTCAAGTCAGAGGATCAAAAAAGTTCAGGAATCCACCCTCACTCCTCTCTTGTCAGTATAAGCCCCTTGCCAAGCCCCTCTTGTCAGACATCTTAGATTATCTGAGACCATCAGCTTCTCCTAGCATTAAACTGGAGTTCAGGAGGGCAAGAGATAGGAAGGAGGAAGGGGCAGACAAAAGGAAGGTGGTGGAAGAAGGAACGATATGGGGGAAAGAGGTCTGGGGATCCCAGAACAAGAGAGGCCCTCCTCGTTCTGCCCCTACAACCTGCGAACTCCATTCCTCATACCTGTGTGTCCAGGGGCAGGGGGGCTCTGGCCACTTCCCCTTTGGGCAACATCAGCAGAGAGGGGAGAGAGCCATTGATGGGTGTGCGTGTGCTGACCTGGGCCCGGTCTCCAGGCCGAATTCTCCCAGGGCTCCCCACCCAAGGGCCTCCTGGCCGCCCCAGGCTGTTGGTCTGGCTCTCCCGTCTCTGGTACTCAATAGGTGACTGCAATGCTGGGCGAAGAGAGGAACAGAAGGAGGATTACAACAGACACATCCCTTCCCAGGGGCTCTGCTCAGGCCATCCTCCCTCTCTGCTCTCCCTCCCGAGGACTGTCAGCCAACATAAGTTGCTTGGGGCTTTAGGGGGTTCTGAGTTACTAAATCTTGAGCAAGTAGTAGAAAAGTGGGGATGAGGGACAAAGAGATGCTGGGGGCAGGGGGCAGGGATTTTTGGAGATCGGGCAGTGAGGGATTCAGGAGATCAAAGGGCTGAGGGAGTATGTTGGGGAGGAAGGGCAAGAATTTCACCGTTGAGAAAGTCCCGCTGGCTTTCCAGGATCTGAGCCACTTGCTTGATCCAGGCCTGACTGACCGCAGGGTCTGCAGTCTGCAGGATATAGCGCTGGATCCCACCCTCTGGCCCTCTGGAGGTCAGTGCAAAGCGGCAAGGGTCACCTTGGAGGTTCCCCTCCAGTCCCAGGCAGCTCACCTGGATTGGCAAATAGGAGGTAGCCCCCAGATTCTTCAGGCCCTCTCTGGCTCATCCCCCGTCCAACAAATCCAAGAGCCAGACATTGTCTCAGAGGCCTCCCCACTCCCAGTCAGACCCCACCCTCGGGGCCCCCTCCCCACCTTGATGCTGCTTTTGTACACATATCCAGGCTGCGTTCCACCTCGCGCTCCTCCTCCCAGGGCCTCACTGAAGATGACGATTTGCTCAAAGAGGAAGACGCGCCTCTCTCGACCCCGGGAAGAGAGCAGACCCCCAGCCTCGGGTTCCGTGACCCAGAATGTGTCCTGGCCCAAGAGCTTCCCTTGAGCAGTCAGTTTGCCCTAAAATCAAAGGAGAGTGGCCTTTGAGGAAAACAAGAAGAGAAAGGGGGCAACTCTCTGCTCTTCCCTCCTTCCCCTGACACTTCCAACCAACCATGGGGTCAGCCCCAGAAGAGGACAGCTCCCCATCAGAACCACCTGAGTGCTCAGCTTGGGCCAGAAAAGCCTTGCTCCTTCCCTGTACCTCAAACCCCCGCAGTCTCCCCAGGGTCATCATGTCATTGCAGCGCTTGGGTACGAAGCACATGACCTCCACGGCTTGCTGGGACACAGGTAAAGAGAGGATCATTGTCATTGTTGGGAAAGAGACCCCTTCGGACCATGTTTCGACCCCCAACCAGCCTCCCCCTAAAAACCAGACAGCTCCACACCACCCAAGGAGCGGGCAGAACCCAGCAGACTAAGCAGATAAAGTGTGCATGGTGTGTTTATGAGACCTGGGGGTCCTCACCTCTAGCTCTTCAGTATCCATCCCAGCTCTGCTATAATACTTGAGAAAATCCTATGACATAGAAAAGAAATGCTCAGGGGGGTCACGAGGACATCCTCAAAAGCTCTCACACCCTCCCCTGGGAACACAGGTGAGGACCCCCAGGAAGTCTTGGGGGTAGCCTTAGGAACCCTGGGGAGGTGAGGGAGGAAATGGCCATCCCCGCCAGCTGTGCCCCCAGGGAACAGGTGGTCCTGACCTTGAGCAGCAGCTGGTACTTCATGATCCTCTGCACTGGCTTGATGAGGAGGTCATTGAGCTGCAGGCGGTGCCCCAGCTGCTGCCGGAGCTCCTGGGGATAGGGACAGACAGGGTGGCTTTGCAGCTTGGGAAGCCTGTTCATGCTGATGATTCTGTTCCCCTTCCCCCAACGTGTCTCAGCCACTGACCTCAAAGTAGCTGTCCCCAAATTCTGACACCACATGCTCTGACTTGGGCTTATTCTGACAGTACACCACGTACATATGCAGCCGGCGCTCCTACGGGAGTAAAATTTAAGAAAGAGTAGATGTGTGAGGAGAGAGGGCACTTCTTTAGGGCTCCGTGACCCACTCAAAAGCCCCTCCCTTCCTGGGTCCCACTCTCTCTAGCCTCACATGTTTGATGAATAGCTGAGCCAGCCAATCAGGGTCCTTCAAACACTGCTGTAACTCCTGCAGGAAATAGCTGGAGAGGTGGGGCAGGGTGGGGGGAAGGCAGGTCAATTACCCCCACCCCAAACAATTCAGAGCTGTCTGCCCTAGTAGTGCTCCCTGCGAAGCCTTCCCAAACATTCCTCAGGCAGCAGGGGACCCATGGGTAGGATACAGAGACCACCAGACGTGCGCCCCTCCCCCTCACTCTCAGGGTCCACCACTCACTCTCGATGCCACTCGTAGATTTGCTGGATGTTCCCAAACACAATCCTGTCACGGCCCCGAAGGCTCTCGGGGACCCCCTGAGCAGCCATGGTGGCCATGTAACCCTGTGGAAAGTTTGAGTGGGAGCACAGGTGTGTGGGTTCAGCCCTGGTGGGAAACCCTCCTCCCCAAGAAGTCCAGGATGTAGGGGAGACTGGGAAGGTGGGACAGCGGAGCACCAAGGCATCTCCTAAAATCAGGTCTGGGAGAGGGAAAGGGAGCTACCTCCACAATCTGCCCCAAGTCGTCCACGTACATTTTCTCTGTCTCTACCAGCTCACTCAGGACATACCTGGGGTGAGAACAACTGCTTGAGCCACTTCCTCCCTCCTGGACTAGAAGCCCCTTCATTACCACAGACAACCTTAGAGGACATTCCAAGTCTCAAATCTAAAATGTGAAGAACAATCCTCTGGAAGTGGTGTGATTAGGGGAGTCGGGGAGGGAAAGTGTGGGTACACTTACATACTCCTTTCCAGAGCCTTCTTCTTCTGTTCTTCCTCACTCTCAGGAGCTTGGGACAAAGTCTCCTCTTCAGGTGGCTGGAAGGAAGAACATCCTAGAGTAAGCAGATGGATGCCTCTGGGTGAGGGGAGCCACCCTAGACTCATTTCTTCATACCTGCGTCTTATCCCCAGGGCCCCCCAACAATGTGGTCAGCAAGGTCAGTTCTGGCAGCTCCTCTCCTGCAGCTAGAGCTGGTTCCAGCATCCAGTTCTGGGGACCAGAAGTGAAGTCTCAAAGATCAGGGACAGTAGCAGGATCTCCCCAATGACAGGGGCCCCCAACCTGCCCTCTCTCCCAGTGTCCTTCATAGATGTCCTTCATGCTTCTGTGGTGCTCCCTGCTCACCTCATACAGTCCAGCCCGGCCGCGGTCCGCCTCAGTTTCCACACTGAAACAATGTTTGGAATGATCCAACCATCTTCTCAGGCCACTGACTGGCCCTGGGGGGCCCGGGGAACAGGGGCCAGAGCTGAGGCCAGAGCTGGGGCCAGAGGGGGCAGCCAGACCCGAGGCAGCTGAAGCCGAGATGCTCCCCTCACTGCCAGCAATGGAATAGGATTCTAGTGTGGGAGTGAGGGAGAAAGGGGGTGATAGATATTGCTTCAGCTCCAGATTCAGGGTCCCTGGGGAGCTCCCCAAGTCTCTACTCTGTGATGCTCAGCCCCACTCCAAGGCTCACTCTCTTGCCATTCTCATTTGAGTTGGCCAGGAGAGAAAATTTCACCAGGGCACCCTTGGGAGGAAGGACAGTAAACACCTGGCTCCCCAGGCCTGGAACCCCCAGTTACATGTGGAGGTTCCCCCATACCCTGAGCATGGCACCAACATGGGGGTGGGGGTAGCCATCTGGGCAGACACTGGAAGCTGGGGGTGGCCATCTGCTCTCCTACAACCCTCCCCTTTCCAGTGGGTACAGACCATTCTCTGAGAATGGGGGGAGAGCAAGAGCTAAGAGCCCATCTGCCACCCCCAGACCCTTCCTCCACCCATTGCAGTAATCACTATAAAAAGAAAAGATTTCTGCAGCCCACCTCCCCAACACATGCAAAAATCCAACACGGGGCAAATGAGGAGAGCTCATCAGGGCTGTCCTTGGCCTGGACTCAGAGACAGCAGATGCAATCTGTGATAAGGCCCCTGGTAGACCCCCTCGTTCCTCATTCCTCCTTCCCCCTGTCCCTCTGCAGATCTGAAGTAGATGCTCAGCAAAAGGATTTGAGGGAAGATGTGGTTGTAGGCCTACAGGGATTGTGGGTGGGTTTTTCTCATACCCAGTTGACTATGGGGAAGAGGAGTCCCCTGCCCCTTCCCCAATTTCCTTAACTTGAACTGATAGACGTGGAGGCAGAATGGATTTTAGAGATCATCTATTAAGTCACTTTCCTGGAAAACACAAGTATAGTCGCCAGCCTCTAAATCCCTAGGGCCAGGGCAAACAGACGTCCTGAACCATCAGCCCGCCCCCCACTCAACACTGGGCCCTCGCAACCTCGCACTCACCACGTCCCCCCCGGGCGAAGCAGCAGCCGCATTTTGCCAGCACTTTTCGGATCACATGGGGACAGGCACAGCGACTCCCCTTTTGCCCCCCCCGCATGGCGCCCGGGCCCCCCCGCACCCCCCACCCGAGCCGGCCATGCAGGGGGAATCACGGGGGGCGGGGCGGGGACGGCGCAGGGCGCACACCCCCCCCTCCTACCCCGCTCCAGGCTGGGGAAGGGGGGGAGGGAGGGAACAGGGAAGAGGGGTCCAGGGGGAGGCAGAAGTCTGGTCTGGGGAGGGCTGGGGGCTTTGCAGAAAGGGCGGCGCGGGGCCTGGCCGCCGAGCTAGGCGGGGAGGGTTTCCGGAACCCAGTCGGTGCGGGGCCCAGGGTCCAGATGTCCAGCAGGGAGGGGAGGGATGGTGGAGGAGGCTGGGCCGGGTTGCGGCAGCCGCTCCGGCTCCGTCTCCGGCCTCTCAGGTTGGGGGTGGTTCTAGGTCCGGGGAGGGGAGGAGGCGGGGGCCGACTCCCCGAGTCACTGGCGCTGCGCGGGTCCCGGCCGAGCTGCGAGCTGAATAACAGGCCCCGCCGCCCGGCCGCCGAGGGGAGGGGCCTCCGCGGCCCGGCTCCGCCCTCTACCTCCCGTTCCCTCTTGAGCCTGTGCGGGGTTCCCGCCCCAATCCCCCCTCCCCCAGGCACCACGGCGTTCCCACTCCACGTCCCCAGCGCCTCCGCCCCTCCTCTCCAGCCTGGGCTCACTCGCCCCGGGTTCCCCTCCCTCCCGCATCTCGGGCTCTGGCTGAGGAGCGCTGGGGTGGGGGTTAAGCCCGGCGGCAGGGTCTTCTCGGGTCTCCCCTCGCCTCTGCGGTGGAGAAGGGCGCGGCGGATGGGGCCTTGGCCTGCGCGAAGATGTCCTGGGGTTGGGACTGTCCCTAGCCGCGCATGGATGGACAAGGCTCCCCAGAAGGGGGTGCGTGAATGGGGAGCTCTTTGTGGGGAACACAGCCCAGGTGCCGCCCCCTCGCCGGACCCTTCTTCCGTCTAGGCCCCGGGACTCCAGCTGAGGCTAATCACCAATTAAGGCGAAGTCCTGGAGCCTGCTCTGGCGAGGGGCCAGGGGTGGGGCGCGGGGACAGTCCACCAGCAGGGGCTCGGGACCCACTGAAGTGGGGGGACACACAGCGGACTGGAGGGCGCCAAGAAGCGTGGAGAGCTCAGCGTTTAAATGGGTCTCATGCAAATTAGATGCGAACATTTATGCTAGTAAGAGCAGCGTATTTTTGAATCCGCCACTTTGCGCAGGATGGCAAACTGTGCCCCGCCCCACCCTACTCTCAGCTTACCGGGCAGCGGAGCCCAGGCGGGGACCTCACGTTCGCGCTCACCTCTCACATCCCCCTCCTTACAGTTAGACTCTGAATCGGTATCCCCCGGCCCTAGGGGGCTTCTCTTCGGGGGCTGCAGGGATAGAATGATCGTAAGAAACCCGCTCTCCACTCCCAGACCTGACCTCCTGCTTCCCCTCCTCCCTCCTGTCAAAATCCACTTCGTTATAAAAGGGTCGCCAAGGCTAGGGTGGAGGAAGTTCGTGCCTATGGTCCTCTTAGTGGAACTCTCGGATTCCTACGACTGCCCCAAGAATTCTTGTTTGCGGGTAAACTGAGTTCTGGGGTGCAGCCATCATGAAGGCCCCTAAAGATCCCAGACACCACGGTGGCCCCCCTTTCTTACCCCCTCCGGCCCGGGTAGGGCACATGCTCGCAGCATGCCCCCCATGACCTCCAGCATCCGGTCCGTGCGGCCAGGGGCGGGGCGGTCCGGGGGCTTCATGCTGGACCCCTACCCTCCTCCAAGTTTCAGAGCCGAGGGGGCACGGAAGCTGGGGGGCTCTGAGGCCTGCGCGCGTCCGGGGAGTTGCCCGCGCCGAACCCGCCCCCTGCCCGGCTCCGCCCCTACTCCCACCCCAGCCAAACTTTTCAAAAGTGGTAGGGTTGTTCCTTTCTCTACAACCCGTAGTTCAACAGCAAACAAACCCCTCTTAATCCTTACTCCAACGTCGAAGCACGATCCAGGGCTTTGCAGTGTCATCCTGGGGCCCACCAAGTATATGCCGTTTTCCCAAAGAGACTGAGGAGGCCCACAGAGAGTTCCCGAACACAGCCCCCTTCCCCTTCTCAGCAGGTCTGGCTCCCCACCCCACCCCCTCTCCGATCCACGAAACAGAACGGGTGTGGCATAGAGAGTTGCATATTTTACTTTATTTTTATTAAATTAAAAGCTACAGTCTGGCGGCGATTCCAGAACAGGGTAAGGAGGCTCCTTATAGGGGGCAGAGAAGAGCGAGAGAAAGACTGACAGAGACAGAGACACAGGAGAGGAAGGGCAAGGTTAAGGTAGAAGGCGAATTGTTTCGGAAGAACACACGCGGCCGGCTCCAAGGGGGCTCCCAGCAGCCGGATTCCCCCTCCCTCCGCACGGAAGTTCTACAGTGGGGTAGTATGTGAGGGTGGGGGGTTCAAGAGACCCTCCCCTCCCCACCCAGGTCCTTTCTCAGCTTAGTCACTGGAGCACAGCACATACCAGAAGAAGCCAAGGGCAATGGAGGGGGCGGGGAGACTGGGAGTATGTACACAGGGAGGAGGGGAGCAGAGCCTGGGACATAAGCCTCTGCCAGAAGGGAGTGGCTCACACTGCACTGAAGCACTCAGCCTGTGGGGGACTGGGGAAGGGATCACCCCTCCCTGTCTGAACTCCTTCCCCAGTAGACAGTCCCCTACTCGAGTGGTGTGGGGGGCAGAGGGAGAGAGAGAGCAGAGGCTTCCGTTGGGTCCTACTGGAGAACGGCAGGGGCCTCAAAAAGGGGATGTCTTTCAGTCATCGGTGATGCCCTTGGCTCTCAGCTCCTCTTGCACCCGGGTCAGGTAGGTAGGGTCTGGGTACCCAAACCTGGGAGCAAAGAGAGATGAGGGTCAGGGTTAGCTGTTCAAGCTTACACTCATATTACCAGTCCCCTGTGCTCACCCTCATTCTGGTTCCTCATTCTGGCCCCTCCCCACCTCTCCTAAGGTTACCCAAACTCAAGATAACTGAGCCCAATTCTGCTTATTTTTTGTAGGTTAAGCTGGGGACATCGGGACCGGCCTGAATATAGGAGAAAGTGGCATGGAAGAGAGGGTTGAACAGTTTGGGGTCAGTCGTCTCCAATCAGGGGGTTGATGAGAGAGGGGATTGATGCTGTTCCCTCTGGGAAGGGAGAGAAGGGGAGGAGCCCAAGGGAAGGGAAATGAAAGAGTATCGCACAGCTGGGGTCCCCCTGTGCAGCTGGTCTTGTGGTGGATGTCGTTCCAGGTGATGACATTCGGTCTCCCTGTGGTCATGGACGTGCCGATAGTGAAGGTGAGGCGCTGGTCAAACGCCTTGCGGAACAGGGTCAGCACCTTGTTGCCCTCAGGGCAGTCCGGGAGGTAGGCCACCCGTGTGGTGCCAGGGTACCGAACTCCTGGGTTTGGATGTTCAGCCTGTGGGGGCAGGGAGGCAGAGTGGGCAGTGAGCAACTGGGCATCTTAAGGCCCATGACACCAATGGAGAGGCATCCTGGCCAGCCTGCTAGCTGTGTGCTCCCAGCTGGCGGGGCAGGGACAGGCTGACAGCCTCCCAGGGAAGGAGCTGCTCTAGGGTCTGGCAGCACGAGCCTATTTCCAGATAAAACCCTTACTGTTAAAGAGGTCCTTTCTGCTGTCCCAATCCCTCAAGTCTCAATTCAGCAATAACCTGAGTCTCAAAGTGATGGAAGGCAGCTGGTCCTTCCTCTCCAGATAACTCAGCAGACATGTGAAGACAGAATAATTTATCTTTCAGCCTTCCCTTCTCCACCAGAAAACAATCCCAATCCCAATGTCTAACCTGTTCCACTTTTCTATTAGTCTCCTTCAGAGCTTCCTTATGCCTCTGCAAACCAGAACTGGACATTACTGTTTGTCAAGCAGGAAGACACCTGTAGGCTCTTGAACACTCCTGTTTTTAACCTTCCACTGTCATCAAGGTTTTCTCTCTCACAAATCTGGAATGGAGTAAAACTCCCAGCCCTGTGAGAGGGGGTCAGATCCTTCCCACTGTGCCTGCCTGCACCCGAGCCACCATTTCCACAGATTTCACCTCTACCAAGAATAGCTATCAACATCCAAGTTCATCAAGGAAATAGAATTGGATCCCTTTCTCTCATACATGATTTTCCCGAGGGTCTTGGGGTCGTGGGGATGGAAAAGCTAGGCCTCAAGGGGGCGTCTAGCTCCAGGGCACTGAGTGGGAAGGCATACTGGGAGAAAGCAAGACTGCATCACCGTCTAACAAACACACACCACTCTCCCAGTTTTCCTAGGTCAGGGAACGAGTGTGGGGAAAACCAAAGGGTAAGGACAAGTGGAAATCTTCTTACCCCCTGGACACCGGGCGGGAAGACGTACTGGATGACGATGGTGCCATACTTCTCATAGCTGGGTAGCAGGAGTGTGGCATCCTTAGAGACCAGCATCCGCCCATTCTGGGGCTGGTTGCCCACCAGCTGCCCGTAGAAGCGGCCACACATGGGGCAGGCCTTTTTCACTTGCAGGGCCCGGGTGATGCAGCCCTCGCAGAATGAGTGCCGGCACTTCTCCAATGTCTTGGCGTTCTGGATCTCCCCGAGACAGATGGGGCAGGTGCTCTCCTGCTCTTCTGCCTCCTCCCGAAGGCGGGGAGGAAGAGGCGGGGGCAGGGGAGGAGGAGGTGGGGGAAGCCCGCGGGCCCCTGGGGGCAGGAGTGGGGCTGCTCGGAGAGGGGGTGGGCCTGGGCGGTGCAGCTCAGGGTGCTCCCCTCCACCCCCCAAAGCCAGGCAGCCCATAAGCTCCCCCTGCCTCTGAGCTTTCTTTAGCTCTTTCTCTGCCTCCTTTAGCAGCCCCTTGAGAGCCTTCCGGGCCAGGTAGAGCCCATTGGGAGGGGCCGGGGGCGGGCCCTGTGGGGAAAGCTGGAGAACATAGATGTCAGAAGTCTCGCCGTCTATGAGGATGGACACACGGTGCTCCTCCCGAAGCCGGGCCAGCCGGGCTGGGGTCTCCTTACTTAGGAAGTCCCACACAGGCTTGGAGACAGTCACTTTGTTCTTGCAGGTGCCTCCACAGGCTGCCATTCTGGACAGGACGAACGACACTGCCCCCAGGGTGACAGGGACTCAGGGTGGGGGGGGTCCCCATTTGACAAGTACCAGTGCCTCCTACTTCAGGTTCCTTTCCCGCTCCACTGTCTCAAAGTCCAACCCCCAGCTCCTCCCCCAAGTTCATTTTCCAATTCCTCTTATCTTTCAACCCCCAGCACCCACTGGAGAGCAAGAATGCTTCTATAACTTTATTATTATCATCTAAGGCAAGCATCAATCTTGTTTCTCCTACACACCTCCCAAGATCACAGAAACAACCTTTCCCTCCCCCACCCCAGGTGGAAACTGGGATCTGTAAAAGGGAAGGAGACCTTTTGACCCTCCTTTTTGCTCACTTTGATCCTGAAGAGCTTAGAATTGGCATGCAGGCTCTCTCTCTCTGTCCCTGCTCCCTACTTGTAGGTTGTGTGACCTGGTGGGTGGAAAGGGAAAGAGGGAAAGTGAGAAATCCCTTCCCCCATTCCCACACACCCCAACCCAGCAGCCCATGGAACGGAAACAGAACCTGGGTGTAAGTTACTGAAGATGGGGTAACTGGGAACATCAAGTGGAGGAAACCAATTTAAAAGTGAAAGTTGAGGTTCTCATGGAAGGCAGGTACCTGGAAAGCCCATGGACGATGCTGACAGCTGCAGAAATCCCTGTTTGCACACTCAGCTGACCAGGCCTGGGGGATGGGCAGAGTGGAGGGGTAAAAGGTTAGGATGACAAATATTATCATTTTCCCATCAGCCCAGAAACAAAACAAAAACTCCTCTTCCATTTCCTCTTCTTGTCTCTTGCAGAATTCCATCCCCAGCCTCTCGCCAAACTGCTAAAGAAGGAACTTCAACATGCTAACTTTCCTCTGTCTTCCCCAGCTCTGAGGCTCTTAAGAAAGCCTAGGGACACAGCTGAGAGAAGTCAGTAAGGGAAAAGCCCACACAGACAGAGGTCTTTTTTGCCACCTCCCTCAGATCACATGGACAAGAATATTTCCTTTTCTCCTCAACTCCTCGCCCTGCTCCATGTTTCCAAATAATTCAGCCCCTATGCTGGGGAGCCTTCCTTGAGAGCTAACCCAGTCCCTTCTGCTGGAGTCTGGAATGCCGACGAAGTGACAGCAGCCCCTACAGTCACAAAGTTCTCACTGTCAGCTTTTAAACCCAGGACTCGAAGTCCAAGCCTGTCAGCAACCTAGGCTGCATTTAGGGACGGGTGGGGCTCGCGCAGGGGATGGACTAGAGGAGCCTGTTTCCCGAGTCTTGCCGTGTTCAGCTAGGAACTGGCCCTACAGTACCTCCAAATGCAGCCCAAAGAGGAAGAAGGGCTGTTACTGTGACCTCAATTCCTTGGCTGATCCAAAGGGGAACAGCTCTCCTTTTGTGCTTCCATCGTAGTCCCCTCAAGGCCAGAGGCACCTCAAGATTCAGAAAGTGAAACTGGAACCCTAAAGCCTCAGGTCATACTGTCCATCCAGGTGGAACACCCCCTCCCCATATGGCAGAGGGAAGCCAGGACTTAAGTGTCCCTTGCTCCAAGTCCTGCTGGCACAGAAAAGGGAGGCGGGGCCACAGTTTATGCTGGGTCTCTGATTCCTCTGGGGCAACCCAGGCCGGACACAGGGCCAGTCCCTCCCGCCAGACAGAGGCCGGCGACAGGGGCAGCTGGGAAGGACCAGGGTCCCTGGGGCATCAGCGGAGGCATCTCCACCCCTCCCCCCACGACATCCTGCAAGACCCGACCCGGAACCACCTCCCCAGATCCCCCTCTGGCCGGAGCCCCCGGAGTCCCACCACTGGGTGGGGGTGCATGTCGGCCCCATCGCGGGCCCCGGAACCCCCAAATGGAGGCCAAGGCTGGAGGGTGATAGAAAGAGGATCCGCCGGGCCCGGAGGGGCCCCCGGCGCCGCGCGCGGGGGAAGGAGGCGGAGGAGGGGGCGCAGGGGGAGCAGGAGGGCGCGCAGGGGGTGCGAGCCGGGCCCGGGGGGGCGCGCGGTGGGTGTGGGGGGCGCCGGGCTCACCTACCTCTCGTCAGCGCCGCCATTGCCGGTCACATGACTGAGGCTGTTGCTGGGATGACGGTCTGGGCCTTAGCAACAAGGGGGGGGAGACCCCGAGAAGGTGGGGGATATTTTCCAGGGGGTGCAGACTGAGGGAAAGGGAAGGAGGGAGGATGGCACCCTCTTTCCCCTCACAGGTGATAATCACCGTTCCCTCTGACCCCTTCAATCCACACGCCCCTGCCCCTCTGCCCCAAAATAAAAATGGAGGCGCCGTCCCAGTCTTTGGAGGGAGGGGGTGGTGTCGTGGAACCGAGGGTAGGAGGTTAAACCCCTTTGAGACGCCACCCTTCTCGTTCCCCCTCCTGGGAGGGGCTCGCCCCCCTTTCTTCTCCAGCCAGCTGTGTGGCGCCTTCTGGGAACTGGTGGTGGGTGGGTGGGTGAATGAGAAGTGTCGGTTTAGGTAGATGGGGAAGAAGGGGTTGATTTTTCTGTGATCCTTTTTCTAGAAGGGCCTTTAACAAATATGAGATAGGAAGAGTCATATTAAAAAGAAAACCATTGGCTCTGAAAAAAAAAAAAACAACCACCCAAGACTAAACTGTTTCAATCCCCTCTCTCATCTGCCTTTTCCTGGATTGTTACCTTCTGTGACACCCCCAAAACCTGCTCTCAGATGGGTATTGGTAAGTGCCTCTGATTTTTCTCTTTCCACAAACAGGGATACCCAGGCTGATGCAGAATGAGAAGTGAATACATTTTTTGGAAAAATGCCTTAGAGTGGTGGTGGTGTCACGTCTATGGTTAAAATGGAGTTAAAAACTCTCAAGGGGAAAAAAAAAAACCTCTTCGCTGTTCTGCTTCCCACATCAGAGCAATCTCCACCCCCAGTCCAACTCACTTCCCTGGGGCCACATCAGCCAGGTTTTTCCACCAGCCAAAAGATCTCCTCGGCCAAGCACTACTGGATGGATCTCCCAGACTGGCAGCAACCTCTGCTCGTCCACCCCCTTTTCACTCCCCCTCCGGGCTGGATGGTTGGTCACTTTCTTCTCCACTTTCCCAGGACCCTGCTGTACTCTTCCTGCCCTCCAGACAGAGGACATCTTTCCCAGGAAGCCTGGGGGAACACTGAATTCCTTCTCTTTTAGCTCATGTTCGTGCTGCTGATAGACTTGCTCACCTTTACAGATTCGGGGTGTGATCTAGTTGAGAACCCTGGGGGAAAAGGGAGGGTCATAGCATCTCAGTTGTCCCTGAACTCCCACAGAATTGGAGAATGTTTTCCATTCCTATGCACACCCCTTGCAACCTTTCAAGTTCACAGCTGTCTATCTAGGAATCCACATTCTTAGTTAGGGGCCCAACAACTTAAAGGTCAGAATTCTTCATCTGGTCTCTGCATCCCTAAGCACAGGCTTGCAAAAAACGGGAGGAGAGGGGGAAAGAGGCATTTCTGTGAAGGAATTTGGATTCAATAATTTATTTTCTATATAGTGACAGCAATGAGTAAATATACACGATATTTTTAATTAATTAATAAAACAAAAAGGTGAAAAACGGAAGCAACAATGAAGAAAACCATAATGCTTATGATGTATCAGCCAAATGGTCAGAAAACCCATTTCTAAAGAACAGCAGTTGCTGGTGTCATGGAGTTTTATTGCATTCAACAGGGGAAAGGAAGACCGCTGGAATGAAAAAGATCCATCAGGCTCCATCAGGAAGATAGTATAGGGGCTCCAATCCTTAACTGGGGACTCCTCTTGTTCCTTCCTTTGGAGCAGAAGATGGAGGAGAGGGAGAAATTCTCCTTTATGACCTCATGACTTCTTGTGAGACAGATCAGTCCAGCCAGATACAGAGCCAAGAGCCTTTGCACCCCCACAGGTTAGTTGCTGGTGCCCATCTTTGTTTTAGAGAAATGCAGATGCCTGGGAGGGGGGGTGCAGAATCAAAAGAATGTCTGCTTTAGCCCCAGAGGCATTGGAGGGAGAGGAGGACACCATCTCAGCTCATCAGGGTCCTCCGCATTCTGAGAATATCACGCATCAACTCAGCTCTCTTTGGAGGGGGCTGGGTGATTGAGTTACAGCTCTGACTCCTCTCTGGGGGTGGAGAGTGAAGATGACAAAGAAGGCCATCTGTCCCCTGGGAGACACAGTAGCAGTATAAGATGGGACAAAAAAGAACAGAATAACAAATCCAACTGGAAAAAAGGGTTTCAGAAGGGGTGGGGGAAGGAAGTATACTAGGGCCACATTTCCGGGGAGTAGAGGAGGTCCCTACACGTGAGACCTCTATCTTCTTGAAATGACAAGGGTTGACCCAGATAGAGATATTCCTTCCCTTCTGTTGGGACTAAAACCTCATGGATGGCCAGACATGAAGAAAGGAAATTTAACATGAGGAATGAGCCTTACAGCCCTGGCCCATCCTCCTAGCCTCCAGAACTGGCCACACCCACACTGAAGGGTTCCAGCCCCAGGAGGGATATGAGGTCCTGGTGAAGAGCAGCAATAGTCAAACGTTCCACCCTGGATTCAACACTTTGGTGGCCAGGCCATCTCTGGGCTCCTGTGCCCAGAAGTACATGGGTCGGCGTGAAAGTCGGGTGCAGGAAGAGACTGGAGAGTAGTCAACCCTTGACAGAGACCTTCTCCAGTTATCTGCATAATCACAAGAGTCCTCAGAGGTCCCACCTCCATGAGGTGCCAGGCTGCTGAGCACTCTCCACCCCACCTTTTAAGCTCCGCCACATCCCATCATGTGTACGCATGTCTGCACCCACATCTGTAGTATCTTGGAACATCTTCCATCCCAGGGCCTACTGGGAAGGAAGCATGCCACAATGAGCTCTATAAAGTTATCAGCAAAATTCAGATACTCTTAGTGCATCTCATATGACAGAAGGCATCCAGAGTAGTTGCTTGAGCCAGGTCCATCTGTCCAGTCAGGTCCTGAAGATGGCAAACAACCCCCTTCCCCCAGCTCCTCCTAGGTTATGGAAACAACAGGACATCTTACAAAGATCAAGGCACTTGGGAGAGTCAACAGTAACACTCTAATGAAGCAAGCAGACTTGTTGAGGGGAAGGGAGAGGAGGAGGGAAGGGGAGAGAGGTCAGTGTAATTCCGAGGGCCAAGAAGAGCCTACTCCACAAGATGGAGTTATTTGGATGGAAGGCGCTTGTAGCCTAAAGTCAGCAAAGGAGGAAGAGAAGTGGCCAGGATATCCACAATTGCCCCAAGCCTCTCAGAACCCCACCACCTGGAACATAAAGCAGCAGTCACCATGCAATCAGGCCGTCTCTTAGGCAAAGATGTTGGTAATAAAATCCAGGAATCGCTTAGCATACTGCTCAGGATGGACAGTCGAGATCTCTGCCCCCGCCTGTGAGAAGAGGTATGGAAGATGGTGTCAGTGCCCTCCTTTCCCATGCCCCACCCTCTGCGCCATCCAGACCAATTCCATACCCAACCCCTCGTTCTTTTGCCACCCCACTGCTCTGACACGACTCTCTCTTCCCAAAGAACAGTCAAGACAGGAAAGGAAAGACTTGAGAGAACCCTCACCCCATGCTTGACAGTTTTGGCGGCATGAGCTGCTTTCTTCTTGGCATCATACTGTGTCAGGATGTCAATGAGGCCCATGAAATAAACCTCCTTCTGGGGGGCCCCTGGGTAGAGAGACCAGGGGAAAGAGACCAGCAGTGAACAGCAAGTGTAGTCCCAAATCCCTCTCCCCAGGAACCAGTCAGATCTGTGAAGAGCTAACCAGCTTCTCCACCCACCACCCTGGTCCCTGTTCCCCAGGAACTACCTCCCCGTCCTTAAAATTTCCAGGATCTCTCACCCTCCGCGCTCCGGATGGCGTAGACATCAATGAAGGATTCAAACTCTCCAGGGCCCAGGGGCCGGTGGGAATGGATGTAGCCGCCGATACCCTCAGGGGAAGTACCATAGGAGCCCACCAGAGCAGGAGGCCCAGTCAGGCCGCAGTCCCCATCCCCCTCTGACTCCTCCTCCCGCACAGGTCCCTCCTCCTCCGGTTCAGAGCCCCGAATGATGTCATGGATGCCCAGCAGAAGGCTGTAGTCCATGATCTTCAGCTGCACTAGGAACTGAGACCCCAGTGACAAATGAGACACCCCAGATCCTCCTCTCCACTCCCAAGTACCACCCTTATACCTCCACCCCTGAATTTCTGGGGCCCTCCTGGGGAAGTGTGAAAATTGAGGGTTGGGAGTATACTATTGCCCTTTGTTACCTAAATGTCCTGGTATCTAAGATCATCCTTTTAGCTCATTCCAGCCACTTCCTCCATAGGTCACCACTAGGGGTTTTCATGTCTCATACCCAACTCCCCTACATGCAGAAAACCCAAAGGGAAGGGGAGGAGTTCCCTCATATTGTGAATGGGAGAGACAACTGCCCTGTGGGGAGCAAAAAAGGGAAACAGAGCCATTTCCCCAGCACCCCAGTCATCACCTCCACATCTCTCTTTAGCTTCTCTAGAAAGACCTTCTTCTCCTCTTCACCAATATAGACTTTCTGGTTCTTGTTGAGAAAGTCCATATCCTTAAGGGTGGGCAATTCTTTCACCTGAGAATAGTTAAAGGGACGTCTTGCGACCACAGCCCTTCCCCCGCGGTCGGTCGCAGCAAGCCCTGCTCCATCTGGGGCTCCGTCTCTAACTCGGGGGCCGCCAGGGGAGAGAGAGTCACGGCCCAGCTCTCATCTGGCTCCGCGCTGCGGTGCTGCCCAGTCTGTTCTCACCGCCATGGCTCCCCCAGCCTCAGTCACTGCAGCTACACCTGCTTTTTGCCTATGGTTTTCAGTCCAGACCCTCAAGCTGACTTTTCTTTCTTCCTCTTAAGCAGAAACAGCTGCTTGAATATGAAAGCTCAGAATGGAAGGTGGCAGGTAAGCATCTGGCTCTTGAAGTCCCCGAACCTTCCACATGGGATAACCCGTGCCAGCGACAAAGCAGCTCTTCCCGCCGCTCCTCCCCAACAATCCCTGGATCGGTGACAGTTCACATCTCTCTTCTCTTTGGTGGTTTAAGATAAAAATAAATAGCCGGTGATCCCTACTTCTTTATCCTAAGGAGATCCCTTTCACCTGCCCTCCCCCATCCCTCACCCTGTCACTTAAAATTATATCACCTTCTCCTTATCGCTGGCTTCCCGGGACACTAGCGAGCCCTGTGAAGAGACCCAAAGACTAAGTCAGCAAAAATGGCTAAAAGAACAGCCAGAACCCAGCTCCTAAGACAAGTGCTTAAACCCACAGCCCTCTTTCCTTTAAAATGAGTCATCGAGTGCCCTCCCTGGCCCTTCCCCACTCTCAGGTCATCAGGAGCCTCCCCGCTCCAGTGCTCACCATCCTCCCCTTACCTTGAGGTCATACTTCCTGTGCACAGGAAGACGATGGCTAAACATGTTGCGCATCACAAGCATGTAGCTGTCCTCGTTGTCCACGCTAACCCGGTACATGCCCAGGAACTGGGGCAGCAGCGTGCTGCCATGGCACTTCACAATGTACTGTGGTGGGAGGGAGGAAGGGAGGGGGAGTCTGAGCAGCAGATACACAAACAGCCCAGGGATGGGAATTCAAATGCTACTGTTCCACAGGGAGGCAGAAAACTTCAAGTAAGAAGTTACAGAAGGTCCAAAGTGGTGGGGGCTTTCTAAAGATGCCCCTGGTTATTCAGTTTCTGAATCCTCATCTCCTCTGGTTTATTCTGTTCGTATGTCTCCTAATTTTAAATGTTAATGTTGTGTTTCATCTTTATCATTCCTGGAGACAGGGAAGGCGTTATTATCCTTGTTTTGGACCTTCCTTATGTGTAAGTGATCACGGAACCAGGACTAGAAATCACATCCCTTTATCAACAAAACGATTTTATCTAGACCGATGTTTCTTGGTGGGCTAGATTCCCGTAGCAATAATGTTTGCATGATATGACCTATAATTTGCATGCTTTTTTAAAAATTTATATTTTTTTGGAAGGGGGAGGGAGGTATAATTTGCATTCTTAAAAAAAAATTCCTCTTTCAATGCTACCATCTCAGTATTGCTGCCCACTTCTCTCCATAGCCAACCTTCTCAGAAAATTAGTCAGCCATCAGTCCACTTCCTCTTTCTCATTCACACCTCAAATGACTGAAATCAGATTTATACCCTCATTTCTCCTCTGAAATTTCCCCACTCCTTACTGCTTCACATCCCTCAGTTGTGAAATCTAACAGGTACCTGGCACTACTACATTTCGAGTGGGTGGCCCTAGATACTACTGCCCAGCCTCTCCTTGTAACTCTTCACCCTGAGCTCCCATCACACTGCTCTGATTCTCCTCCCCTCTGCCTCAAATCCTGTATGGAATGAAGCAGGGAATAAATCATTAAAAGCATCCATCGACTCTTAGTCTCCTTAATGGGTTCTCTTCTCTATTTGCTCCTTAAGGTTCCGTCCTCAACCTTCTTTTCATTTCACCCTGCACTTCCCTTCAACAATCTTGTCTAAATTCAGTGATAATTAGCACCTATTTACCTGTAACTCTGAAATCTAGACTCCAAGTCTAATTCTCTTTCCTGAAACCCATACCCCAATCACTTACTGGACATCTATACCTGAATGACTGCAGAAACCCAAACTCAACATGCCTAAATCAGAACTGTCTTCCTTCAAAAACCAATTTCTTTTTCTGCTTCCCAACTGTTGGTGAATGGGCACCTAGTCATCCCCAGCCAGGAATTTGGGAGTGCCTTTGCCTTAATTCCCACAATTCTCTCAAAGGAAATGGAAAGCCATGCCCACCGCTGTCACTCCTCCAGGCCTTTGTCATTTCTCACCTGGACTATTATAATTACCTCCTAACTGGTATCTCCACTCCCAGTATTTCCCCTCTGCAATCCAGTCTCTAAAATGCTGTCACGGGGATGTTTCTAAATAACATATATATCACTCTGCTGCAAACCACCTTCAAGATGAAGCCCAAGCTCTTTGTGTGGCTTATAAAACCCTTCCCAGTCTGGCTCCTGCCTAACTATTTTTCCACAATGCCATATCCCAGCCACACTGAATTTCCTGTGGTTCTGCAATGCCAAGCTCTCTTGTGGCTCTGTTTTCCTTTGCCTAGAATGCTCTCTTCCATCTTGTCCAATGGCTAGTCCCTACTAGTCATTCAAGAATCAACTCCCAGGATACTCCCTCTAAAAGACTCTCTTTGAGCCTCTCAAGTGCACCTCTTGCCCCAGGTGAGCCAGGATGCTCCTCCTCTGCCACCCAGGGCATTCTGAAGGTACCTCTGCTCCTTGCACGTGTCTTGCTGCGTGCTAACGCTGGCTTACCGGGCTCTACCATTAGATCAAGAGATCCTCCAAGGCCATGGCCGTTTCATTCACTTCTTTCTCTACTGTCTAACGTAGAGCCTGGTTAATGACAGATATTCAGTATCTGTTGAATAACCAAAAACTCTTTTTAGAGTCTTTCATTTATTCCTTGCTCATTGATTTTGATGAGATTTTTCTTTAGTAGAAAGTATTCAGTCATGTTTTTATTCCCAAAATATTCCAGGCACTTCACATTCCAGATTCATCTGATCAGACAAAACAGGTTCCCCTAATCCCAGTTAGAGCTGGATGTGATCATGGCATCTCCTCTCCAGTTTATCCCATTTATCCTGGTTTTCTCCCCAAACTGCATCTGTCCCTGATGGTACATTTGGTATTGACACTTCACCCGGTCTGACTATAGTTAATCCTTTACTCTACACATGCCCTTCACGTATCAATCCACAGTGGTTTTAGGTTGTAAGCACCAAATGAGAAGGAACATGTCTAAACTCTTCTAGTTAGTGAAACACAAACAGGCATATAGAGGCTTTCTTTGTGAAATGCCTAGTTTTCAAAAGCATGATGTCAAGTGCTTCTTGGGGAGCAACATGGGTTTTGGGAGGAAGAGGGGAAGGGTATCTCCCCATGCGCTCTGGCCGCTAAGCTGAACGGGGAGGGGAGGGGAGGAACGAGGCTGGAGAGAGGCTGACCTGGTGGTAGTTGGAGAGGTTGCTGTGCATGTCAGCAATGTCCTCACTGGATACTTCTTTGATGACCAGAGTCCGATCATAGGAGATAAGGAAGCGACCGTCACTGCCTTCAGTTTCACTCGGGGGGCTTCGGGTTAGGGACACCTGGGGACACAGGATAGGCTAGAGGCTCTTTTCTTTCCTCTTTATATGGAGAAGTAAGTCACAGGGATGGTGGTCACTGAGCACATCTGAAAGTGGATAGAACCCTAGCATAAGAGGATGAGCAGGGGTTCTAAATCTGGTGTCCATAGTTGGACTCAATGAAATTGAAAGCAAAATTTTTAATGTATCTACATTTTTTCCCCCAAGGACAGGGTTTACAGCTTTCATCAGATTTTGGAAGATGCCTGTGACCACAGAAAGGTTAAGAATCATACTGGTCAAGGCCCTCACTTCTCCAAACATGACGGTCCCAATGATTCCTCAGTTGTCAGGGAGAAAGGACTGCCCTCACCCCATAATGGACTCTCACCAAGTAGTCCTGGTCATCAATGCCAAATCGATCACGGAGGTTCCTGAAGACCTGGGGACAATACTCCTTGAACTTGAAATGACTGGGCAGATTTTCCCTGCAATAGGGGTTTTCAAGATAAGAAAACAAATTAACAATATTACCTTACATTTATATAGGGCTAGACAGTTTGTAAAACACCTTCACACGTATCATCTTATCTGATTCTCATAAAACCCTAGTGAGGGCCTTTAAAGGTGTATTATTCCCATTTTATAGAAGGGGAGACTGGCTCAGGGTGGTTGAGTGACCTGCTTAAGTCTTGTGACTTACAGTAAATAGCTTAAGCAGAACCAGGATCTACTGCTCATCCAAACAGCAGCATTTCCCAAATCTTGAGCGAGTCAGAGACACCCTTAAATCAGTAACAGGTGCCCCTGTTTTGAATGGCCTCTCCTGCTCCTAGGAGGGCTTAGAGGACTCGGGTAATTCTTTCAGGTTGTCCCTCTTAGATGCTAACAGTGATGGCATCCAAACGTATCTACCCAGGGAATCGCCAGGCTAGAGGTGAGATAAACTAGTACATGCAGCTAAGGGTGTAGGGAACACTGGAAATTATTTTAGTGGTTTCTTTACACAACACAATTAAATTTCTGCATTGGGAAGACCAGACAATACAGTACAACTTGTAAGTTGCCTTCTAGATCTAAAACCTTTAACGCATTGAATCTTAACTCTGAAAATTATTTTTTAGTCTCTTCTAGGAAGGCTGACACGACAAGGGTGGGGATTCCTCCATACCTGTGGAAAAGGTGATTGTTGACCTTGATTTTGGAGCTGGCCTTAAAGTCGTCAGGCAGCAGCATCACCGGGGGAGGCACCTGGCTGAGCTCATTGATCTGATAAGCCAAAACAAGAAGAGAGAGGCGGTGAGTAGGGGTGGGGAGAGCAGCTTATATACTGTGTCTGGGCAAGAGTCAGGAAAGGGCAACTCAAACCTCATTCCTTTAAAAACACTGGTTATGCAGAGGTGAGGGAATGTCTGACCTCTTCTGCTGCCTAACAAGGCCTGCAGGAAGCAACCCTTGCACACAGCCCCTCACGCACACTCCCGCCCCCCTGGAACTTCATGCTCACAACAGTCATTGTATATTAGGCAAACCCTGCAAGCAACTCAGGACTATTTTTAAAGCTGTGAGAAATTCTAGAGAAAAAAGATACCCTTGGCAGACTCAAGACATTCAAAACAAACAGTTCCATGCTCCACTGGAAACAAAACAAAATGCATTTTCAAAGTACAAAGAGTTAATGAGAGTCCGAGGGGTCAACCACTGGAAGAATGAAAAGGCCATATCCGAAGGAGGCACCTCCCTTCAAACAGGACCAGTCTTTCCAGACCACTCTGACCCAGTTCTTTGCAATAGTTCCGCACCTGCCTAGGTGTAAAGTAAAAGAAAAGCAGATGATTTCAGTGGGAATGCAGGCAGGTGGAGGATATGAGATCATTAGGCGTCTGTTCACTAAAGGCAAGACAACCCACAGCCCAAAGGATGCAAGAAGCATCACATGCTCTCCTCAGCCCCCAGAATCAGCAGTCTGCTAATTCACGGTGGAAAAGGAGTTCCTGCACTAAGGAACCCTGAGGAGATGTGCTTTCTCCCCCGTTGCCACAGTGTCCTTCACCCATCTTTAATAGTGCACTTACCATGTGACTTTAATCACTAGTTTATGTGGGTTCTCCACCTAGGTTGTGAGCTCTTCCAGGGCGAGGACCAGTTCTAGTCATCTACCTCTCTCAGGTGCCCAGCTAACACAGCATCTGGCACACGGTGGTCCTGACATGTTTATTAACTGAATAAACGGATGCCTTGTCTATCCTTACTTGATCGTTTGACAGAGGTTATGAAGTACAGTCTAACCTACATCCCATAACCTGCAGTGAAACCCAGCTCCTCTCATTCTCAGTAGAAAAGGAGGACAGAACATATTCCTCCAGGAAAAAAAAAAAAAAAAGCAAGCTACTAGAGATTCCCAGCCTCAAATTCAGCTATAGTTCTTCATGCCCCCTCCTCGCCACCTGCTGTTAAGCAGGCTGAATCATCACTAAGACATATGTTCAAGGAATTTCTCTATTCCAGACACTTAAAGTAAATGTGTGCTGGATAGAGAGTAGGGTACTGGGGCTAAAGTATATAGACCTAGGGAAGCTGAGGCAGGTCATATGTGTAATTCCCCAATCCTTATCAAAGGAAAGCCCTCCTTGTTAAGCTTCCCAAAGGGATGGATGGACCTGGAAGGTACAGAAGAGAGGCAGTCCTACCTCCCATCAGCCTTGCCCATATCAAGTGCCTTAGACCGAGTACTCCCGGATAAGATAACACCACCCAGGGAGCTGGGAGCCACCCACAGAGCCACAGATGCAAAAGGGGGTTGACTGACCCCAAATGACATTTTAAGCCACACATTAAGAATGTGACAAAAACTGCATTCTTCCTCATCCCCTTCCACCTCCACAACACTACCATGACTATAACATTTCAAGGAAGATGAAGTTTTAAAATATTGCCTGTCCAATTCAAGGTCACTCCATCTTTCCCACTCCAGATCTGAGGGAAGCGGAGCGATGGCTGTGTCACCTGAGTTATCGTCAGGAAAGGAGATGAGCTGGCCTCTTTGGCCTCCTCCTGATTTCCAGGTCATACAGTCTAAGGCAATTCCCTGCTTGTAAAATTCACCGCCATAGCGTTCCCAGCACCAGAGCTCCTGGATCATCTCTTTGGTCAAAGATGGCCCTCACTTAAATAAATACCATCACTCCAGCCAGCAATAGGTTGCAGTTAAGACCAAAGACTTATATACATTAAGTCCTGAGTGAGTGCAACTATTTTGCTTAGGGTGGGGCAGCTTCTCTGAAACGCTGTACCTCTGGAAGGGAAAGGAAGGGACATGCAGACTTAGAAGGTCCAGGAAGCCTGGAGCTTCCCCTAAAGCCAAGGTTCCAAAGTCAAGCACAGCGGCTGGAAAGCAAGGTGCAAAGGAAAGTGAACTATCCCCCTCATCAATTACCCTCCCTGCTCCACTTCTACAGTCACACTCACACTCTCACCGGAGACCTCACCACCAACCCAAAAGAGCCACTCCCCCTAATGTCCTTCCAGACGGAGGCGGGTCCCGGCCGGTCTTCGTGGCCTGGGGCTGAGGCTGGAACTGGCAGGAAGGAGGCAGGGAGCTGGATTTCAGGTGGGGAAGACGGAAACAGAGAGAAGTAAACGGCAGAGGGAGGGAGGAAAGGTCCATGTTTAAAAAAACAGAGGTCTAGAGCAAGAAGGTACGCTGAGGGAACATCTGGAGGTAGGTGGGCAGGGACCAGGACGGCCCGGGGGAAAAGTGGCGGCGCGAGGGGCTCCGGAGACGGAAGCCGGGAAACAAGGACGCCCGGAGGCGCAGGAGCTGAGCGGTTCGGACAGGGCCGCCGCGGGGCGAGGGCCGGGTCTCACCGAGTGCGCTACGCCCCAGAGGAACACGCCCACCAGAGGGTCGGCCGCCCGGAACACCTTCACCTTCTGCTGCACGAAATGCTTCTTCTTGGTTTTGGAAGCGAAGCCGAAACCCGTGCCGGGGGCCGCTGTCGCCGCCGGTACAGAGGCCGGCGGGACGGAGGAGGACGCCATAATCTCCGGCGCACCCCACCGAGTGGAAGCCGGAGCCGGCCGCGCTGCGGGCTCCCGACCCCGGAAGCGGCGCTCACCTGAGCCTCTGTCACGTGACCGGAGGCCGGCCCGCAGGCGCGCGAGCGGGGCGGGGCGGGCTGACTCCGCCCCCTGGCGCCGGCCCGCCCGCCCCCACGCCTGCGCGCTGGGTGGGCTCACCTGGCCCCGGGGGAGGCGCGCGGAAGCTGTGTTCGCCGAGGTCTGCGCGCAGTCCGCGAAGACCTGACCGGCGACCCGGGCGATGAGGATGCCACCTGATTAGCCCCTCGGTCGAGGGCTTCTTTGCCGCAAGGTTGCCGCCTTCCGGTTTTGCCCAGTTTCCAGAATAACCTCCCGTCTGAGGCTAACCCGAAAGCATTTCTTCCCAAAGCAGGAGATCCCTTAAGCGGTTTTTGTGCTTTTAGAAGGACCGCTCAGGCATCATTCTGGAAGGTGTCCGGAGTATTGCGAACGTCTAGGCACAAGATGAGGAACTAAAACAGTGGCTACTGGGATAGAAAGAAGGGGATGGCATCTAGAGGTATAGTTTCATGTCGATTTGGAAAATTCTCAGAGAATGAGGAATTTTAGGGAAAGGGAGACGTTGAGAATGAATCCCAGGCTTCTGGCTAAGGTGAAGAGAGATGGCGGTGACATGAAGAGGAGTCTTTGGTGAAAACATGAGTTGGTACGTGTTTACACCTGAGGGCAGCTGGACGTATGGTCCCAGAGCTCACCAGAATGGTCTGGGCTGGATATACAGATTTAATAATTGTGGAATCTGTCGGGGTGGATGACACCTCCCAGGGAGGGCAAGCAAGGACCAAGGGCTGAACCCTGGTGTAGACCAGCACATGAAAGGCTAGTGGGAGAAGGCTGAGAAGGGATGGCCAGAGAAGTAAAAGGGGCCAGGAGAGCAGGTCACAAAAGCCAAGGGAGTCGAGTTTCAAGAAGGAAGGAATGGAGAGCAGTGTCAGATGTCATGGAGAGGTGCCCATTGTTTTTGGCAACTAGTAACCTTTGGAGAGTACTTTCAGCACAACAAGAGCCAGATCAAGTTGGGCTGAGGGATGAATGGATGGTGAGGAAGCAGGGAGGGGAAGCTTGGGACTTTTTCAGGGAATTTGGCTGTGAGAAAACAAGGTGGGGAGTGGCTTATAGAGAAACACATGGTAAAACCCACTTTGAAGGTAGACCTTACCGAGGAGAAGGGAAGAAATCACTGAGACAGAAGTTAACAAAGAAGATGTAAACTGCCCAAATCTGCATCACTTTTACTTATTTTATATATTGGGTCTATGTAAGTATCTCAAGAATGAAGGATCAAGAAATGACTTGATTTAGTCCAGAGAAGGGAGATTTATCCCTTGTGAGAAGGGAGAAAGGAAAGGATCTGTGTAGACTGAGGTGTGTGTGGGGGGGGCATGAAGAATTCCATGCTCAGTCACCTTAATTTCCCTTTTAAAGCAGACAAAGTTGTTGCCTGAGAGGAGGGTGAGAAGGGATGTTGAGGCGTGAGGGTTTTGCCAGTTGCTCTGGGTGGTGGGAGAAGAGCAGGAACACACAGAAGGAACTGTGCCAGCACAGAAGATCCAGTTAGCTCTGTGGCTCTTTGTTTTTAATTGCCCCGATGTTTTGGTTGTGAGGTTTTCTCCACACATCTCAGAAGCTTTGAGTAGAGAAGGCAGGCAGGGCTGTGCTCTAAAATGTAGGTTAGAAGGGTGATTGTGGTGAATGATCTTGGGACAAGAGAACTGAGCTCTTGGCAAGGGAGGGACGGAGCTGCACTAGAGAGGGATGGGACTAATGCTGGGACTGAGGATGGTCTGGGGGAAAAAAATGAAGAGAACAGGATACCATTTTTTGTTAAAAATTACAAACAGCTTGGATAGATGTCCACCAATAGTAGAATGGTTGAATAAATTACAGGATAAGTTTATGAAAGACTATATATTTTAATGAGGTAAATGTGTATTTTGACATAAAAAGATTTCTAGGATATATTGTCAAGTGGGGAAAAAAAAAAACCCTGCGTGGAAATATGTAGAAAAACACCCAGAAGGGCATATACCACATTGTCATAACACCATTACATGCAGGGAAGGGAGTGAGACTGGGGGAGGGTAAAGATTTACGACACCTTGGAGTCATCATTGAATTTATTTTATTTTAAAGGTATCTATGTACATCAAGTAAATACACACTGGGGTTTGTGCGGTTTGGTCTGTCTTCCACACTGGCATGCAATATTTTGGCAGATGTGAGTGGGCAGGCCAAGTGTCCCTTGTGGTGACCCTGGCTCTCTGAAAGGAATGTGGTGGGGGGGGGTGGGGGGTAGGGAGGAGGAGAAGGATGGAGAGTGAAGCTTCTGGTGAAGGCTTTGTGTGTGTGTTGTTTCTTATTTATGTAAGTGAATTGTATTTCCCTTACATCTTGCTGAAGAGAAGACTGCTCCCTCTGTCACCTCTCTCCTCCCCTGGCCTACACCTTCCCATTTTCTTATGTTTTAAAAGAATCATTTGGTGGCAAGATTACATAAAGCCCACTGGATTCTTGGGTGCCCTGCTGGCCAATACGAGCACAAGTCTGCAGGTGCGCAGCCATCTTCCTTCCTCTCCCCTTGGGTCTGGAGACAGCGTGGCTTGGTCTACCCAACCCCTGCCCTCTTCGCTGTGAGTTGCGGGCCTGGGGGAGGGGAGCCAGATTGAATGGTTTTCAAACTACTCTAAAGAACCCTCAGGGTCTCTTAGGGCTGTTCAAGGGCTCTTCAACTAGTGAAGCATCTTCCACCAAATAACAAAAATGCAGACTACCCAGGTCTGCATCACTTCTAGTTGTTTTTTATATCAGGGTTTTATATAAGACTGATTTTGAAAAATGTTTGAATACCACCACCTTGGATTTATTCCACATCCCTCTGGTTTTTTTGTTTTGTTTTTTTTCTTTTTTGCCCTGCATTTCTCCTTAATTGCCAAAAGGGGCCCAACAGGTAAAGGGAGAAGGGACTTTTTCCCTTGAAGGAGTCACGGGCCAACACAGCCTGTATTTACTGGCTGGCACTCACACTGAGCTTCCTTTCCTGACTTAGAAGCTGGGGGATGGGTTGCCCTGCTGCCCTGTACTTCCATCCCAGATGAGACTGGCTCTCTGGACACCAGACTTTCTTTCTTGATTTGGACTGGCTTGTGACCTCCACTCTCTATCCCTGCAGTTACCTGGAAAGCCACCTTAGCACCATGTGGTGGGAAAGGACAAGAAACCAAAACAACAGTCCTATCAATTATATGGGGAGGGGGGAGCCCCTCAGGTTAAGCCCTTGGGCTCCTCCACCTCTGGAAAATCTGCCCAGCCCCTTTCTTTAAAGTGCACTTAATGCCAGATGGGGACAATATAGAAGGAATTCTTTGTGGAAATAAATTTTTTAAATGTATATCAGGGAAAAGTCAGGCTCCAGGTTGAAAGGAAGGCATTTCGAGACAGGTATTTGGCCAATGAACTGGAAGCCCTCAAACCAAAAGGTGGAGATGGGAGGAGCATGCAGCCCAATATGGGACAGAGAAAGGATCCAGCTCATCACTGTGGCAAAAAATACTTGGGAATTTTCCAGCCTGTTTACCCCCCAAAGCCAAAGAAGCAGCTGTTTTGCTGACACTTGGCTGTAAGTATCACCATGGACAGACAAGCTGGGAACGGTCTGCCCCTGTCATTTTTCAAAATATTTTCAGCAGCTCTTGGTTCTGGTCATGAGCTCTCAGGTAGAGAATATCAAAAGGAGTTTTGAGGAGGAAGGGAAGCGGTCCCTTGAGCAGTCCATGTTCTTGGTTGTCCAGGCGGAACAGGAAAAGGGAGGCTAACGGCCGACTTGGGAGGGCAGAGGTGCACGCCCGGAATCCCTCCGTTCGGGTGAGGGGTGTCTGAAGAAAACTCTCTGTCTAATTTAGCAGGCCTTCCATGTTACCCTCCCCTGTGCTAAATATGGAAGAGGAGGGAGGAAGAGTCTATTTCTGTGTCTTCTTATGATGCTAAGACATTCTTCTGCTTAAGGCTTCGTGTACGTGCATGTGTGCGTGTGTACTTGTGTATGGGAAGGGTCACAGCCCTCTGGCTCCCGTTTTCCTTTTATCATCTCCGTGACTAACACCACTCAGTGTGAGAGACGCATATATGAGAGGAAGAAGAAACACTGCCCCTCCTCCCTATGGCCCCAAACGAGGAGGGGATACTATGCTTAGAAATTGCTAAATACATCGTTAGATACTAGAGAGTAAGACAGAGAGAAGAGGGAGACATAGCAGCAGCTTTTGATATATAGATACAGAGTACAAAGAGGTACAGAGTAAGAGAAGACATCAAACATGGTACAGTCGAACAACAAGGGCTGGGGAGGGAGTTAGTATCAGAGACCACAGGTTTGCAGCATGCTGAGAGAAGAGGCCTCAGTCCCTCTTAGAAACTGGAGAAGAAAGAGAAAGAGGTTGTGAGGAACCACCTTGCAGCCCGGCTACTGAACAGGAACAGGGTGGCTTCTGTAACAACTTTGGTTTACAGTCCTGTTCCTTTGATACCAGCAACCAGACGCCACCCTCCCAGCCCCTGCTCCTCCACCCCCCATCCTCCCTAACTCTTCCTTCCCCATTTCTCCTGCTTGCTTCTCAAGCCTTTCTGCCTGTGTGTGCCTGGCCTAGTTTTCTGGAAAACCCCTGGAGAGGGCTCGGCTTGGGTGCAGCCCAATAGGAGACTGGCCAATATTCTCTTGTTTCTCATTCTCCAAGGATCCAAAGTGGACAGTAAAAGAGGATCCCAGTGCCTAGTTGTGGGCCCTGAACCAACCCTGGTGAGAAGCCTGGTGACACGTGAGAACCAGGAAGGTGCCTGTGTTGCTAGGAACGCAGTGGGCACAGGGGAGACGACCTGGGACAGAGGTGGAGAAGGGGGTGGTGCTTGGAGGTGGGGACACGGCTGTTTTCCACCTCCACTGGCAAGATGGGAGGGGTGCTGACACTGCAGCTAGAGGGACAAAAGTGACTTCCTGGGGCATTTCTTAAAGCTTACTGGTGACATATACAGATATGAGGAGTATAGGACACAGGTGTAGAAGTAAATCAAACGTCTCCTTTACTGGAGATGTTTTAGTTCAGAAAATGCCTATCCATACAAAAAGTATCTTAGGATGGAGGCAGAGGGAGGGTTGAGAAGATTTCCCAAGGTCCCCTAATATCTAAAAGTCTGTGACCTGTGTGAGGGGCTAGAGATGGACACTGCCCTTGCTCACTTCTTTTGACATGTTTCAGTGACCCCTAGTGGCAGAAAGTGGTACCGTGGTTACTACTAGGGCCGAGCACAAGGGGGGAGGGGAGGCCAGTGTCCAGGACGTGGGGCAGTTTTGATGAAGCCCCTGAGGGCAAAGCAGGAGTTAAGGGACAACTATAGAGTAAAAGTTTTGAGATGATTTTTAAAAAGCAGGAGAAACAAAGAAGCTGACGGCAAGAAAGGAGGCCGCCTGAGGGTAGTCAGAGGAAGCGGCCTGACACTACCTGAAAGTGCAGGTATGCAGCAGTCCACGTGGGGGATTAGCTGGCTGCTGTCTCTTGGTGGAGAGGGAACAGCTTGGCCTGGTCCTCAGCCTCGTAGCCGCAGGGCAGGTCACTCCTGGGAGAAGACACGCAGCACAACCACAGCGCGTCAGTGCCGTGAAAACGACAGCACTCCGGCCACTCTGCTCTCCCAGCATCCCCCCGGCTGGAATGCGGAGGCGCCACGGGCGGGACTGAGGAGGGGTGGGTGTTCTGCACCGGGGCAGGGGAACGCCTGCATCTTCTGGACAACAGTGGTGGCACGAATGGCTCTCATTTCCGCCTCCTTCCCCCAGAGGCTGCAGAGAACCTCTAAGTGGGGCACTAGGGAAATGCCATCACTTCTTCTGAGCCCACCCGGAGAACCCAGGAGCAGTGGGCACTGGTGTACCTGTTGTCATTAATATCGGTGGCATTTCCTGAAGAGACCATCGTTGAAAACACAGGGTTGGAAGAAGGAAAAAAGAGATGGGGTGTTACAAACAGTCTCCCCAAACCCTCCCTCATCCTAATCCCTTGGAGAAAAAGGTAAGCCTCTGGGGAGCAGAGCTGCCATCTGGGTCCGCGACACTCTGTCTTCAACTACCGCGACCTGCGCCATTATTTTGTTTGAAAAAAAGCCTCCCTGAGTCCTCACAGAGGAGAGGAGAAGGGGAAAGGAAGGAAAGGGTGGGGACAGGCACGGTGACAAGAGGAACCCACTTCTAAGAGTCCAAGGCCCCGAAGGGATGCAGTGTCTGAGCTGTAGGTACAGGGCCACTTACTTTTCTGATACTTTTCAACTTACCCTGGGGGTCCCGCAAGCTGGTTACCCATCTTTTACACTCACCGTTGTCCATGTTGGCCTTCTGGTAGGAAGCCAAGGGGCCACCAGAAGATGTGGCCCCACTGCTGGTGCAGGAGTTTGCAAAGCTGGATAGAGCAGAGGAGAGAGATGCCACCTCTGGCACCCCACCTTCCACTATTCTGAGGACCACTAACCCACACTCATCCTCAGGGGTGGAGCCATACACCCCTCCCATCCCCAGGGACCAGAGGACAACGAACATGGCCACAGGCTGGGAGGGCAGATGCCCACCTTCTAATCTAAGGTGTGAAGTCGAGAAAGGGTTAGAAATGAAGCTACTTAGGAAAAGAATTAAGTCTCACCCCGTAATTATCCCCCAGCCTTATGCTTCTAGCGTGCAGAAAGCCCTGGATTGGGACTCTAGCCCACGCCCACACCCACGGTCACTCACTACATATCTGAGGTGGAGCTAGGTGCGGCCTGCAGGTACAAATTCTGGTAGTTCTGGAAGAGGCTGTTGGTGTAACTGATGCACTCAGGGCTCCGTGTGCCATAGGGGTTGGTGGGTGAAGACGCTGGGTAGTGGCCAGGCCGGACGGGTTTGGCTGCAGCGAAGACAGGAAAATGACGATGACGAGGAGATCTGTTACCCTGCAGTTGCCCTGCTCCCTGAGGTCATTTAGCTAGAGTTGAACTGAGTTGCTTACAATTCATTTTTACACTTTTTTGGGGTGTTGGGTGAGGCTGAAGGTGGGGTTGCTTGACACTTGGGAATTTGCTGGGTTTCCCCAGATGGTAATCCCCCCTTGCCTACTGATGACCACTCCCCACTCACCAATCTGGGCAGAATGGCCCCGCTTGCCGGAGCTCTTGTACCGCACAGCCTCCTTGATGCGGTCCACCTCCTGCTGGTACCGGCGCTTGTCCTTCATGGCGCCCTCCTTGGCCTCTTTCAGTGCACCCTCCAGGGCCTTAACTCTCTCAGCCGTAGCCCTAAGTCGTTTTTCCAATTTAGGAAGCTCACAACGCAGATCTGCATTGTCACGTACCAGCTGTGTGGTGAGCCAGGGGAAGAGCCCAGGAGAAAGGCGAACCACACAGAGACAGAGCCAGTGTAGGGGTGCAGGTGGGGAGAGAGAATAAAGAAAAGTCAAGACAGAGAAGATGGCAACCATGTTGTTTCCTCCAAAGGCCTCATTCCCTTTACGTAGTTGCTGTTCTAGCCAGTTCTTTCCTTCTCCCTTTAGCAAACGGTGGTCAGGCGTTTAAAAGTTACATCATTTTCCAGACAGCAAAAACGTGCCAACTTCTCTGTAGCCCAGAACTCTTGTGACAGTGCCCTGTTCCAGTCTCCTCCTGGCCTAGACACACCGCCCCCCCATCACAGCGGGTGCCAGACCGACAGCCCCAGGGCAACCATGGGGATGAGGCACCCCCCTCACCCAGAGATCCAGAGATGGTTTCGTGGGCATGCACAGGGTGAGGCAGCAAGAGCACAGTAGCAGTTGAAAGGTGGATATGGTACTGGGAGCAGGCTAGGTGCAGTGCAGAGCAGGAGCAGAAGCTGGAACACAGGAGCCCCACCCAACACACATACACACGGCCGCCCCATAGGAAGGAAAGAAAATGTTTGAGTTCTCACAAACATTTGTGCTCGTTACCTTCACGGGTCAAGGATTTCCTGGGCTGTCCTTCCCCCCATTTAAATTAAGCTAGAGCATGGCAGCAACCACCTTACAGCCAAAAAAGACTTCCTGATCTTTTTATAAGGTTTCACTCAACAACTGGGGACCCTATAAATTGCAGACGGAGCCGGCCTTGGAAGATGATCAGGTAAATCGGTGTAGCAGGGAACACTGGAAGAATTATTCCTTTAATTTTGGACAGTTTACAGATTATAAACAATGTTTTGCCGTGATAATAATTTAGCTTGACCTGTAATAGGGCTATGGTCTATTACACATCGCTTGTGTTTTCCTTTCTAGTCTTATGTCTGCTGAGGTGAGAAACTAGGAGGAGTCCTCTATCCTACAGGTGAGTAGTTTTTGGTCTCTGAGACGTACAGCAGAGGCAGTGGCTTCATGGAGGGGAAAGGAAACAGCTAATGATTTCCTGAAATCCGCTACAATGAGGATGAACCTAGAGGGCACTGTGCTGAGTGAAATGAACCAGTCACAAAAGGACAGATTCTGGATGATTCCACTTAGGCAAGAGTCAAAATTTTAGAGACAGAAAGTCGAATGGGGGCTGCCAGGAGCTGAGGGGAGTGGGGAATAAGGAGTTTATTTAAAGGGGATGGAGTTTCAGTCCTACAAGATGAAAAGACTTCCGGAGTGGGGTGGTGGTGATAGTGGCACAACATTGTGAGTAGATTTACTACCATTGAACAGAACACTTAAAAATGGTTATGGTGGTAAATTTTATGTGTAATTAACCACAATTTTAAAAATTGGGGAAAAAAACAATATAATATGCCTCTGGCTAGAAAAGGAAAATGAACAGAGATTTAAAAGAATGGCAAAACTGACTACAAATGTTTCTTCCCAGTCTTTCAACTTTTCTATAATGTTGTTATACTCTTTTACAGTAAGCAAAGGGGAAAAGATGTTAGTAAAGCCCTCTGCAGGTCTGAATAAAATAAATAAGCCTTGTGGACTATCACTGGGCCACAGTTCTGGGATTTTTTTTTTCATTATTTAAAAAAATTAAAAGGTGTACGGGGTATTTACTATACATGCTGGGCAAAGCACTGGGAAGAAAAGAAGTTTAAGCTCTAGTTTGGTGAGAATATGAGTATAAAAGGAAATTTAAGATGGACTTGAAAGGAGAGGGATGAAGTATAGGTCAGGATTTATTTTATGAATCAGTTAAAGAGCCAGTTGACAGCATCTGTCTTCGCGGCTCAGCTATTTGGCGCTAGTGAGGGTGCTCCTGCTCTGTGCGCACCAAACATTTCCTGTCCTGACTCCTTCGGACTGCCCCATCTACCTCCCCACCCCATACCTTTGAAACCCAGTCTTCCACCTAAAGAACCGCAGCAGCAAGGAGGGGGACAGAGAGGCAGCAACTTAATACACAGGAGTTTTCACGGGCCCAGACCAGGGGCTGGCTGGGCCACCTGGAGGACATCATATCATTTCCCTGTGTGCCTGCCCCAGGCCTAGGTGGGTGGAGTCCTCGCCAGGAGAGAAAGCCCAGCGTCCCTGGCTTCTTCTTGCCTCACTGCTCTCCATCTCTGGCTAGCGTCTGACCAGTATCCCTCGTGTATGGTTACAGCCCCATGCCTCTGAAAACTCCATCAGTTTCAACCTCTCCCTCCAACAACGTAGGCCTGGGGAATTCCAGTTTGAGCAGAGGCAGGTAGGGGAGCTTTGGGAAGGGAAAGCAGGCATAGAACAAAGAACTAGTAAAAGTGGAACCAAATGTGGTATAAAGAAGGGATTCATTGGAAAAGGGAAAGGGAAAAGTAAGGAAAACATGCGAGTAGATTTTCCTAAATCCAAGGGCCTCTGGGGATTTAAGTATCCTAGACTCCTGGCCTCAAGAGTTCTCTTTACCCCTTCCCCCAGCTCCTACCTGTTTGTGAACCTTTGTAAGCTGTTCCAGGTTGTTCTCAAGAAAGGAAATCTTCTGCTTCTGGGAGTGAATCCCCCCACTGTCCTCGGGCTCCATTTCTGCACTCTGATGAGAGACAGGGACCGGGGGGAGATGTGGCTGTTCTGAGGCCAATCAGGTCCCACCCAGACCAGGCCAAGCCGGCCCCACTGGAGGCCACAGGGACTGGAGAAGGCTGGGCCCAGGAGAATATGGGGGCTTGGAAGACCCCCGAGACAGCACTCACTTTCTTGACTCGAGTCGTGACGTCTTGAACGAACAGCTTGCGAAGGTTGTGGAGGGTCTGGAGTTCCCGGGCCTGGAAAGAAATGATGAAAAATTGGGGGCTGCCAAATACCAGGTCACCATTCCCCCTCTAAAATTACTGAGTCACCCATCCTTGAGGAGGTGTGTCCTGACTGTGCCACAGATTGACTCTGCAGAAAGGCAGCAGGAATGGGGTTAGGAAGAAATCGGGGGAAGAACTGAAGCCCCCACCCCCACCCTGCTAACTTGGCACAGGAGGAAGCCACTCACAACTGTCTCCTCCAGACCCTTGAGGTCCTGCTTGGACTGCTCGTGTCGCTCGTACAGAAATCTGGAGCAAGAAGGAAACAGGAGAATCTCTCAGGGCCACCCCCCCTCCCACCTCTCCTCCCGCCTCCATTCCTTTGATCCATATTTTATTATTTATTGCACAAGTTACCCATGATCACAGTGCAGAAATTAGAAAAGAAAAAATAAGGAAGACAAATTCCATAAAAAGCCCATGATTCTACAGATCTAACCACCATTAACATTCTGGTGTCCATCTTTCCGGACTCTTCTACGCATGCGTATCCCACATAAATGTTATGGGATCGTACCATTCATACTGTTTTCTAACCTGCTTTTTACACTTCACAGAACATCACCAACACCTTATCCATGTCAGCTAATATTTGAACAGAAGTCATTTCTGAAAGTCTCCCCTTTTTTGCCTTCCCCACCCCATCACATTGTTCTTTTGGGGCACTTGCTTCCTGCAGTCACCGTATGCACATCTACATTGCATCCTGCCTCTGCAGCGCATCTGAGTAGCCGTCTGAGCCCATGTGCCCCGGGTCTGCAGGAGGACCCGTGACTCACGTCAGCTCCTGGAGTTTGGTGCTTTTCTCATGTTCTTCGTTCTTCAGCTTCTCGTAGTCAGCCTGAAGCTTCTCCAGCTCTAACTGGAGCTTCTGATTCAGGCTGTGGGGGGCAAGGAGTTATCGGGGAGAACAAAAAGATGTCAGTGAGGACAAAGGGAAGGCCAGCTCCTCAGACACCTTCCTTCTTGTACGAGTGGCTCCAGGTAGGGCCGATTTGGATTTCAGAGGCAGACTCGGGCCACTGCTTCCATGGCAGGGTAAGGGACCCTGAGCTATCTAATCAGAAGAGCCTCACGGATAGGGACAGTCCTTACTCCTTGTGCCTCTTGCAGCTGGGCTGCAAAGTCGTGTCACTGTCGGAGGAACAACTCGGGGAAGTTAAAGAACCGGAGCCTGGCCCAGGAGGGAGCATCTGAGTGGGTGCAGCAAGGCGAGAGGACCAGGCAGAGACTGAGCCGCCCCGGGGAACACTTACTCTTTGAGCTCATCGATGGTCTTCTGCTTCTCGTTGATCTCATCCCGGAGCCGGGCCAGCTGCCGGTGATGGGCCTCCCGGTGGCTCTCCATCTGCACCTCCAGGGCCTTCTGCAAACAACCCAACCTCAAGCTCAAAGCTGGACTACCGAACAGCAGCTTGGCGAGGGTCAGCACAGCCCTGCCGGGCCCCATCATGTCCATGCCTTCCCCACTTGCCTTCACGTCATCTGTGTCCTGTGTGTCTGGCTCCTGGTCCTTCAGGGACACTTCATGCACAGTTTCTGAGGGGAAGACAGTTTACGTCACACCTACCTCCTCCAGACAGAACTTCACATTGTGATCAGAGCTCCAGGCAGGGCAGGGGACCTCTACCCAGAATGGGCCCACAGGGATGTTCTTCTGGGTTAGGACTGTCCAATTTCATATGCAGGGACAGAGAACAATGGAGGGTTTCTGGCTCATGTAAAATGCGCCTCATGCATAAGCTTGCTAAGAGCATGTGAGCTGGACTCCATGATTTCAGTCTACTGCTTTGGGTTAAGTGTGCTTCTTTTGATGTTTGTTGCTTCCCCCCAACCCCGTCCTTTGTGGGCTCTCAGATCTCACGATGGGTGGGTTGGAAGTGTAAGAGGGCCTCACCCTGGGCCTGGAGCTTGGCTAACTCATCGCTCAGGGAGTCATAGGACTCTTCCAGGTGCCGCTTCTTGAGCTCCACACTCTGCATGTACTCCGTAAGGGAGCGGATCTTGGCCTCATGCTGTTGGGGTGAGGGTTGGTGAGAGGAAGATGATGGTGCAAAGGACCAAGCTCCAGGCAGTGCAGACCTCCATAAGCTGTATCTCCCACCTCCAACCACCCCTCCTGCTATGCCTTCCCTGAGGATGCAGGGTCAGGGCCATTCCTCTGGAGACCCTTCCTTCACACCCTCTTGGTGCAGAGGGCAGTATCCCCCCGCCCCTTCACTTCTCAGGCCTGGACCCTCCCCGCCGCCCCCAGCTTTTCTGACCTTGACTTCAGTTGACCCTAGGCTCCTGACATGAACGTGGGCGCTAGGAGTTACCCCACGTCCACAGAGTCACCCTCTCTTATGGCACCCAAAGGTTCTAAACCTCCGGCCCTCACCTGGGAGATGAGGAGCTGGCAGGATGAGAGCTCCCGCCCGGTCACTTCCATCTTGCGGTGACATTCCACCTGGAGGTTCTCCAGCTGCCGGCACCGTTTGACCACAGACTTGACTTCCGATTTGATTTTGCTGATGTAGAGTCGGGCCACGGTGAACTCCTCCTCGATGGCCCCACTGATCTCCACCGGCTGTGGGGGAACAGGGGAGGGAAGAGGTACCTCTCTGCTGCGGGGAAGCCTTTTATCCACTCCCTTCCACTCGGCCCAGCCCCGCACACACCCAACACAGGGACTCAGGTGGGCCGGCCGTGCTCTGAGCAACTTTTAGCAGCTCTTTCCCCTGCATTTCCCACTAAGTCCCTCTCTCTGCACTTAAAGATCCAATTCCAACAGTGACCTTCTTCTGTTCTCTAGAACAATAGGATAGGACATTCTTCTGTATTCAGACTGATCTGTTTGATCACCTAGATGGGTCACTGTTGCTGTCACAGATCTGCATATATCATTCCTAACTTTGTGCCCCCATCTCTAAATCCTGCTATAAGCACATCTCCATTGCTTCTTTATTCAGTGGGTATGTCTATTTAGAATGTGTGTTTCTGTTGAGTCTTATGCAAACCTGTACCTGCCTTCCTGTGTCTAGTTTGCGGCCGTACTTCCTGGATCTTTGGCCTTCCCTTCTCAGTATCCCCGCCAGCCTGGGCTGTCCCACCCGCGTCTCTCCCCAGTGCCCAGAACAAGAACGATCCCAACAAGGCTGCCGCCTCTTTCTCCACTCACCAGCTTAATCTCCCCGTTGCCCACGATGACACTGAACTCACTCAGGTCCTTCATTAGCCCATTCAGCACCTCAGCAATTCGTTTTCGCTGGTGGCCACTGACCTCCTGTAGCCGCTGCAGCTCAGACTCCAGGGATAGCATGGTGGCCTGGGGACAGCCCCTCAGGTCACCCCATTGCCACCTGCCTGCTCCCCTCCCCAGCCCAGGCGGAGGCCTCTCCCTTCATGCACAGCCCTGATGGCTGCAGCGAAGAGAACACAGGCCCTGCAGAAGGGTCTGGAAGGGAGAAGGGTCGGGAGGGTAGAGGCAGTGGCAGGGCCGGGGAGGCTCACGACACACTGGACGGCCATGCAAAGGTGCAAACATGATGTGGCCCCGTCAGGAAGCAGAGGTCCCTTTGGATGTGGGGGGTGTTCTGAGGCCGGGGGCTCCTGGCTGGCCACTCACCACCTTCTGAGACAGCTCATCCACCAGAAGCTGGTTCTGCTGGCTCTTCTCCTCCACCTCCTGGGACTTCTGGTCGTAGTTCATGGCCAGCTCCTCCAGGGCCTGCAGCACTTCCTTCACCTCGTCCTTCGCCGCGTCGTTCTCCGACTGCAGGTGGCTCAGCTCCTGCTGGACCTTCTCGTTGTCTCCTCGAGTGGACACCAGCAGCTGCGAGGGAGGGGCGAGCCAGTGAGGGAGTCTGCTGCCAGTGACCACTCGAATGGCCCTGCGGTCTGGGGAAGCTGAGCCCCCTCCACCCGGGCACAGCTCCAGGACAGAGGCAAGGAAACAGGCCAGAGTCAAGAGGAAGTGGGCATTCGGCTTCTCAGGAATAGGGCCACAGAAGGCAGGGGCACTGAGACCCCAGCATCTCTGCTGTAAGCAAAACCCCATTTAAGTCCCCAGACTTCTGTGATCCTGGAGGGTGACTAACCACTACGCAGAATGCCTCTTCTTTCACCTCATCGGAGAAAGGTCTTTTTATGCCTTTCGGAGATGGACACACCGCCCTCTCCTCCTGCATCTTGCCCTCCTTCCCATTACCTCTTCCTGGTCCAGCATCTGCTGCTTGAGCTTCTCTATGAGCTGGCTCTGCTGGTTGATCTCGTCATCCTGTTGGAGGCAAAGGGGAAAGCCGGAGTGAAGGGAAGCTACTCTTTCCAGTTCAGACTTACAGGGCTGGGTGGATCCAGTAAAAATTCAGATAGTTTAGGCTTTGAGTTAGAAACTCCATATCCTAAAAAGAAAGAGGTCTTTTCCTCAGCTTCTCTCTTCGACTCCTGCCCTTACTTTTTAATTCTTCTCTTTCTGGAAGTTGGTATGACCTTGACCATACACAGAAAAAGCCTTCAAATGTTCATATCCTTCAACTGAGAAACCCCACTCTAGCAGTCCATTCTAATAAAATCATTCAAAAGCAAAGCCTTATGCACAAGAGACAAGGATAGTTATTTCTTTTTTTTTAAATTTTTCTTCTGTTTTTGTTTGGGGGAAAGTAATTAAGTTTATTTATTTACTTATTTATTTTAATGGACGTAGAGGGGATTGAACCCAGGACCTCATGCGCGCTAAGCATGTGCTCTACCACTGAGCTGTACCCCCACCCCCTCAAGGACAGTCATTTCTGAGATATTTATAATAGCAAAAACAACCAACCAACCAAAAAAAAAAACCCAAAACTAGAAGCCCTGTAATAAATAAACAATTAAATACATTTTGATAAATGGACTGTTAGGCAGCCATTTAAAAATACTTTTATGAAGAATTGTTAACAAAGTAGGAAATTGCTCATTATATAACATGGAAGAAAAAAATCGGGTACAAAGTTACAAATACAGTATAATCTCCATTGCATTGCTTTATTTGTAAATGGTGGGATGATGGGTGATTTAAAATTTCTTCTATATATTTTTATTTATCTTCCACATTTTCAATAACGAGCGTTCATCCCTTTTAAAGTCAGAAGAGGCAGGATAAGCTAATTCTTTAACCCCTCCCTCACCATCCCACCGGGCTCACCTCGGTGCCTGCCCGACTGTCCTCACCTTGTCATCCAGTTGCTTGTAGAGGCGGCGGATCTCCTCCTCATACTTCTGCCGCTCCTCGGGCGCGATGCGCACCACGATGGACGAGTTGTCGTTCACCGGCGTCTCCTCACACAGCTCGGCTCCCAGGGCGGCATCTTCCCCAGCCAGGCGCTCCGTCTCAGGCACGTTCTCTCCTGGCGAAGGGGGAGAACAGGTGAGAGATGGGAAAGGGAAAACCACACCTGCAGGTTCTTCCTCCCTCACCCCTCAATTCCAAGACCTCCAGGCTTCCAGCTGTCTTGCCAAGTGGACCGCCAACCTCTGTGGGTGTGGGGGATGAAGGTAGTCAGCCCCCCTCCCCTTCTCTCATGACCGCTCTACTGCACCCCTCCAGAAGCGCAGCCCTCCTTGAAGGGCCCTCTCTGGCTCCCTATGCCTCTCAAACCCACGGGGACCCCCCCTCTTCTAACCACTGCGCCACCGGCTCAGCTCAGCCTCCAGCTTTGCAATCGTCTCCTTCTGAGCCTTTGTCTTCTCCTTTTCCTTCTCATATTTCTTCTTCCACTGCTCTGCAGTCAACTCCAGATTCACTGAGGCAGTGTTCTTAATGGTCTTTGCCCTGGGAGAGGAGAACAAAGGGATGAGACCTCCATTAGGGCCAGCATGCCTCTCAGGGGAGGGCGTGCAGGGGCTGGGGGGAGCAGGTGACCCTGCCACTGACCGCTGCCCAAACATCAGGGTGGACTTGGTCTCCGCATCGTTGAAGCTGGATGGTGAGCAGCAGATGAACATAGTTGTCCGGCAGTTTCCTCCCAAGGAGTCCTGGAGAATCCGTGTCATTTTGCTGTCACGATATGGAACGTAGGTTTTCTAGGGGAGAGAGGAGACCGTGAATCAGAAAAATTAATTCAATGGGGAAATCTGAAAGGGTAGTAGTGCTGACTAGGATGGAGCAACCCAGGAATGGGGCGTGATGAGGTGGGGGCATTAGGCGAAGGTAGAAAATGGGGTGGAGTTCAAGGGGCACTCACAGTGCCCTCAGCCAGCGCGGAGATCACGTTCCCCAGGGCCGACAGGGACTTGTTGATATTCTTGGCCTCGTCCAGCACAGCTCCCTCTGCTCCAGTCTTGCTCACCTACCAGGGTATGAAGGGGTGAGTGTGTCATGAGCAGATGCAGAGGGAGCAGGCTCTCACCACCTCTTCTCCACTCTTGCCAAAGGCCACTTTCCCGCCCACATAGTATATATGGCCACATGAAATGTCCAGAAAAGGCAAATCAGAAAGTAGATTAGTGGTTGCCAGGGGATGGGGGAAGGCAGAATAGGGCATAACTATTAACAGGTGATGAAAATGTTCTGGAATTAGTGGTGAGGGTTGCATAATCTTGCAAACACACTAAAAAACACTGAATTGTAGACTTTAAAATGGCGAACGTCATGGCATGTGAACTATATCTCAGTAAGAAAGTTATTTTGATTTTTAAAAAGGCCACCCTCCCCAGAGATTCCTTCCCTGCCCACCCAGCCCCCACAGGACCCCCAACCTTCTCGCTCCCTGCCAGGTCCACTAGATACAGCTTCCCACTGAGCTTCTGCTCAGTCTCCATATTCTCCTGCTTGATGTTGATGAGGAAGATGCTGTGGCTTCGAGAGCTGTGTTCATTCATGTCTGTAGGAGGGAGGGTGAAACAGTCCCTGTAGCAACCTCTGTAGAACTGAAGCCCTCAGCTCCCCACTTCCATGGGCTGCCATCGCCACCCACCGAGAGAAAGGGTGTCCGCCAGGACTAGCCCAGCCCTTACATCTACCTGGCAGCAGGGTCACATGGACAAGCATCCCTCCTGCTCTGGAGGACACATCTTCCCTTGCTCACTTTTGTGTCTCGACCCCAGAGCGCACGGAGGAGAGGCAGACCCTCAGACTCAAGAGCCCCTCCCTCCCAACTCACTGGTGACAGCCACATGACGATTGGATTTCCCCTCGTCAATCACATCTAAAATCTCCTCTGGGCTGGACACAAAGCGTTCGGTACAACCCTGCAGGGGACAAATGGACAGTGACCCATAAACTTTGAACTGCAAATTAAATTACCTGCACAGTGACCAAATGCCCTTTCAAGACAGTGCCTTTTCCAAGGCTCCAGATTCTTCCCGGCCCCTGGGCATGTCTCACCCTCCAGGATATCTGCCCTCCAACTTCTGGGTCACTGGTCTACCCTCCTCCTAAACCTACATTCTCAATACACTGGCCCCATCTGGGTGCCCCGTCCCCACTCTCACCTTGACAAATGGCACCCGGTTCTTGTCCTCGTGCACAGACAGGTTTGTCTTGGTCACTGAATCAAGACAACAGAGTGAGCAAAGCCAGCACCTCCACCCACCACCTCCCCAACCCCCGCACCCTGGAGTCTGCTCAGAGATGGTGGATTCTTCCACATGCAAAAGGGAGGAAGACTCCCCTGTGAAGCCTAAATGCCCTGCACATGCTGAAGACTGTTTCTCCTCCTCCAGAATTCCAGCCCCAGGGCTCTAGCTAGTCTCAGGCTATTTATACATGGGTCTGGGCATCTGAGCTCATCTTCTCACCCTCTTGGTTTTGGAAATTCCTCGTAAGTGGAAGCAAGGGACGTGAGTACGCATGTGTGTGCCCTCGCGTGCCTGCTGCATTGCTCACCAATTGGTACCTAAGCCCAAGAGCCCAAGAGCAATGTGATCTTTCTTTTCCTTGCCCTCCTCACCCAGACCCACCGAGGTTAAACACCACTCACCATCCAGAAGGTCACGAATTTTGTCCAGGTAAATCTCAAAGTAAGAAACCTGGTCAGGGAGAAAGGAGGAGTATGGCGTGAAGAGAACCTATCTTAAATCTGATACAGGGATCTCAGGCTAATGTGAACTGCTCAAATGGTGTTGGTGAGAGAGAAAGGGCAGAAGAGTCTATGTTGGCAGGGAAGAACTCAAGTGACCATGGGGGGAGAATAAGCTGGGGTGCCCAGGATCTCAGTGGGTTCATACTAGATCCTCCCCTTCCAGTCCCAAAAGAGAACTCCCAGTGGCCATGCCCTGGTCACCTTGATGTGGAACTCAAGGTTCTCATCCATGGAGTAGATGTGGTTGAAGATGTCTCGGGCAATTCGAGGAATGATTCCCATCAGTTGGGGGTCATGCAGCTTTCCCTGGGGAGCAAGGGTATTCAGGAATGAGGCTGGGGCTCAGGAAGAATCAGACAACTCAGAGTATGCAGACGGACACAGAGGTAATAGCTGCTATGAAGGCCACGATAAGTTAGGCGGCAGCCACTACCACGTCTACCTTTCAGCGGAAGGAGGAGGGAACTGAGCAGCCCTTTAGACTTCAATTGCTGCTGCTTTTCCGGGTGAAAAGAAGAAAACTGGAGTAGCAGAAAGGAGGGTGAGAACTGCAGCAGGCTGAAGGGGTTCCATTCAGCTTCCACTGTAACATTCCCTTCTGTTCATCCTCTGTTCTAGGCAACCCTCGATTCCTAGATCTTACCCCACTAAGATTCCTTGACGTCCCATTAATGCTCTTCGCTCAGAAAGTCAGAACCCTCACCTCCATAGTATGTGTTTTCCCTGAGGATGTCTGTCCATAAGCAAAAATGGTGCCATTGTAGCCAGCAAGGACATCTGGAAGAGACGGCAGAGAAAGAGCACTAGTAGAGAGAAGTGGGATTGGGAATGGGAACCTGAAAATACACATTCTAAAAATACACCCATTACCTTTGACAATCTGCATGGCACACGCATGATAGACTTGCTCCTGAGTCGTGTTTGGGGGGAATACACGGTCAAAGACATATGGCTTCCCCTGGAGTGGAAATAAAAGATGGCAGATGTCAGCAGACAGGTGTGAGGGAGGAGAAATACCTGAGAAGGCACGTTCTTCAAACTTCAGTATGCACGGACAATTATAGGGATGAGAGAAACTAAAGAGAAACAAAATTTAGAATCGGCACCAGGAGCTGTGTCTGTAGCGGAGAGTGTCATTAAGGAGCATCACACAGTGGGACTGCGTGAGGGGATCTCAGGCTTGGTATGATGATTCAGCACTCACCGTCCCAGACCCCCTCCCTAGAAACCAAATGGGAAAAGACAACAGGGCCACAGGCTGTGGAGAATGAAGAACAATTTGTTAACTTAAAAATCTACCACTAAGTTAAGAAATATCTTCCTTAATAGATCTATATGACTTGATATGGAAAGATCTTGAAGATGCATTAAATGAAAGATGCAAAGTTAGCGATAAATGACTAGTATATTGCTTATTGCATAAATGAAATATACAAATACTGAGCAACTGAGCTGTTGTGGGACTATTAACACAAGCTTTCTCTTTGTGAAAAGAACATATGGAGTTAGAAATACGGTTCTCCCTTTAGGGAATCAGCTTTAAGTAAAGAGACACTGTGAAGCATATCACCCAGACCTACAAGTTCTTTGTTTAATTCAGGTCATGTGTTATGAATCATGTGTGCTGATAAGAATGCTGAAGTGGGGGGAGGGTATAGCTTAGTGGTAGAGTGTGTGCTTAGCATGCATGAGGTCCTGGGTTCAATCCCCAGTAGCTCTGTTTAAGTAAATAAAGAAACCTAACCTCCTCCACCACCACCCCCAAAAAAAGTCAAAAAAAAAAAAAGAAAAAGAAAAAAATGCTAAAGATATAAAATATTTACAACTCAGGGAGACAAACAGAATATATTTGCTACCTAATCACATTAACAGGAAGATCTCTGGTGAGATTAAATGAGGCTACGCTTGTTCTCCATCGTAGCAAGTTTCTCAGTCCTGTTTTCCTGTCATTCAGTATAAAGAGACTATGACTTAGTTGTCAAATTGCTTTACTACAGAGACCACCTTTATTCAACTGATATGTAAAACTCCAGGTCCATGGACACCAGAGTTTGGGACACACATTGTAACTAAGTAAGAAAAGTGAAAAAATTTGGTTAAAACTGGAGACGTGGCTCTAGGTACACCCACAGTACTGCAACAACATATGTGGAATCTTTTTGCAGAAGCAATCATACAAAAGCACTAACAGGGGTTATTTTGGGGAGAGAAACTGGGAGAGGAGGCTTTCATTTTTCATTTTGTATCCTGGAAGGTTTACATTTTAAACCATGTACAAGTTGTATGTTTTATTTTTTTAATGCCAAAGAGAGTGAGACAATAGTGTATTATTCTGTTTCCTTCTTTTTACTTCTCTGCAAAAAGGAAAATAAATATTTTTTGTAATATTTAAAAGATTTTAAAAGTCTGGCTCCTGATAAAAATCTACCTGGAATATTTACCTGCTCTCCCTGTGGGGAAAGTCTCCAAAGCCCAAAAAACAGAAACCACAAAGAAAAAGCAAAGGTGAAGGTGCCCTCTACAATGAAGGGAGTGCTGTAAGCAGACAGAGCCTTTCCAGAGGACAACATTATTAAATATTTAAACGTCCATACTGGTCGTTCCCTGTACCAGCAACCCCAAAGCTAGGCATTCATTTTACATCACTTGCTTAAGCACTGAAAGACATATGTAGAAGGATGTTCACTGCAGCAGTATGTATATTAAAGAAAAACTGGAAACAATTCACACCTCCATCACGAACATGCTGGCTATGATACCTCCATAATCTATCCCCATTAAAATGAGCAAGGTTGGTTTGTGTATACTGACCTGTCCAAGATCGATTACGTGAAAAAAACAGACAACGTGTATAATGTGTTTTTATATTTTTAAAAAGCACATGGATAGAATAGCCTTAGAAAAAAGATATGGAAGACTATGTACAGATCCATTAATGGTGGTGATGGCCCGAGAGCAGAACGACAGGAACTCATACTTACTACACTTCTTCTGTGACACGTAAATGTTTTACAATGGCATCATACTGCTTTTAAATTAAAAAAAATAAAATAGTATAGATGATGTTAGAGAAAAATGTGTGATGACACGACAAGGTATGCACAAAATATTTTTTAAAGGTGGGTTTTAAAATAGCATGTGATGTAAAAACACACACAAAAAGTACATAAAGGATTATGCCATTTCTATAAAAAAAGATCATGTATACGTGCATAAGTGCATACCTTACATAGGAAAACATGTTAACTGGCTGTCTTTCAGCAGTGGGATTTTAGGAGTTTTTGTTGTTCTTTTTGATTTAGATTTAAAGCCATTCTAAAATGAAAATGCCTGATTTTTAAATAAGAAAAATTTAAATTTCTAAAACAAAGATATTAATATTCTTACTGTGTAAAGAACTCTCATAAGGTAGTAACAAAAAGACAAAGCTAACCAGAAAAATATGGGCAAGAGTTAGGTACTAACAGCAGAAGAAGAAATACAAATGTTCAATAAACATAAAGATACTCAACATTTTTGAAGAAAAAAATAGTAATGTCATTTTTCACCCATCAAACTTGAAAACAAAAACTTACTTGTAATACCCAGAACAGATAGGGGTTCAAGAAGGTATAATTTCCTTGAAATGGGCACCTTCATGCTTTTCTGGTAGGACAGTACAGCCATACTTTTAAGGGGGCAATTCAGAAATACATAATCAAAAGCCTTGAATTGTACATATCCACCGACCCAGATATTCTACTCCTGAGAATTCATACTATGGAAATGTTAGCTACAAGAATGTTTATCACACTGCTCATAATAATGAGAAACGGAAAACAACTGAAAGGAGTTACATTTAGGGGACTGGTTAATGTAAGGAACTGAAACTATGGCACATACATATATTTTCTCATTTACTGTTATTTAAAATGATGTCATAATAGGACATCAATAAATGTCAGAAATGTGTTGAGTGAAAGAATTCAAACTCAGAGAGTATGTACTGTACTATTCTCTTTATATTAAGTTCAAGAATGGACAACACTTACGTGTTGTAATAGAAGTCAAAGCAATGATTGCCTTAGGGTAATGTTGACAGAAAGGGGGCAAAAGAGAGTTTTGAGGGGCAGTAAAAATGCTCTAGATCTCAGTCTGGGTAGTGGTTACACAGGTGTCAAAATATCTCATAAAATTCATCCAGTCATTTGCATAAGATTTGTGCACTCACTATGTAAATTGTGTCTCAGTAAGTGCTATCATAAAATATAACATCATAAAATGATGTGATAATGGCTCCTAAAAGATGAATTATGCACAACCTCACTGTTAATGAGAAATGAATATTAAGACTATGAGGTATCATTTTAATGTATCAAAGTGGCCAAAATAAAATAGTTTGACGATGCATTGCATTGGCTGGGCCCTTAAATATTTACATGGTCATTCAATTGTTTGTAACAGCAAATGATTGGAACAACTCTAAATATCCATATCCATCAATAGGGACTCAGCTAAGTAAATGGTGGCATATCCCTTTAGCTAATTATACAGTTGTTTAAAAGAATAAGATAGATCTTTATGTGCTGATATATAGAAGGATCTCCAAGACTCATTGTTAAGTTAAAAAAAAAAACACCAAGGTACTAGGGCGTGGGGGTACAGCTTGTGCTTAGCATGCACGAGGTCCTGGATTCAATCCTCAGTACCTTCATTTAAAAAAAAAAAAAGCAAGGTACAGAATAGTATGTATATAGTATGCTACCGCTTGTATAAAAAAGTATATATATGTATAAATGTATTTGCTTATAAATGTATGGTATGCCTTCAGAAGGATCCACAAGAAACTGGTAATAAGGCTGCCTTCTGACAGGGGAACTGGTGACTACAAAAGAGGGGTAGGAAGGAGGCTTACTTTTCCTTGTTCATTTTTTTATATCATTTGAATTTTGTCACATGTACATGTAAGGCATTCAAAAATTAAATCAAATATTTTTAAAAATAAATGAAAGTATGTAAAATTTTAATGATGGTAAGACAGTCAAAAATGGGTTTCAAAACAATATAGAATTTGTGATACACTTTTATTAAAATTCTTATCTATATATATTTAGAAAAAACCCACTGGAAACAAAAACATCAAATTGTTAACAGTGTTTTTCTTGGGGTGGTGGGATTTTGACTGATTTTTAGTTTCTTCTATGTGCTTTTCTTTGTTTTTAACTTTGTCAACAATTAAAATATATTAGTGTCGAAATCAGATTATGTTTAGTATTATTAAAGAAAAATCTACCTTGATTCTTTTTTTAAGGTTTGAGTAAGCTTATGAATTATTCATAGGACTTTAGTGAATTTTTCACCCTTTTTATCAATAGTTTGTCATTACACTTCATTACAAAGAATAAAATTCTTATTATGTAGAGTAAAATCATACAGTGTTACAATGAACAGATTTAAAGTGGCCTTGATGCCTCACCTTCTCAGTGATAATATCTTTTCTTTCATTTTGTTTTATTTCTTAATTGAAACTTGATTCTTGAATTGTAATCTAACTCAATATTTCTCCCACCCAGTGGCGAGGAAACAGAAACAAACAAAACACGTCCATCTCAGCCCAGTGACTCTCACCTATTCTCCACCAATGATGTCTATCCATGCTTCTTGAAGCCAGGCATGCAGCCAAAGGGGGTTAAATATAACGCTCGAGCCAACCTTGCCCCTCCCTTCTTCCCTTCTGGGAATGTGTGTATCAACTCCCTCTCTCCCTCTCTCTCTCTCTCTCTCACACACACACACCCACACCCACACCCACCCAGTTGCAGGATTCCAGAGGTTGCTGCGGACGCATTAAAATGGAGGGCGCTCTCCAAGTGCTGAAGGCAGTTATCGCCTGAGGAACCCCTTTTCCTCAGCCTAGGCTGGAATGAAGGAAAAGCCTAGAAAGGGAGGAAGGGGAGCGTTCTGGGAACTGTGGGGATAAAAAATATTCAAGAGCTAAAAACGGGTGCACTTAGTAATCTCGTGAGCAGGGAAAGCCAATAGACATAATTCCAGGGTTTCTGGGAAGGCCTGCTACTCCTTCCCTACTCTTGGTTGAGCCCTTAGATCTAGTTCATTACTTTTTCCTAAAATTTTTATGTCTGTTACAATATAAATGTCTTTTAATTTTCTATTGATCATAGTCAGGAAGAATTCGTTCTGTCAGATCTTTCTATGAGAATAACGAGGCCGGTGGTTTTCTACATTTTCTGCCTCTGGATTACTCACTTGGGAAACATCACCAGTATTTACATCTCTGATGACACATAATGACTCTGAGTCATACTGTAGTATGTCGTGGGGGGTTTCTTATCAGAATCTGGGGAAGTATATGTACACTTAGCAAAAGCCATCTCTGATGCCCCTTCCCTGGACTCTGCCCAGGCCGCTCTGCAGCCCTGTTCACCATGGACACCAGGAATTTCCCAAAGTCAGGGATTCACTCTAAATCCCCAATATCAAGCACAGTCCTTGGCCCATAGGATGCTCTTCATAAATATTTGTTGAATAAACACAGACACTGATGGAAGAAGAGAGCATGAAGATACTGGGGACTGGACATTTGGATGAAACAACCAGTAAAAGGGGAAAATGTTAACCACTTCGCAATTATGTCAAAGGCTAGCTTATGGGAAGATAGCATATACAAAATAATAATAATAATAATAATAATAATAATAATAATAATATCATCTAACTCTCGTCGGGAGTTTATTATGTGCCTGTCCCTGGGCTAAGCAGCTTATATGCATTATCTCATTTAATGCTCATAGGAATCCTAGGAGGTAGGTACTATTATTATTACATTTTATTAATGGGGAAATTGAGGTTCAGAGAGGTAAGGTAGCTTCCCACAGTCACACAGCTGAGAAACGGTAGAGAACGGTTTCAAATGCAAGCAATCCGATTCCATACTCATCCTGCCGAAGTGATCCCAGAACTGATGTGCCAAGAACGCATCAGAGCCTTATCATGGCTTTTCCTTCCCCTTGCCCACCTGGCCCCCTCCATTTGGGAATTTCTTCAAATGTTTCTGGACAGAACTAAAGCACTTCATCACTCCTCTTTTCCCACCTCAACTCCCTTTTAGAAGAACGCAGTTCTCCCACTCATCCGGGGAGTCTCTTTCACCATCTCTACCTCCAGATAATCAAAGACCCTGTGAGTTAGTGCAGCCAGGGACCGGAAGATTGTTAAATTAGGAACACTCATAGAACCCTCTACCTTTGAGGAATGCCTCTGTGATCCACTCTCTCTCCACCCACAGCAGTCTAGGCACTCCTCATAGCCTCCCCCGGAGGGCTTCTCTTCAGAGTCTCGCAACCCAGGACTCCCTGTTCTCCTCTGACCCACTCCAAGCTTCCCTGCGGTCTCCCATTTGGTCCTGTCTCCAGCACTTTAGGTAGTTTTCCATTATGTGTGCTGACTAAAGCTAATGGGAGGACCTGACATCCAAAGATGACCAACCTTTTCAACCTTTACTAAAGCACTTGGTAGAGACTGAACTTCTGAGCACCGGGCCTGATTTCTGTAGTGACACCCCTGGGGACTGTTGCCATGGTAACACTGGAGAGGCACCGGCCACGGTGAACATTACCTCCCCTCTCCATTTTCCTTTATGAGGCTACCCCAAGGCTAAGAGGAGAACTGCTCCCTCTCTTCAGGTATCAAAGGAATCCCGGGTTACCCCAAACAGCGCTGACTCTGCTCCAGTAATCCTGCTGGTCCCAACCAGGGTTTTCTACATGAGGTACTTGATGGCCCTGTGTTTTTGCCTCCCTAAGAACCCACTTCACTATCAGGAGATAGAAGGAAGGTAGAATACTTGAATGAGAGAGGAAAGGAGAGGGAAGAGAGGGGGGAGGGGCTGTGTGTTTCCTTACTGTCATCCCTCCTGTCTGGTGCAGATGCAGCAGCAGAGAGCAGGCACCCTGCCCACCAGGACCAAGGCAGAAAGACACTTAAACAGGTCCGCTTAAAGTCACAGCGGATTCTGAGTGACACAAGAGCAAAACAAGGTATACAGTACGCACAGACAGTGACCCAGACACCCTTCTACTATGACTCAGGCCATGAATTGGGCTAAGCCCATCCCAGATTCTTGGGAGAAGTCAGGGGAGTGGGGGAGGAATAAGGCTCACGGAGCTGTCTTCCCACCTTATTCTCCTACACTTTGCCAAGCAGAAAAAGCCCACGAACGTTAGGGACTCTGTAGCCCGAGCTAGCCGCATTGCTGCAGAGGCAGAGAGAAGAGCTAGCTGTTAGAGAAAGGAGCAGAGGCTGGGCTTGGAGAGATTATTCTTCCCTCACCTTCCCAGACATTCTGAAGCAGCCTCCTCTATTAATTCCTCAGACAGTTTCCCATACGCTGGGCCCCAAAAGGAGCTAGAGGAATACAGAGGAAAGGGGGTGGGAGATTTCTTTCCCTGTTGGGATCCTCAAGGTGCTCCTCAAAATCATCTCTCCTATAGCCCCCATCCTCCTGAATGAGGAATAAACAGAAAGCCTGGGAAGACAAGCTCCAAGGATGCTGCCTGAGACAAAATGGCCCCCCACAAGCACGTATCTTGGAGGGAGAGATTGACAGGAAGGGCTAGAGGAAGGGAAGATACAGAGCAGACAAAGGGACAGCCCTGCAAATTGCAGGCAAAACTGATAAGGAGGACCAGCTGTGGAGTAAGATAGAATCTGAATTGGCAGGGGGCCCTGGGCTGGCTTCTCTCCTCCCTCCCCACCTTCCACCACCACATCTCTCCTATTTAGCTGGGTGAATTGGACAGATCAACACAATTACTTCTCCCAACGTCACCCCCACGCCCCGAGCATAGCACATCAGGATGGATGACCCAAAGAGCCTAAAGGAGTCGGCTCAGACTTACCTAAAAAACCTAGAGCAAGGAAGCTAGGCTTAAAAGTGGAAGCCATTTATGGATTTGCTCCTCCACAACCATCTCACTCATGTTTCTCCGTCTTTATGTCACAGGGGGCCCTCAAGCTCTAATTCTCCAGCTACTGCCCCACTGTCCAGACTATTCAGAAAGGAGGCCCTGAGGGCTGATTTAGACTATTGTAGCCTGGCCAGAGGGACCAGACTGCAAAGCCTAAGGTCCCTGAGACAAAGAGAGACAGGGGCCCTTTCTATGTGGCAAACACAGACATACATAAGCACACACACAAGGCAAAACATCCATTTGAGTTCACAGTGTGAGTGAGAGAGCCCGGTGAAAGACTAGGGCCCTTGGGGACAGAACATGTAAGCAAGTGTCTTCCTAAGGCATGTTTACTCAAAGTCCCATTCTGCCTGATTCAGAAGGCCCAGGCTCCCTCCCCTTGTGCCAAGCACTGTGGATCAAAGATACATAAGAAATGTCCCTGACCTTGAGGACTGCCCTTATATGTGCTCTCCCTCCTCAGACTGATTACAGTTTCCTGGCCCAGCACACCTCAAGCCTCACTGGACTGGACTGCAGGCCCTTTCACCCCATAGCCTAACAGTCCCTACCAACCTAGGAAAGGGGAGGTAGGTGAGGAATTCCCAAGGAATCCCTATGGTGCCATCACAGAGAAAGGTCCAGAACAGAAATCTGCAGAGGCAACGTGATACAGAAGAAAAGACAGGAGCTTTAGAGTCACAGATTCAGTTTCAGATCCACGAATTAACAGTGTGACCTTGAGAAAGTCAATCGAATTCTCTGGGCCTCAATTTCCTCATCTGTAAAATGGAAATATTAATACCTTCTTCAGAGTGTTGTTTTGAGGATTAAATAATACATGCAGAGTAACGAGCACACAGTGACTATTAGTTCTCCTTCTTCATAAGGTCTCCCGGGTGGGTAGGGGCTGTCATGATGAGGTGCAGGGGGTGGCCTGCTACTTTTTATTGGCTCATCAAGAGGGATGAATAAGCAAGTACTTGTTAGGATCTCAGGGTTTGGTTATTTTTATTTGTTTGGGGGAGTTGGGGGCGGGAGGTGGTCTGAAATCCTCTTCCTACCGTTCCATGGGAGGGAAAGGCAGACGTTTCCTTAGGACCCAGTGGCTCCCCCACCAAACTGGGTGTGGCATCAATGTATTTCTCAGAATACCCTTCATTAGATAGGTGCCCTTCCCCCACGTCCAGGCTGAAACTATTTCAGGGATGAGGGGGCCTTGGTTCTAGAGCCCACCCTCATTTGTACCTCCGCAGAGACCTTGGACTGCCCACCTCCCACCAAGCCCAGCCACTAATCTTCCCCCTCCCTTCCTGGGAGGTGGGGGTAGAGATCTGAGCCAATAACAAAGGGAAGATGCGCTTTCCCTAGGGAAGAGAGAAAACATCAGAAAAACACGGGACTTACTCTGAGGGGTGGGGACGCTGCAGAGAACAGCAAAGGGGAATCGGGTCCCCTGATCGAGGGAAAGTAGCCCCCTCCCACTCTGCGGAGACGGCCGCCGGCCTGGACAGGCCACACCCAGCCATCCCTGATGCAGGGAGAGGAGGGGCTGCGGCGAAAAGGATGGAGGATGAGCGGCGTGGAGGGGGTGCAGAGACAGGCAGGGGCCAAGGCTCGGCTTAGGGGAAAGATTCAGCCTCTTGCTCCCTCCCTGAAATTCTCTCCCGGGGCAGCACTCACCCCAATAACGACGCTGTCGTCCCCTTGGAAAATGGGGATGAACTTGTCCCCCCGCAGAATCTCGGCCTGGTTCAGGGGCCGAAATCGGCAGAGCACCTTGATGCTACATTCGTTGTTGGTCTCGGCCATGGTGGTCGCCGGCGTAGGGCTGGGCACTTCTTGGGCTGCAGGGGCAGCGTGTGCTCCGGTGGAGGGGTCTCAGCTGAGGCCGAGGCGGAGGACAGGTGCTCGGTGTCTGGGGCTGAGAAAAGCCCGGGCGAAGGCTGAGGAGCAGGGCCGCGGCGCGCTTCCTCTGTCCTGCGGCACCGGGATGCGGGCGACCTGGGCGTCTGGTCCTCTCTCGGCGCTCTGCCTCTCCGCCCCTCGCGCTGCAGCGCTGCGCTGCGGGCCTGGGCGGGGCTGCGAGGCAGCCGCGGGGCGGGGCTTCCTTTGCTGGGGGCTGCTGCTCTGAGGCGTCCACCGGCGAACTGTGGCACCTTTGCTCTCTTCTCGCCTCCTCTCCCCACCCCTAATGCTCAGAGATTACCTTCCCCTTACCCCTACCCCACCCAAGTCACTCACTACGTCCCAGCCCCCACATGTCTGGCCCGTAAGTCCCTCCCTCGGACTCCACCCCCTTGGAAGGACTAAGGGGTCTGAGGTGGGCGGGTCTCCTGTTGGGGAAGAGAGTCAACAGCGCCTCCACCTCCTTCGTTCCAAGGCATCATCTACCCTCATCACAGGCCTCTCTCCAAACTGAGAGCACACCTCTCCTTCCCTTTCCCCGTAACGCACGCAAAGATCCGCAGCACACTCAACCTTCAAGGGCAGCTGCATGTAGCCCTATGGAGGTGGGTGTCCAGGTGCCATTTTTCAGAGAGGTGTGTCAGGGGAGATTTGGCTCTTCCCTTCCCCTTCTACATCTAAAGGTGCAGTCCACTCTCTCCCAACCAGGTCCCCGGTTGGAAGGAAGCCAAACTCCCATTCTGGGCTATCAGAATTCAAAAGCAGATAAAATTCTCATTTTTGCCTCATAGGTTGGGACTGGAATGGAGGTGGGCAAGAGTAACTTTTGCAAGAGGAAGGGTGTCAGAAAGCAGTGAGGGAAGGGTAATGATGAGGGTGGGTAAGACCAGAGGGGCTATGAAAAAGGACTTCTACAGCAGAATCTGCATTTGGGCTTCAGGCAGATTTAGGCACTTACGTGAGTGTGTTTCCTGTCCCAGTACTGTTGGACAGAATCCCAACACCCCAGCCCTTTCTGGGGCCTTTCTTCTCTGTTTCTCCCCCTTCCCTGCCACACCTAAAGATTCCTTGTCCTTCCTCCCCTCAGGTCATACTCCTGCTGCAGCCCCTGGGCAGAACCACCTAGAAGCTGGCTGGATTGATTTTTTTCTCCACATCACAGGGCCTCTGCTGGCCAACAGAGTTAGACTGCAGGAGTTGAGGCTCTAGGCCAAGGCTAGGAGCAGGGTGATGGGAGAAGGGAGGAGGGGATTGAGGTTAAGTCTAGACTGGTAAGTGTCTAAGTGACCTTAGACACTCTAAGACAAGGATGAGAGAATGATTCCTGGCGAGACAAAACCTAACCACTCAGAACTGAGCTGAGGGGTTTCCTGAGTTGAGCATATACCCCTAACCCACCTTTAATCTTAAGGAAACTGAAGGATAGGGGTTCAGCATAAGAAATTGGATGGGAAGGTAGTAGGACTATGGAGAAAGAAGGGTAGAGGCTTGGGGAGGAGCCAGGAAAGTATACATAGAATGACAATGAGTTCTAAACTCAGGAAAATAGGCATCTCTCCAGTCACTTGGTCTGGCACTATTTCTAATTGTTGCAGCATCCTGCAAGCTCAGGAAATATCCCAACCCCAGGTCCCCAGGGACTCCTGGGTAGCATCCTTAGTGGAGGGGTTTCAAAATGCTAATCCATGGAGGGTCACCAGTCAGAGACAAAAGTTTACTATATATGCACCTCCCCCCAAACACACACACACACATACATACACACAAAATTCGGTAAGTTTTTCATAAAGCTGGATTTGTTAAATTTCAAAGGACTATCTTTTTTTCTGAGAGTCCTAAATGTCCTTCTGTACTTTTCTACTAAATAATGATGATAATACAGAGTACATTTTCTTTTTTTTTAACGTACTTATTCGGCAAAATATAAAAGTAGCAATACTATGTCTATCTTCAAAACACGTTGTTTTAATTGTATTGATCTGTGAAATTCAAAAGTTCGAAAACCATTAGTGAAGGGATTAGGAGCACATAGGGCGTTCAGACAGACATAGTCCTACCAAGTACCTGTTTATGAACTTGACATAGAATTGCCAGATTTGAAAAACAGAAACAGGATTTCTACTAAATTTGAATTTCAGATAGGGGGAAGGGATAGCTTAGTGGTTGAGTGCCTGCCTAGCATGCACAAGATCCTGGATTCAATCCCCAGTACCTCCACTTAAAAAAAAAAAAAAAGGTAATTACTTCCTCCCCTAAAAAAAATACAAGGGTAGATCATATCACTCCTCATCTCAAAATCTTCCAGTGTCTTCCCATCTCCTTCAGCATAAAAGCCAAAAAAGTCCCTACAAGTCATTCCCTCTAGCCCTCTGACTTCACCTCAATTTGAATTTCAGATAAAATATTCATAGTTTTTGTAGGTGTGTTAGGATATCCCAAATATTGTATGGGACATACTTACGCTGAAGGAAAAAAACAACTATTAGTTGTTTATCTGAAATTCAAATTTAACTAGGCGTTCTGTACTTTACCTGACAGCCCTAAACAGCCCTAGCTTGAGAAGATTACTTAACTTTTTCATTCCTAACATGACTAAGCCTTTACTAAATTTTACTTCTTGTTACTGTTTTGAAGCCCTGTCTGTGCCACAGCATGCCTAGTTGTGTTGTTTCTATCTAGTCACTTAATTTCTGGGAGTCCAAATTTATTCCTCTGAAAAACAGGAATTATAAAAGCTCTTTCACAGACGTGACTTAAAAATGAAAGAAAAGGGGTGTGAAATCACGGTCCCCGCCCAAGCCCGGTGGACCAAGACTACACATCCCACAATCCCAGACGGCGTTTCCCCGCCATTACCTCATTCCCTAGCCTCGTTCTCGCCAATCCCTGCCTCTCCAGGGGTGTGGCAGCGGGCTGTTCTCGCGACTTTTGCTTTTCCCTTCTCTTGTACTACTTCTGTCGCGAGACTTCCTGCTCCTCCGCCTCCTCCGCCGCTCCCTTTGCGGCCGCCTTAGCCCGGGACCCGGACCCAGCCTCTCCCCTACCCGAACACCGGCCCCGGCTCCACCGAGGCCCCGGTTCCCCCACCCCGCCTCGCCGCCGCCATGGCGGACCCCAAATACGCCGACCTTCCCGGCATTGTGAGTACAAGGCCGGCCCCGGCTCCCCAGGACCGCGCCCCCGACCTCCTAAGGACCCCCGACAGACGCCAACCCGTGACCCTTCCCGCCTGCAACCCCTCCTCCGCCCCAGGGCCTACCGCCGCTCGCTCCCCCACGGGTCGCGGCACCTCCCGACTCCTCCGACCTGGCTGGGCCGGGCCGTGGGATGGCCTACAAGGCCCCTTTCCGGCACTCGCCGGTTTCTCGGCCCAGAAGTCTTCCCTGGGCGCTTACCACTGTGCCCGAAGGTTTCTACCATCTGTATCAACACCACCCGTGTCTCCCCAAATCTTCCCATAAGCCCTCCATCCCCACCCCAGGCACACATACCAGGCCATTTGGTGATGGCCTTCACGCTGCCAAAAGTGAAGAGGTTACCGTGGCAGACCCTTCTTGTGCCAGACGGAGAACTGTCCCCTGGGGAACCTCCTCCCCAACCCCCGCACATGCTGGCATGTATCCACCCTTTCTTTGTGCTGTCCGGCCTGCATTCCTGCATTCTCGGGGTGGGGGTTGGAATAGGACCTTGGATATTAAGGTCCTGAGTCACTCTCAACCCTTGGGCCAGGGTAGTGGTGTACAGGGCCTAATCCGAAGATGGCTCCTCTCCTACTTCTGACATAATGATTGCCGAGGACCCGCTCCTTTTCAGATTCAGGGTAACATTACTTCCACTCACCATTTACCATGAGGTCCCAGTTGTCCCCATTGTCATCCCCACCCCTCTGAGACATGGGAACTGATGCAGTTCACTGGGCAGGTGGAAGAGAAGGGGCAGAATCCTGGCGTCACAGCCTGCCTCCTCTGTTAACTTGTTCAGATGGAGAGGGAGGGGAGGTCAGGGCTATTGGATGCTGGGTAGTGAGGTTGGGTGGTCACTGCTTCTACCTGCAGGCCAGAAACGAGCCAGATGTTTATGAAACCAGCGACCTGCCTGAGGATGATCAAGCGGAGTTTGATGCGGTAAGACTATGTGCTGCCTCAGGACTCCTCTGAACAGTGATCTCTCTCCCCCAGACAGGCCCTTTTCTGGCAAGCCACAGCAATAAGCGGGTATGCCAACCCAGCCCGGGTGGTAGGTATGTTGGAGGGCTTGCCAATGAACAGTGCCAGAAAGGAGAGTCAGGTCAGTGGAATTACATCTAAAAGACCTGATACTTGGGCAATCTGAATAAAATTGAAATAGCTCAAAATAGGTTGGGGCTAGTGACTTAGTTAGGCCCCTAGGTGCTAGTCCATCATAATGAATCATGAAGTCTGAGCACTTATAAACTGCTTGAGGTTAAGACCCAGGCCTTCTGTTTCATAAAATGCAGCACTCAATACGTGTTCATTAGTATCCTGCCAAGAGCTTGACTTTGAAGTATAGAGGAGTACTCTCTTATGTGATTATACAGTATCCACTGGCAAGGGGGAGGAAAATGAATGGGAGATTTTAGAAAGACAGGGGGCCTGGTCAGAGCAAAACAACTTTGAGGAGGAACATAAATCTTTCATATCAACACAGGAGAGGCCCTGGTAGCATTTTCAGATCCAAGGAGAACTCTGAAGAGGAAGGAATTAGCTACGGACACATTTTAACTAAGAGAAACCACTTAGCATTGTTTATTGAACGTGTTCATTCTGTGTTAATTTTTGTGAATGCCAAGGAAGAAATGTCCTTGCCCTCAAAAACTCCCCAGACTAATGGGAGAGTTAAGATACACACAGGTAACATGGAAGAAAAAATTGAATGAATGAAATCAACATAGTTAAAAACTCTGTATGTGAGTGCCAAGGAGAGCAAAGGTCTATTAGCATGTCTTAGAGGATGTGTTTTAGGTTCTGTTATTTTTAAGGGGAGCTGGGCTAGGGTCACACTGATGGTGTGAGATCTCAATAAAGTTGTGACTAAAAGTCAGGGGGAACAGGCTCAGTACATGTGTCTGTAAGTCCTGTGGCTATGTCTGTGGGGCTGGTTAGTTCTGGAGAATGCTGGTTGCTGGCTTAAAATGTATGGCTTGGCGTACTCACTTATTCCTTATTTGATTTCCCCCATGTGGAAGTAGTTCCTACTTGGTGGGGAACACCTTCCCTGTCCCCTCTCTCAGTGGTGTGTTCCTTGTGGCTTCTGTACTTGCTGGCATGTCAGTTTGTCCTGCAAGCTTGAGTATCTGGAGATAATGCAGATGTTGTTGTTGCTCAAGGACCGAGATGTGCACCTGTCACTCTAAGAGGTATCTTATTAGGAAGCTGTCTCTGACCTCGAATGCCGAGTACTCCATTCTGCTACCACCGTTCAGGGACTATTCAACTCTGGCCTGGGCCTCTGCCCATAAAATATCGAGCCTTCATGGTGAGATAATGAGTGGAACTTTGTCCCTCTATTGCTGACTATGATACAGATAGGTAGTATCAAGGCAGTCCCCTTTCCAAACCAAAAATACGTTGTAACTTTCCTTTTGAAGTTACTGGGCTGTCTCTTTTGGGGGGGGGAGGTGCTGTCTCTTAAATAAAAAGAGCAGGACACCCATTCCAGGCATGGGAGAACCTGAATGTACAGCCCTGATTGGCTGCTTCTCCCTGCTGAGCTTGAGCAGCCTATTTTATCAGCATCTCGTAGGGTGGCTGGATGGGGAGAGGATCCCATTAGTATTCATTTCCTGTGGCGTATTGCCCAGGATGCTGGTGTAGAAGTGTCTGGGAACTGGATGGTAAATACTGGAGGAGTGAGTTGCCTCCATCACCTAAGGCTCAGCTAAATGACTCTCCATCACTAGGGAAGAGTGGGGAGTGGGGACGCCTTCAGCTGCTTCAGGAGCCCCAGCTGGGGTGGGGGGAGGCCTGAGATGCTCCCTGATGTCAGCTAATGTCTCTGGCCCCTGCACGTCCCTCTGGGCCTTAGGAGGGCAGCTTTCGGGAAGTCAGCTGAGTAATGGTTCTGCTGCTCTTAATACTGACGTAAATGTGCAATTTGAGGAGCAGTGGGTTGTGCCTAGATAATCCAGAAACCTCATTCCCGTGAGGCCTGGGTTCTCGCTAGCAGCCCATCCCCTTCTCACCTACCCTTCCAAGACCTAGTCCAGGTGACAGTGCACATCACCGCTATTGTGGCTGCACCGTGAGGTTTCAGTCACCTTCTTAACTCCTGGCAACAGCATGCTCTGCCTTAGTCTCCAGATTATTTCAACTTTAATTTCATTGGTTCTAAAATAGGTAATATATGCACAGTAGGACAAAAAGTGTCTCTTCCCACCCCTGCCTGCCACTGCTCAGTTCTCTTCCCTGGAGACAACCAGTGTGAGCAGCTTCTTATGGAACCTTTTGGGGCGGTCTCCAGATGTTTTGTTTAAAGAAATAGTCAAGGGGTGTTGACCCTCACTGTCTTTTCACCTCCTTCCTCTGATTGCTTCACTGTGGAAGGAATCAGGCTGCTGAAGGAAATAATGTCCTCCGGTAGCTCCTGAAGACTGTAATTGCTAGTTTAACGTAAACATAAAAGTGTGTGATTCCCATGGTGGGGAGGATGGAGGAGGAAAATAGTTGAAGGTTTTATTTTTGGTAAAGATGATCCTAGTTTTCCTGTTATCCCATTAAGACAGTTTTAGCAGGAAGTAAGGTATTCTGAAGTGAATGGGCCCGAAAACTGCACAAGCTTTTTGAGCCCTTTCCTCCTCAATCTGTGAGGATCCCCTCTCTGTATTTCAGACACTTCTGGGGTGATTGGGGTGATGGGCTTGTTGGAAACTTTTCTTAAAATGTCTTGTCAGGAAAGCTAATTTCCAGTTGGGATTCTCTCCCCGCTGGGCCCACAGCCTGCGTTTGGGTCTGTGAGGCATTCTGCTCGTGGCTTTGAATTGCTGGAGCAAGGGGAATGTATTTATAAAATCTTCTAGAAACCAGATATAGTTTCTCCCCTTGTGCCATAACTATCCCCGATGCCATGTGAAAAGGGGAAAAAGGACCTAGCCGTAGATCGGTGGGGCTCTGGCAGAGGCTTCCATTTGCCAAAGGGTGGATAAGGCTGGAACTCCACCAGCCTGAGGTGAGCAACAGTAGGTTTCCTTCCTTACGGTTTGGGTTATCACAGAGTATGCTTGATTGTGTTCATTGACTGTTGGCGCACTTGAACTTACCTGAGTTTTTCCTAATGCTTCCCCCATCCTCCCTCCTCACCACCTTGCCTGGACACTAGTTTGCACAAGTAAGACCATTCAATGCTTCTTCTCTGCATGTTTTCTTCATCTGCCATCTCGCATGCAATGCTCTGTCTCTGTGCTATTGTTGAAGCTAAGATTTTAAATTCTAATACATCCCTAGCTGGGTCACTAAGAGGCCCGCTGATCTCATGGTTAAAGATCATCAATCAAGGTTTAGAAGCACAACTATGATTTCATGAATCACTGTCTCTTCCCCTTGTGAGGTCTGCAGAATAAAACTGTCCAATGGAGGATGGGACAGAAACATGGAGGCTAGGAATGCTTTTGGACATGAGGCATTTAAGAGGTGGAGTTAGAAGGGGGTTGCCTTTCTCCTCCTCAGACTGAAATGGAGTTAAAAAGAATGACTTTTAGCCACTCCAGACAAGGTGGAGAACAAAGAGGGTAGCAGTGGCCCTCACTTCTTAGCTGTATGTGGATTACCCCTGGAGAAAACCTCATTTTAGTATTCCCCTATGTTAAACCTTTAGAGAAAGGTAAATAAGATAGGAAGGGGTGTTACATGCATTTTTAGGGTACTAACTTGGGTTCTTTGTGCTTTCACAAGTCTTTCTGTTTCTGTACCCCTCCTTTAGAAATGGTTGGACGGTCAGCACTGTGTCGGTCCATCCTGGACAGTTTTGTTCTGCAGCACTATCCATCTTCCTAGTCATCATGGTTCTGAAGTCCCCCTGGCTGCGGTGTTGGCGTAGAGCCTGAGCAGGCTCAGAGCGGCAGTGACCTCTTCCCCTGTCTGATCTAGAACCTCGGGTCTGGCCCTCTGAGGCACAGCCACTTAGCCAGACAGCCCTGGGGATTCTGGGAGGTTATTTGCGAGAGGGCCTAGGAGTCATGTTGTGGGTAAACTGGTACCTGGGATCAAGGTACTTAGAATTTTGTAATCAGCTTGGCTGGGTGTACCAGGTTCCCATGGTGACTGTGACCACTCCAGGTTATAGGAGTTACCCCTAAAATCTCATCATTTCCCAGCCCACCCAAAGACAGACCTGAAGGTGGTACATACTATTTACAAACTAATGTACCACTTTCCTTTATAAAACAACTTTCTGGCCTCCCCCATTCTGCTTGTTCCTCATGATTTGAACTTGAACTTATGGCCTATTGTCCTCTTTTTCCTTGAGTTTCTCCCAAGCTGATTTTAGCTTGGTGGGGCAAGTAAGAGAAAGATCTAGTGTGTGTGCCTCCCCTTGTGTGTTTGCATGTGTGCACCTGTGTGTGCTGACACCCACTCCGCAGAGACAGCCCAGCCCAGACCACAGGACCTGGATCCACCTCTACCCTGAGCTGAAAGAGAAATCTTGGCTGGGCTGGACCCTGGCATGAGACAGGGAATGGAGAAGTTGAGGTTCAGATATATCTAGCTGAAATCTCTGGGGCAGGATGCAGTTGTCTTTATCCCCTCATGTGTTTTCATATACATGTAACCATCCTTGACTCCCCACACTTCTGTCTCCCCATCGGTAGAGCCCCTGGAGAAGCAGTGCCTCCAGCTGGATCTCCCCCCCTGGCAGTTCTTTACCAGTCTTGCCTGGAAGTAGAGCCTTATCTGGGCAGCTTGGACTAAAATAGGGCCTCTTTGAAATATTCTCACCTTTCCCCTTTGTCCACCCTCCAACCCCTGTGAACCTTGTGAACAGAGGGTTGAAGAAACGTGTTTTGCACGTGGCTGGTAGCTGTGAATCTTGGTGTCTCTAGACTCTGTGCTAGCACATCATGGCAGAATTGCTCTGGATCCCTCAGAGCTGCAGGGCGAGTTACCAGCCACCCAGGATGGATACAGACACACCAGACTACCTGAGGGACTAGGATTTGCCCTGCCTCTCCTCTGGCAGCAGAGCATGAGAATGGGGCTGCAGTGAGGTACTTCATAGTTCCTTAAACTCACCATCTGTACCTGACATACACTGTTCTGTTTAACCTAAAGGCATATCAAGCTACCCGCATGAGCCTCCTCATTGTGACTGATTCTGGCATCCAAATGCCTAATTCTTCAAAACTAGAGAAACCAAGAGACAGGAAGACTTGAGCCATGAACTCCCTGCCTTGAGAATCATGGACCCTCAATCAGCTACAGGTCCTCGGGATCTCCTTCCACAGCCTCTGCTCCACATTCTGCCATTTCTAAGCTTCCCCTCCACCTCAGCCTCTCTTCCCCACTTTGCTCTGCCATGCCACTAGCTTGCAGCATCTAACTACTAGTTCTCAGATGATCCTGAACTGCTGCTGTTACCGGCAAAGCTTCATGACATCCTCACCGCCAGAGAGGAAAGGGTCCCAAGCTCTTCTTTCTCTTGGGGTATGTGGTGACCCCAGCTGAAATTCCTTGGCCCCCAAATTTTGCTAGGCTCCCCCTGGGCCCTGTGGTGCAGTGTGTTTGAAGACTGTCATGTAGTGCATGTGACAATTTGCTAATAACAATTTTGTCTTTTTTTTCCCTCCCTCACCCCCATTTCCCCACTCCCTTTCCTTTTAACTCTTTTGATTTTCTCACCTCTGGGGAAACCACAAGGAGCTGGTAAGAAGCCTGACCTTTCATCTGCTTTTTAACGGGTTGTGCTATGAAGGACAGTTGTCTCTCTGTCCTTTTGTCTTAACTAAATCTTTCATCCCTCTCTTCAGCCCCACCCCCAGCTGACAACCCTTTCCCATCTCACGAATTACTATAATGACACTGCCTCCGACCCATGCCCCCAGATCTCCGAGACCCTGGCGGAGTAGGTGCCACCGGCGGACTAAAGTGTGCTGTCCACCTGAGTCTCTGGGGCCACACCCTTGGGCAGACTGGGAGGATGCCAGCATTGGCAGCCCTTCTGACCCGGGACACGCTCCTACAGCAGCAGTAGTGAGACGCAAGCGCTGTCCATCCCTGCGCTGCCGTCCAGAACCGCTGAAACTCACCTGTGTGTTGACCCTTTGTTCCTTCACACCTTTTTCCTGTTTAGGAAAGTCGATAAGAAAGTCTATTCTCATCTGCATAGTGCCTGGGCCGTAATAACGGCATGACAAATGGTAGCTATGATTAAATTCTTTCCGTGATCTGTAGACTGTGCCTTTCAAAGAGGATTTTTCCCCCTACTTCATTGGCCTTGATCAGGCACTCATACGGAGGAGTAGCATATTCTTGAGGGTGGACCTGAGATAAGGTGGTGGTCTTCCCTGAGCATGCGTCCTTCTCAGACACTTTGTAGAGGCCAGAGGCCACAATTATTTGGCCAGTGGGGATGCTGGCCATAACATTTCAGAGAAGATTAAAGAGAGATTAATTTGGGATTCAGCTGTTTCTTCCCCTAGGCACTCCCATATGGGACATTGAACCCTTTTATTTTCCCTTAATCTTGAGCTCTTGCCCCTCTGTCCGGCACTTCCCTGAAGAAGAAATAAAGATCAGAGTTGATATTTTGTCCTAACCCCTCCTCCTCCCTTATTTGTGAAGCTGCCACTCGCACCGATTCTTTCTGTAATAGTGGACCAGAGATGAAGGACAGAGCTTGTGTCTGCTGCTTTTTATCCATGATGTCTGTCCATCATCCTCCCCCACCCCAACCCCTGATGCCCATGCGCAGAGATTCTCAGTCCTGGCTACACAGCAGAATGGTGTGCCTGGGTGTCTTTTACACTGGCCTGCCCGGCCCTACTCCAGAACAGTTGAATCAGAATCTGTAGAGGTGAGCCCAGGCCTCCCCACCCCCCCACCCCACCCCCTTTTCTGAGTGATTTTATCGTGCAGCCAGGGTTGAGAACCATTGTTCTAGTTAAAGGAAAGAAGGTTCACTTTGCCTTCCTGCTGCAGAAGGTGGAGATGTCAACCCCAACAGAAAAGGATTCCTGGGTCTCCTTCCACTTCCTTCAGTAACACAGTGAGACCTGCAGGACTGCTGACAATTGAAGGAGAGACATGCAGTCTGGAGGGCTTGGTGTTGGTACAGTTACTAGTATCTGGACAGCCAATAGATTAAGGAGAGAACTTCTCTACCTCAATTTCTAGGGTGAAGTCTCTTTCACATTCTTGACTGTGTCCCCTGTTTATGGAAGAGCTTCAGTGCTTGAGAAACAGCAGAGGGGCTCGGGAGAAGAGGCAGGTACTGCAGCTTCCCTTTGAGAAGATGCTGGGCTGTCTCCATTTCAGGACTTACACATCGTCATTGCCCATGGGTGCTCTTGGCAAACAGACACAGCTTATGTTTGTTGCTTCTAAGATGTCCCTTAAAAAATAAGTCTTTGCCTCTTCTCTTTAGCTTCTCTTTAGCTGGCCTCATAGCAGCTTGGAAACAGGCTTCTGGTCAGGCCCTCTGCCAGCCTTCTTTTTGTTAAGAGCTGGTGTCTCCCCTTCAGCAGCATATTAAAGTCCTAATATTTGCCCTCGGAGTTGTTAGCTTGATTGTCTGCCATCCCTCCTCTCTCCCTCCAGCAAAGATAAGAGGTTAGCTTGAAAATGGACTTCCTCAGCAGCAAGGAAACTTACTTTTGGTGCAGGGAGGTTAAAAGAGGTCAGGCTGGTTTCTTGCCCCGAGTGCATGGTGTGTGCCAGATAACTGGGAGGGCCCAGTTGGATGGGGGAGGGGGAGAGGGAGGGGAGGCTTATGTACAGAATGGGTGGGGAGGTCATGCTGCCTCTGTTCCCAGTTGAATCAGGGTGTTAATATTTATACAACTGAGACTCCGAATTTACCAGGAAGCTTCCGTTTCCTAGGTTGAGCCTAGGTCGGCAGCTCAGAATGGAGCCACCCTTGGGAAAGTAGGGCCCAGTCTCCTAATGGTTTGGGGACTTTGAGGGGTTGGGGAAGTTCTAGGGTGGGACTGAGTCTGCCCGGGCCTGAACTACCTCTTCCTGCAGGAGGAGCTGACAAGCACAAGTGTGGAGCACATCATTGTCAATCCCAATGCTGCCTATGACAAGTTCAAAGACAAGAGAGTGGGAACAAAGGGACTTGGTGAGACTGGGTTGGAAATTTGGTGGGGGAAGCCTGTCCTCAGGCGTTAGTGACTTCTACTCCGCGGAAAGCTCTCTTGTGGAAGCCCTCACACTCATCTGAGACTATGACTGCCCTGGGCCTAGATCAAGTCCTCAATTCCATCTTCTTTTCTTGGCAGATTTCTCAGATCGAATTGGAAAAACCAAGAGAACAGGATATGAATCTGGAGAATATGAGATGGTTTGTTGTGTGTGTTTGTTAATGGAAGTGGTGCAGTGATCCTAGCCAGTGGGCATTTAGGAGAGAGATTGAGGGATACAGTTGAGATTCCACGTTTCTCTCTGGTTGGGGGTCCCGCGGAGCCCAGCAGGATGCAGTTGAGGGTGCTTTGTCCCCTTGCTGTTTGCTCTGGAGAGTCTCCAGGCCTCCAGCTATCTCTGGTTCTTCTGTGCTAGGGTGTTGTAGATTCTGAGTTGGATATGATACCCTTACAACTTAGGCTTGGGGTTTGGATAAATTCTTGAGGTTCCCTGTACTGGGAGGTGTAACGTCACCATCTGTGCTTGCTCTCTAGCTTGGAGAGGGTCTGGGAGTGAAGGAGACACCCCAGCAGAAGTATCAGAGACTACTACATGAGGTCCAAGAGCTGACAACTGAAGTTGAGAAAATCAAGGTAACTGTAAACTCTCTTCTCCCCTCTCTGCTATGACTTACATGGAGGAAGACCTCTCGGCAGGAAGAGAAAGACTCCCTAAGGTCCTGGATAAGGGGGCTGAAGTTTCCAGAGTTTAGGAATGTATATGAATTTACATTCAGCGCTGTAGATAGATAAGACCATCCCAGTGACTTCCAGCCACAGCTGCCTTTAAGGGTCTTAATCTATTTTTTTTCTTTGATTTGCTCTTGCCATCCCTCCCTGTCTGTTTCTCTTCACACCAGACGACAGTGAAGGAGTCAGCCACTGAGGAGAAGCTGGCCCCTGTGGTGCTGGCTAAGCAGCTGGCAGCCCTGAAGCAGCAGCTTGTTGCTTCCCATCTGGAGAAGCTGCTGGGACCAGATGCTGCAATCAACCTTACTGACCCCGATGGAGCTCTGGCTAAGTGGGTGCCAGACTTTGTTGGGAAGTCACTGCTGATTGGGGTGTAGAGGGGCTCAGCCAGGTACTGACAGGGGTACTAAGGGGAGAGGTGGCCTAGCTGTTCCTTAATGCTGACCGTGCGGCAGAAATGAGAATGACTGGGCTGACCCACATCCTTCAAGTCGTGATATTATTACTGGTTTTCTGACCCAGGCGTCTACTGCTGCAGCTGGAAGCGACAAAGAACAGCCGAGGGGCTGGTTCAGGGGGAAGGACCACCAGCGGGACCCCCCCAGATAGCAGCCTTGTCACTTACGAACTACATTCTCGGCCTGAGCAGGACAAGTTCTCTCAAACTGCCAAAGTAAGTGTGTACTTCGGTTGAGGGGTCAAGGGAGTTGTGACTCTGGACTTTACTGCCTCCCTCCAAGGGATCAGATCTGGGGAGAGGGTGCTGGGAGTGCTTCTGCTTCCTCTTGATGTTTCATTCTCCGTGTTGCCCTCACCATCTACTTTCAGTTAAGATTTTAAGATTGTGACTAGGGTGGTGTTCCAGGGAAAGAAGTCCCTTGGCAGAGTGGCAGGGAAGAGGGAGGGAATGGCAAGCAGACAAGCAAGAGCAGGATCTTACCTCTTAACCACGGTAGCAGGGAGGTGGATGGCAAACCTCCCCTCCCCCCTCCTCCTCCAGGTGGCAGAACTTGAGAAGCGCCTAACAGAGCTGGAAGCAACTGTACGCTGTGATCAGGATGCTCAGGTCAGGTGCTCTCCTATACTTAGTCTGACCCTCACATCCTGAACCCTGAGGTCCACAGCTTTCCACAGAATCCTGGGAATCAGGAAAGGGCTCCAGTTATAAGATCAGCCAGTGGTTGCCCGCTAGAACCAGAAAGGATAGGAGAAAGTGGTAATCACGTGGAGGTATAAGAACCACTGACTTCTTTCCTCCTCTTCCCTATCAGAATCCCCTTTCTGCAGGTTTGCAGGGAGCCTGCCTTATGGTGAGTGTGAAAGGAACTAGAGTGGATTACAGAGGGGATGCTGGGATAGGGCTTGCCTAGAGAATTGTTTTGGGGTCTGTAGCTATTTATTAATTACTTCCAGTGGAATATGGGTGGGCGGGGGGCTCTTCTAGTCTGATTCTTTCCTCTTCATGAAGCTTGTCCCAACCCCTGCCCCCAGGAGACTGTAGAGCTCTTGCAGGCAAAGGTGAGCGCCCTTGACCTTGCAGTTTTGGACCAAGTGGAGGCTCGGCTACAGGTATTAAGTGGAGGGCAAATTGGGTTACAGGTAGCTTGGGACTTAGGAAGCCCTGGGTACCCTTATAGTCAACCTTAAAATCTGTACTTTCAGAGTGTCCTGGGGAAGGTGAATGAGATTGCCAAGCATAAAGCTTCTGTAGAGGATGCAGACACACAAAGCAAGGTCAGAAAGATACCTTTCCCCCATCTTCATACCTCTCGTGCTCCCTCGTGTACTCTCAAGTCTTCCTGGGGGTAAGAGCAAAGCCGTGAGAGCACTGAATCCTCAGGTCCCTGTCTTCATAAGCTCTTACCAGCTGAGAAAAGGCAGTGCTTCCTTCTTGCCCCACAGAGTTGACCTCGCCTCACGCTAGTGAAGTGGTCAGTGTGCACTTACTGAAGGCTGGCCGCTGTCCTGTCCCTGCAGGTGCACCAGCTGTATGAAGTCATACAGCGCTGGAGCCCCATCGCCTCCACCCTTCCTGAGCTGGTGCAGAGACTTGTGACCATCAAGCAGCTGCATGAACAAGGTGGGAGGCCAGCTGCCGGGGGTGATAAGAGGAATTGGAAAGTGGGCAATTTTTGTTCCCTTTTCTCTGGTCTTGGAGTCTTAACTCCACACGTACCGTTCTGACCTTCTTTTGTAGCTATGCAGTTCGGTCAGCTTCTGACACACTTGGATACCACACAGCAGATGATTGCTTGTTCCCTCAAGGACAACGCCACCCTCTTGACCCAGGTGTGTGCACCTTTATTGGTCTGCTACCTCCCTTCCCCGGCTCTACCCATAGGGTTCTGCCTTAGCCCATTTGGTGGCACGGTGGTGTGGCGGGGGCTTGGTTTGAGTCTCCATACTGCTTATCAATGGTTGTGGGACCCTTGGCAACTTAAACTTATGAGCCTCCATCTTACCATCTGGAAAATTATACATACCTCAGAGTAATAGGGAGTAGGTGAAATAATGAATTGTTAGGAATTCAGTAAATCTGTTTTTCCTATAACACCTATCCTTTCCCTCGATAGTCTCAGCTTAGCTTTACCCTCCCTGAGTCCTCATCCAGATGCTCCTGAGCCCAGCACACTGGAAGGAACTAGCACATTGAGACCAGGAGTCAGGCTCCAACCTGGTTCCGGCACTTCCCTTCTGATGCTGGGCAGTGGGCCTTGCCTCTTCCTTCATTCTCTTAATGCCCAGCAGAGTGAGTCCCTGGTTTCTGTTGGAGGCGCTGTTTTCAGTGCTGGCAGAAGCACTGAAGTTGAGAGTCTAGCACCCGCAAGATAAATTAAAGTGTTGGTATAATATGTTCTTCCTCCAGAGCAGTTTTCTAAAATTTTGAACCACTGAAAGCCTCATTTCAACAAAATCTTATTTGGCCCTCATTACATGTAAAAAAGAACTGTTCTGGTTAAAGTCAGCATGGGAATTCTTAAGAGTCCTGTCTGCTTGGCAGGCCCTGAGCCAGGTCCACGGTAATCCAAGGCAGCCTGCAAACTGGTGTGATAACCTTCCCACTCGGGCCCAGCAGCTATGTTTCCTTTTCTCTTTTGTCTTCTCTAAGAGAATTTCTTCAGGTTCTCACTCAGCTAAGCTCCTGAACCTAACAAAGAATGAAACAGCTCTGTCACTTCACAGGTGCAGACAACGATGCGCGAAAACCTGTCCACAGTTGAGGGGAATTTTGCCAACATTGATAAACGGATGAAGAAGCTGGGAAAGTGAGCACCTTTGGGAGGTGGAGAACAGGGGTAACCTGTACCCCTTTAAACTCCGTTAACACCTGACACAGGGTTTCCCCTTAATCATAACTCTTGCAACCCCATCCCATTTGACACTGGGGGCAAGGGGATCTTCTTGCATGTGGGGCTTACTCCCCTCCTCTGAAGAGTAGAGTGGTAGCTGGGGGGTGTTAGATGGTCTCCCCTCAGGCCACAGAGATGAGGACGTGGGTCCAGCCACATGCCAGCTCCTGTCCAGTACTGCTTTGCCTGGTGTGGGGAAGGACTGGGTCGTGTCCTCCAGCACAATTTCTGTGGCTGACTGTAATAATGTACAACTGTTTCTGACCATTAAATGCTGTTGTACTCTGCGCGGCCTCTGCTGTTTCCTGGGGAAGAGGCAGCACTGAGAGACAGACATTCACAGCGTAACAGGCAGTCTGAGCCACTCTCTATTACCAGAAAAGGATTTAAATTGTAACCTGTTCTTACCAAAGAACTAAGGAAAAAATGAGGACAGAGTCAGAACCAGAGTTTCAAAATATTCTCATCTGTTAAATTAAGAGTGTCTCCCATAGAAAAGCAGTGGAGGCCCCACAGGGCAAGTACAAAACAGAATTAAAACTCCCAAGGGTCTTGTCTTTACAAAAGAAAAGGCAGGAGGCAGCCCCTGGACAGCTGGTCATGCTGGCCGCTCCGGTTGGACCACGTTGCATAATCCTCAGTCGCATCGTCACAACGTCTCTGAGCGTTTTGATGGGGGGAGAAGGGGCAGTGTAGTGTGTATGGGAGGCGAGACCCGGAGGGCTCTCTTTGCCCCCTTACCCCCTTTTTATATCCCAGAGGAAAGTAGAGGGAAGCTGGCTACACCTTGAAATGAGGCTATGTGTTTCAAACCTGGGGACAGGGGTAAAAGGGGATCTGTGCTTTGAGCAACCTGAGCCAGAGGCAGAGGGGTGTTGTAGGGGTGAGGGGAGGATGCATGATGCTTATTGCTTTGTACCTTTCACTGGGAAGGAGGGCAGCAGCCAACAGAAGCTCACAGGTTTGTAAACTGAGCCTGCTGGCTTCAAGAAGGGAGGCAATGAAGTCGAATTAAATATAAAAGAGTCATTTGTGCAAAAATAACTTAAACAAATAAAAGACCTGGGGAAGGGGGTGTTCCCCTTAGCCTGGTGGGGAGAGGGCCATATACCACCCCCCCCAGGCCTTTTCAGTGACATGGCTTTGGGGGGGAGGGGGTGAGCTTCCCTACCCCCTGCAATGGCTCAGGATGGGATTGTGGGAGAAGGGGTTGCATTTGTGCTCCGAGTGGGGAGTAGTGCCCCCACCCACTGTCCACAGGTGCAGGTGGCTGGCAGGGGCTCCCAAGGCTCAGCACTCAGCTCTCCCCAATCAGGGTCAGATCCAGCTCCAGGTATGGCTGCTATGGGGCCAGTTTCCTCCTCTTGTTTTTGGCAGGACGGCCAGGGCGGGCCCGGGGAGGCAGAGGGACAGCCGCCTATACAGGAGGGGAAGTTGAAAGAAGTGATCAAACAGCTAGGCATCAAGAAGTCCTTTATTTTCTCCCCTCTCCCTCTAACCTTCTTCTCCTCCTGCCTCATCCCTTTTATACACTCCTACCCACCACGGTCACCCACATGGCGATGCACACTTACTCGGGTTGTGGGGCTGGGGTCCAAGGTAACGTCCTGGCGGGAGCTGTTGCTGTTCCGAGTAGGGCTGCAACAAGGGCACAGATAATCAGGAACACCTTTCTGAGCATCAGGTGAACTTCAGAGTTGGAGTGGGAAACTTTCTCCATTTGGATAGTAACGGCATAATATCCTGATTCACACTCAAGTTAGTATCTGCCTTTCTGAAACCCAAGTCCCTCTTCAGGTATTTCTATAAACGCAACAAGAAGTAGGGAAAGGCCAGGATTGTGGTAGGCCCCATACTCACTTGTATTTTCTCCTCCGGCCACGACGAGACTTTCTGACTACCCCTGGGGGCACCTGAAAAAAGATGGACTCTGTGTGTAGGAAAAGGCACCCTGGCCTCAGCCTTTCCTTAGAGCCCTTGTGCCTGGACCTCCATCACTCTGCACTCACCTTAAGGTCCTCAGAATGGGGCCCAGGAGGGGATGGATCCTTGGGCTCAGCACCCCCTTCAGCCAGCTCCCCATTATGCTGCCAGTGGTGGGTCCTTCTTGGGGACCGTTCCATTTGTCCATTGAAGCCACCACGTGCCCCCCACTTGAGGGCCAGTCGGCCAGGCTCCCGCCGGCTGCCAGGCTTTCGGCCCCGGCCTGGCCTGGCCTCACCATTAATGCCCCTAAGTCCGCCTCCTCCCCTCCGGCCCCGTTTCCCTGACCCCCTCCCAGTGAGCAGCTCAGGGACTGGGGGGTCGGGAGAACCGTGGGGTGGGGCTAAGGCACTGAGGGGAGGCCGGGCAGGCTCCGGTTCAAGGGCTGAGGTGGGGCTCTCAGGGGGCAGACAGGGGGCTTCTGGCTGCTCTGGAGGGATCTGCAGGCAAAAAGGAAAATGTTGGTCAGTCTCAAACATGAGCCCTTTGCTACTATAACTCAAAACGTCTACATTTCCAGTTTGGGAAAAAATTCTCTTCCTAACAAGCACCCACCCATATGCTCACCTGGAGACTCTGTAGCAGGCAGGCTAGGGGACTAGAAGCCTCTGAGAGGGGTGGAGGAGCTGCCCCCCCAGGGAGGAGCTGCAGTCCCAACTGGCCAGAGAGAAGAGGACCAGGAGGCTGCAACAGACTGGGGAGGGTTCCAGGGCTGCTGGTCAGCGAAGACAAGTCACCTGTTGGGGAATTACAAAGTCAGGGGTCTCCCTAGGCACACCAAGTAGGCTTTACCCAGTGGTCAAAAGGCTTTCTTCCCCAATTTCTACTCCCAACTTTGCCTGCTTCCTTTCTTCTTTGCCATACCAAAGTCTTCCCTCAGACTCACCCAGCAGGCTGGCACTCAGCAGAGGGCTAAGGAGTTGGGGGGGTCTCCCTGAGTTGGAGGGGGCCTTGCCCAGAGAGGAGGCCCCCGGGTCAGTAGTTGCCGTGGTGACACTGGAGGTAGGTGGTCCAGGTTGGGGGGCACTCAGGACACAGGGCTAAGGAAAAAGAATGGTTATAACACTTACATGTGTAAAGCAGTCAATAAATTTATAGAATTTACACACAGTCTCACTGAAGCCTCACGTGAAGTCGACCAGGTTTATTAAATACAGACCCACTTCTTGCAGCCATCCTGCCCCCAGCTAAGAAATAAGCCCTCCCCAAAGGCCCTAAGGAAGAGCTCAGATGTGAAACAAAGCCTTTGATTCCCAGCTCCCATTTCTGATTCTACCTCTTGTTCTAACCCACCCACTCATCCACTATCCTCACCTGGGGGGGTGTCCCCGAGGGGGGATCCAGGCTGGCAGCCAGCAGCGCAGAATTTAAAGCTATGAGGGTGGGGGGGGCTGAAAGTGGGGGGAACAGTAGAGGGGGCAGGTCTCCCAAACCTGAAAATGTGTCCCCACTTGGACCCCCGGCTCCCTCTGTAGATCCCTCCCCATCCCCAGCTGTGGGGCCCAGGGCCAACAGGGGTAGGAAAGAGGCAAGGAGGTTGCTAGGAGGTGCAGAAGGGGGTGGAAGAAGGTCTGAGGGGGCTGGTGGAAGCAGGGATGCCACCAAAAGCGAAGGCCCTTCGGGCTCGCCTGGGGCTAGGGGAGGGCCAGGTCCCCCTGGTGGGGGTAGCAGGGGCTCAGGGGGAGGTTGTCCCCCTCCCCCAGCCAGCACGCCAAATAAACTGTGGCTGAGCAAAGGAGAAGGTGGAGGTTGACCCAGACTCAGAGGGAGAGGCAAGGCCCCTAGCATCCCTGGGAAGCCGGCTCCACTCAGCGCCAGGCCCTGCTCAGGGCTGGGGAAAGGGAAAGCCTCCCCACCAGCCAGGGGAGGCAGAGGGCAGGCTGGGCCCGCCCCCATCCCGAGCCCTTCGGTTGGGCTTTGAAGCACAGGGCTGGGGACTAGGGGGGCTTTGGAGGCAGCTGGTGGGGCAGGGGCACCTGGAAAGGAAAAGAGAGGTTCAGCTCAAAGACGGCCCTTTCTCCCAGCATCCAACCTCCCTGCCCCCAACCCAGAAAACCTCCACAGAGCTCTCTAAATTCTCCCCAGAAGTGCCCTGGCTGCCTCTTTCCAGCCAGCAGAGGAAGAGATGTACCACACTCACATACCTGGCACACTGCTGAGGCTGCCACTGGTGGTCCCAGGCAGGGAGGGTGGGATGGGGTGCCTGGGCTGGGGAGGGCTCCCTGAGGAGAGGGTTGGGGGAGGAGGAAGGTGTGCATCTGACCCCAAAAGGTTAAAGCTTCCATCAGAGTGGGAAGGGCCAGGGGTGGGAAGTCCCAGCAGGGACAGCACAGAAGGGAGAATTGGTTGGGATGGCTCAGGGAGAGGAAAGGGTTGGGGGGCAGGAGCAGGGGCCCGAGGACGGCTCCGTCTAGGGGCTTGAGGGCCTCCCCCTTCTAGCAAACGCAATACAGTTGGGGGTCGGCGGGGACGACGCTGAGAGGGACGGGGTGATGAGGAGTGGGAAGCTGAGGGCGCCTGGGCACGGGGCCTTCGGCCCTGTAAAGTGCTGGGAGAGGGGAGCGGGGGGTGCTGTGCCTTGGCCGCTGCAGAGAGTAGGCTGCTAGCAAGGAAGGGGGGTGCCCCAGGCCCCTCCACCGTGGGGACCCCTCCCAGGGGCCCCAGGACCAGGGGCAGGTGCATAGTGGCTGAAGACACTGGTGGCTGAGTGGCAGGACCAGGGGGAGCTGGGGGACCAGGGAGATTATTGCTTGGGGGCAGGGGAGAGGGTGTTAAGGCATCACTACAGTGGAAGAGAGGAGGGTCAGAAGGTGGTGAGGAGGAGACATGGGGGGCTGGAGGAGAACCCAAGTCAGGGGGCACCAGGCTGGATCGGAGGGCAGCTCCCCAGCTGTATGAGGGGGCATTGAGGCTGATAGCAGGTGGAGGAGGTGGAGCTGGAGAGGGGGCATTGCCTCTTGGGAGGAAACAGGGGCTGCTGCTGCCTCCAGAGGGGACTGGGTCAGGAAGCCTTGGCTGTGGGAAGAGCCCCCCAGGGCCTGTTAGAGGGGAGGGGAAGGCCTGTGGAACTGAGGGTGGTTCTGGGGGAAGGGAGCCAGGACCCCCATTAAGTGGAGTTGTAGGAGGGACTCGACACGGAGGGCGGACAGAGGGAGGCCCTGGGGACACAGTGTGGAACATTTGGGGGCTCGCTCCCTCTCCTGCAATAAATGAGAAAAGAAGGATCAACCTGTGGTTCCCCTTCCAGGAACTTTCTTTTGTTTTCTCCATCCCTTCTCCCATGAATTCCCAGCCTCCCTGTGCCCGCCTCTCACCAAGCAGCTCCCCACTCCACCCTTCTCTTGCTCCCTCTCACAGAGCTCCTCCCACCATCCCTCTTCCAGGCCCTTCAGTTTTCCTCAGTCTTCCATAGAGTGGAGAAAACTCACCAGGAGAAGAGTGTGAGCAGGTGGTCTCCATGCTGCGGTATAGAGTTGCCATGGCAACGGCTTTCCGCCGGTGGTTGCACAGCTTGGTCATGTCCTCCTCTGATGTTGGCCCCACCCCAGCCCCACCCAGGGTCACCGGGGCCAAAGGGTCAAAGTTGAAAACCTGTAAGGTAGAAGGCATAGACAGGGACCCTGAAGAGGTGGAATCTCTGAGAAGGGCTGCCACAGTCAGTGATTTGCATTAAGTCTCTCAGCTTATCCCTGTACTCTGGCACTGCTCATCACTCTGACCTTGGGGACATTGAGTGGACACTCCAGACCGCACTTGCAGGTCCCATCGCTGAGGAGGTAGCTCCGGGTTTGCTCCAAGGAAGACAGCTCTGTGCCACTTGGGCTGGGAGAGGACAGGATCAGAGAGTATGGATCACTGAATTGGGAGACACTCTTAAAGGACAGTTCATTAGTCAAAGACCTTCCTAGGAAAGCAGAGAGTAGGGAAGAGACAAGGAGAACAGATTCAAAGAGCCTGAGATAGAGCAAAAAGGCTGAGGGAGGAAAACAGACAGAAGAGAGGAATAGGGCACTAGAGATATGGCATTTGAGAGGACAGGTGGGAGAGAAATAACTTAGGCAACTGAAGCGCCTGGGGATAGAAACTGGGGAACTCTGGGGAGCTGTACCTGATATAGAGCACAGCACCCTCTCGAACACAGCGCTGCCAGCCGATGGGGACAGATGTGGCCACAGGGCCCCCAGCTCTGTCTGCTCCACTGCTCTCATTGCCCCCATTCATTGTGTGTAATCAGCTCCCACGTGCCTGATAACACAGACATCCATGTGGGCATTAGGAGGATTAAACTGGGCTGGGTACCTGAGGGAATACTCCAGAAAGGCAAAGGTTGTGGGGAGACCCAAGAGAACTTGGGGGCAAGATGAAACCCTCAGCTGAGAGCGAGAATGAGGAAGAAACCCTCTGCCATCCCACCATGGCTACCTGAACATCTCTGCAAACATTGTGGGGTCCAGTCTAAGGCCGGGGCCGCCGGCTTAGCCCACACCTGCAACACAGAAGAGACAAGGGACCATAAGAAATCTGCCCAACCTAGGAGAGTACCACAGCCTAGGACACTCTCAAAGGAAAGATCCTTAATAATATGAGGTCACTGCCCATTAAAGATCCCAGGAATCTGCCCACCGAGTCCACAACCATCCTTTTCATGTCCAGCCCCTAGGGACCAGAAGGTCAAAGCCTCAACTCCCAGGGACCAAGGAATCACAGCCCAATCCCTAGACATAAAAGGGCAAGGCCCCTTTGTCCCATCGAGGACAGAAGCCTTCACCCAGGAGTGTGGGCTAATTCCCATAACATCAGGCTACTAGGAAGTTTCCCAAAGTCTGACCCCGCTGTTCCCTTCCCCTCAGGAAGATCATATAAAAAGTACAGATTGCCCCACAGGTCACCAGACAATTGCCCAACTGCCCGCTGGGGTGGTACCAGCGTAACTCCCCCCATGCCTGGCTCCATTAGACAATCACTGATCTAGTTCATTTGGGTCTTAAGGAAGGTTGGAATCACAGCTCTGTCTTCTCCTACGATTCTCAGAAGCTCCTGATTTTCCCCCAGCCTAAGACAAGGGGATTCAGCACCTCCTGTCCACTGACTTCAAATTAGCTCCAAGAGAGATTCTCCTGTGATATATGGGGACGTCCCACAAACCTGCAAATATCCTCCCCAACCTTACCATCGCTACCACCCCACACCAGCGGCTTCTAAACTTTCCTCTCATAACAAGGCGCCCTGTCACCCAGCCTGCTTCCCTCAGCTTGGGGAGGAGGGGAAGGCGCACGAAGTAGGAAGGAACTTGGGGAGAGGGCGGGCGGAGGGTGGGCGAAGCATTGAGGGGAGGGAGGTGAAGAAGGCAAAAGTCAAGCGGTGAGAGAGAGAAAACGGTGGGGGCAGGTGAGGGCGGGGGAGTGGGGATGGGGCCAGGGAAAGGGGCCGAGAGGACGCGGCGGGGGCAGAGGGTAGGGACAGGAGGAGAGGGGAGGGGGAGGGGGAGGGGCAGGGTGGGGGGGGCCGGGCCCTGCACTCACCGCGGCCCATGGTTCGGCCGGCCCCGCCCTGCGCAGTCGCGGCCCAGAGGGTGAGTGGGAGGGAGTGGGAGGAGGGTCGGTGGAGCCCGAGCCTCCGGTACGGCCCTGGCCGGTCCTAGCAGGAAGCGCCGCCGCCGCCGCCGCGGATCACCGAGCGGCCTCCCGCGCATGCGCCATGGGGGCCAGGGGCAGCCCTGGGGATTCCGTTCCCAGAAGGCACCGCGCAGGCTGCTGCCGCCGCCGCCGTCGCTGCCGCCGCCACCGCCGCAGCCGCCGAGCGCCGCCGCCACTGCCCGGACGGGAGAGGGGCGGGGCCGGGCCCCCGCCCAGCGGACAACGACGAGCCAACAGGAGGGGCCGCAGTGCGCATGCGGGAGCGCGCCTACCCCTCCCCCACAACCCCCCATTAATCCCCAAGAGAACAAACACCCCACGCGGCCCCCCCACCCCCGCCTCCCGCGGAAGGATCCGAGCCTCTTCCCAGGCCACTGGTGGCCAATCCCAGCCCTCCCCGGGGAGGGGGCCCCCTCCGAAACCACAATCTGCTGGGGGAGCCAGGAATGCCAGGTCCGGGAGGAGCCGGCCCCAAAAGATGAAAGTCGCGACTTGCCCTGCCCCGCCTCAAAGGCTTCCCGGGTAGTGTGCTGGGACTTGACCCGCCTCCCCAGGTCAGCATGTCACAACACGATCTCGGCCTGTCAAGTCACATGACCTCTGGCTGTCACTGACAACCTGGCCGTGTCTTTGGGCCAGGCGAGACCATCTGGTCCGTCCAACCTACCCCACCCCCATTTACAGAAGGAGAAATGGAGGTCTGGAGCAATGGTGCAGGCCTGGCTAAGGACCTGTCACCGTCACACCACCGCCTATACCTGCCATCTAGCCACAACCGGCCTTGTGACAGTTTCTACTTAGGACAAATTCTGGCTCCCCCATGAGGGTATGACAGGATACCTAACAGGCCACCACATGTTTTCTACCTAATGGCACTAGAAAAATACTTTGCATTTTACATGGTGCTTTTCACTTTCGTTCACGCTGTCTCCAAGTTCATAGTTCTCTCATTTTACCTCCACAACTCATTATCTCTCATTTACGAACGAGACCGGTGAGGCAGGGAGAGATTAGGTGGCTGGCCTAGGAGCCCTGAGCAAGTGAGGGACAGCTGAGTCTAGAACGTGGGCTCCTGACAACCGAGTCCAAAGCAGTCGTGCGCTCAGGTGCACGCAGTGTTCCAGGCAACAAGGCTCTACTGTAGCCCAAGCACCTATAAGGCAGGCGGCCTGTGCTTGGCTCATCACAGCCGGCAGTCACAGGACTGGCTGATCTAGCAGTGAAAAGGGCGGGCCTGGTCTTCAGTGAAGGGCACGAAAGCACCGCGGTGGGAAATGATAGGGAGAAATAGTGGGGCTCGAGTCCACCCGGCAAAGAGGAGGAATTCTGGCATGCTGAAGGCTCATCAGAAACATTACAAAGATAAAAGTCTAAGGGTGCTCTTCAGAGAGGAGCTGAAAATGACTATCAGGGGGATTCAAGTTCTTCGGCCCTTTTAGGGGGAGTCCGGGGCTAAAAGAGAAGATCCCTTTTAGAGGACTCGAGAAGATGCAAACAATCCTGGTGGACGAATGCAAATTTTCAAAGAAAAGAGGTTTAAAAGACCTGTGTCCATTAGCTAGGAGCGAGGGGGCCAAAGAAAACGGGAGCTCCTTATGGAGGAAGTAAAACGCGGGCTAAGCCAGGTGGGCAGAACAAGAGCTCCTGAGGGAGACAAGCTACAGTAAGGCTTCACACCGCAGCCTAGGGGCAACCACAGTCGATAGCCGTTGGCGCTGTTGGGTGCCCGGAGCTGGCGCCCCGCCCTCTCTCCTCTCCCCCACCGCCCCCCCCGCACCTCCCACCACCCTCGGTAGTCCCCTGCGCGTGCGCGTACAGACACCGGTTGCCAAACATTGCATCATCCCCGCCCCCCTTTCCTCCCCTCCCCCCTCCAGCTCTCCCCTCCGCGCGCGCGCATGACTCACTCACCTCCTCCGCGAAGCCTCGTGACCCAAAGCCACTTCCGGGTCCAACACCAAGTCGACCCCCAAGCGGGAGGGAGCGGGGGGGCGGTGCCACGGGGCTCCTGAGTGGCGGATGTAAGGAATGAGGCGGGGCCAACGCCGGCGTGCCGCTTTCTGATTGGTAGGCTTCTGGATCCGCCCCCGAGAGGAGGACAAGGCCACGTTAAAAGATCTCTGCTCCGAGCTACGGAGGTCAGAGGCTTGAGTCTAAGGCATAGGGTATACCATGTTGAAGATGAGCGGGTGGCAGCGACAGAGCCAAAATCAGAGCCGGAACCTGAGGAGAGAGGCGAGTACTGATTCCCCCCTCTACCTTTTACCCTCCCATCCTCGCGACACCAGTTGTCCTCTCAAAGTTAGGGCATCCGCTCTTTAGGATGTGGCCCCACCTCCTCCACGATGAAGTTAAGTGACCGTCCGGGGGAGGGATGAGGAGAATCCTTTATTCTGAAGTGGTGCTCACAGACCCTTCTTCCTTCGCGCGACAGCATCACTCCATCCCTGCCCGAGTACAGGCCCTGCTCTATGCTGTTCGGCGAAGGGGCCGCAGCCGCCCTTGGGAGGTTTATTCTCGCGTTGCTGACCCAAGGTCTCCTAGTTAGGCTGGTCCGGTGGGAGGCGGGGCAGCAGGACACACCCCCGCGCCGAGAACCCGTGGCTCAGGCCGCTGCCGCCGTTTTGCCAACAGCGGCCCTACCCCACCCCTAATCCTCTTTCCGCCGCGTCTCAGGGCCTGTATGGCCACGTCAGTAACTTGGGCTTCTGGATTCTCCGCAGGACATTCATTCTGCACCCTTGCAGAGAACAGAACCTTAAGGAGACTGACATAAGCTTTTGGGAAAAGGGTGTTGATGGACAGGTGGTGATGGGTTTTCCTTTTCCCGCAGAGGCCCCTGGGCCTCCTGCACAAGAGAGCATCCTGGATCTTTTAAGTATGGGAAGCCATTTGGGGTCTCCCCAGTGGATTGTCCTTCCCCTGGGATCGGTCCCTGCCTCTTTCTCCTTGTCCTGTCTCCATCTAATCTCCGTGTAACCATTGCATCAGGCTAGCCCCCTGCTTGGCTCCGCAGCCCTCTGGCCCGGGGCTCCACTGCTGATGAAAGCTACGTCCCACACACTGGAAGGCAAGGAGGGTCCCCCAGGGAGGACAGCCCTGCAGAGAAACACTCAGGACGATATTGCATCTACAGTCTCCAGGGATAGGCAGCTGCCTCTCTGCCTCTGGGCTTCGTTCTTTCCCTTTGAGGGATTGGAGAGAATTTATCCATTCATTCCTAACAAATACTTAACTAGCACCTACTATGAGCCATTCAGTTTGGGGCCCAGGATACATCCATGAACAAGAGAGGAAAAAAGCTCTGCTCTCACAGAGCTTACAGTGGGAAGAGTAGACTAAGCAAATACTTAAGTGCCACGCAAAAAAACTAAAGCACAGAAGGGTGGAGAATGCTGCGTGGAGGTTACAGTTTACATTGGGTGGTCAGGGATCCCCTCACTGAGGTGACATTTAAATTGAAAGACCTAAAAAGAGGCAAGGCAGTAAGCCATGCAAAAAGATATGTGGAAGAGCTTTCCAGGAGAAGGAACAGCAAGAGCAGAAGTCCCAAGGTGGGAGCCTGCATAGTATCTAGGGAATTGGAGGCTGGTTGGCTGGAATAGAGTGAGCAAGGGGGAGAGTGGAGAGTGGCCAGTGAGAAAAGCAGGGCAAGGAAAGAACAGACTGTGTCCGGCCTTCTAAGCCATTTTAAGGACTTTAGCCTTTTACAGGTGTGAAATTAGAAGGTTTTGAACAGAGGAGTGACACGACCTGGCTTAAGTTTTAACAGGCTCACTTTGGCGGCTGTTGTGAATAGACTCTGGGAAGGGTGGCAGGAGCAGAAACTGGGAGACCTGCAGTCAAGGGACTTCTGCGTTGGTGAGAAGATTCTGGGGTTTTGAAGAATGAGTTTAGAAATTTTGCTGCCGATCTGGATTGGATTGTGGGGTGTCAGAGAGGAATTAAGGACAATACCAAGGTTTTTGGCTCAAGCAACTAAAGCTGCTGTATACTGAAATGGGAAAGACTTTGGAAGGGGAAGATTAGCAGGAGTTTGTCTTTGGGCATGTTAAGTGTGAGACGCCTATTCAATATCCAAAAGGAGAATGGCAAGTAAGCAGCTAAGAGTTGGGAGGTCCAGGCTGGAAATACACATTTGGAGGATGTCAGTGTGGGAATGGAATTAGGAAAAGGCCACTTGATTTGTTTCCTCCCCTGTAGTCCAGTCCTTACCCTGGCAGGTTTGAACCCTGCCTTGAATTTAGAGAAAGCTGAGTTGGCCACGATTTTGCTATTATGTAATCAGTACTACAGATGTCAGCAACTAAAAATAAAGGAAGTCAGGCTCTTCTCTGTCCTTGGAAATGGCTACAGGGACCAATAACTATCCATACTCTATAGGACAGGATGTAAGAAGGACCAGTAGGAAGCGGAAGATAAAAGAACCTGCCCCTCCCTTCCAAAAATGGCTAACATTTGTCTTTGATCCCCACAGTGTTCCAGAAGGAAGTGTATCTTCATACATCATCACACCTGAAAGCAGGTAAACGTAACCGGCCCTTTCCCAAAACCAACCTCTAAGAGATGCTGCTTAGGCTCTCTTCACTGGGACCCTAAGAAATTATGAAAACACCTAGAGAAGGTGGAAGAGGAGGGTTAGAATCTGAGCAGACTTTTGTTGTCAGGCTACATCCAGCCTCCTGGCCTGCCCCCAACAAAGTGACCAGATCACTATTCTTAGAGCATGTCATAATTGAAAGGTGGCTCTGAGTGAGCGGTCAGGTGAGGTCTCACCACACCACACCTCAGTTCCCATCAAGGCTAGACTGACCCAAAGGACTGTGTGCCCAAACTCCCCATACAGGAGGAGAAGGAAGCACAGATGGTCTGGAGATGACCAATGGAGTTCCCCAGGGGGGCTGAGGACTTTTACCAGGAACTCATAGGAATGTATCAAGTGCTGGGCAAAGCAAGGAGGGAATATCATTGCCGATAAGAGGTTGGTAAATTTTAAAGAGCCAGTTAGCAAATATTTTAGATGTTGAGGACCACTATTGGAGCATGAAAGCAGCCGTAAACAGCATGTAAATAAGTGGATGTGGCTGTGTTCCAGTAAAACTTTATCTGCCATAACAGGGACAGGCAGCAGGCCAGTGTGCCAACCTGGAGCCTGACTGCTCTGTGGAGCGTCTTCCCCACCCACCACCATCCTGGGTATCTCCTTTTCCAGAGCCTGATCCAGCCGTAGAGATGGCAGCTGAGTCACTGCCTTTCTCCTTCGGGACACTGTCCAGCTGGGAGCTGGAGGCCTGGTATGAGGACCTGCAGGAGGTGCTGTCCTCAGATGAAAATGGGGGTTCCTATGTCTCACCCCCTGGAAATGAGGAGGTGAGAATGCTAGGCCAAAAGCTACCGGGGTGGGGGTGGAACTGCCCCTCACTTCTCAACTAATAGCTACCCTGCCTTTCCTCATTACCTTGAAGGAAGAATCAAAAACCTTCACCACTCTTGACCCTGCCTCTCTGGCTTGGCTGACTGAGGAGCAAGGAACAACAGAGGTCACAAGCACCTCCCAGAGCCCCTGCTCTCCAGATTCTAGTCGGAGCTCTCTGGCTCAGGAGGAAGAGGAGGAAGACCAAAGAAGACCCAGGAAACGGAAACGGAGTGGCCAGTCCCCGGCCCGGACTGGAAAGCAACGCATGAAGGAGAAAGAACAAGAGAACGAAAGGAAAGTGACACAGCTCGCCCAAGAGAACGAACGGCTCAAGCAGGAAATCGAGCGCCTGTCCAGGGAAGTGGAGGCGACTCGCAGGGCTCTGATTGACCGGATGGTTAATCTGCACCAAGCGTGAACAATTGGGACCAGCACTTCCCCTCAGGCCACTACTTACCTTTCCTAGAAGAGGCTGTGGACCACCTGCTCACCAGTGCCGACGATGTACCCTCAACCCCATCTGTTCAGCAGGGAGAAAGCTTAGGGTCGACAACAGGAAAGGGTCGCAGCATGTATATAGAATTGTGTATTTATTGATTACTGTTCCTGTCCATTAAAGTGACTTTCTAGGAGTCAAGTTCTCACTGTCACTTTTTCTTCTTGCCTTTAGGGGTTTCAAGGGGTTTCCCCTCAGCTAGAGCCAACTGTTTCTTCAGATCCAAGAGTTTAGCCACCTCCGCAGCAACCTGGTTCTTATCTGCCTTTTGTGCTTTCAATTCTCGGACAATGTTGCCCTAAGAGACGAGGGGGTGGGGGAAGAACAACAGTGAGACCAGAAAAGGACCTGTTTAGGATTCAGCTTTTCCAGTCCCCCATAGGGCTGAAGCTTCGTACCTGCTTTGTCACTTCATCCATCAGCACCTGTATCTGCTCTGGTCCAGCTGTTGTCATAGTCTCTACAGCTGCTGGCTTGGGGCCTGCTTTTGCCTGGAGAACAACAGAGTTAGCGACCAGCTACCATAAATATCCTCTGACCTCAAGTTTTGTAACATCTCAGGGGGAAAGTGATTACCTTTAATGCCAAGGACTCTTCTAGCTAAGACAGGAAAGAAAAACTATAAGTGAGGAAGCAGCAGGGCCAAAAGATGGAAAGAGGGATGAATGAGGTCTACTGAGGGACACGAAGGACTGTCGCTGGGTGAGAGGCAGTCTTTAGCTTTCTCACCTGGCCCCCACTGAAGCGCTGCCGCAAATTTTCAATCTGGTCATTTTCCAGTTTTTGGAACAAGGGACTGACCTGTGAAAAAAGAATTCTAGAATCATTCACTGATTAGGTAGAAACTACCAGGCTACATAGAGGCCTCTCCAACCCCAACGTCTGACCTTTAAGAACTCTAAATGTTTTAGAAGCAACATGGAGTATAACATTGAGCAAATACCTGCTAATTTCAGTAAAGAATCCAAGTAGAGCATTTGCATTCACTAGGGTCAAAGATTACTTAAACTATTTAATGGTGCTAGGTTGATGCAAAAGCTCAGAGGTGTGTACGTATTTTTATCATCTGTGTCAAAGAGAAATGTCCACCCTGTATTCTCCCTGCCCACTGGGTCCTGGCATGAAGAATGAGGCTATATGGGCTACAGATAAGGACTTCCTGTCAGAAACAAGCCTAAGTGCAGAGTGGAGACGAGTGGGGAAGGGGTTCAGAGAAAAGCTGTGAGAGTCTCACGCTCAAAGTAAGTTCTTCCCTGACCCCTCGGCAAAGGCTGCATGTGGCAGTGGTAGGTATTTTAAGAGAGGCTGGCTCTTCCAACTCCCAGAGACTTACTGTGCCAATCTGGTGTCCTGCTGGTAAGGTGCACAGGAAGTTTGTGGGCAGGATACTGCAGGCTGGAGGAGGGAGCTGCAGCTGGGCCTGGATGGTGGTGCTAACTGTGGGCATGTAAGGCTGGAGCATGACAGACAGCAAGGCAGCTATATTCACTGCCAAGCCTGTCACTGTCCCTGCCCGCTGCCTGCGGAAGGAAAGATTTTAGTCAGGCCCTCCAGTAGGACACAGCCTACCAGCCACTTTATTCCTGTAACCAACCCTACACTTCCTTACCTACCTGTCAGCCTCGCTGCCTTTAATCCGCTTCCAGGGCTCATTCACCTGAATGTACTGGTTGCCATGGCGAGAGATGGTGAGGATGCTGCGCAAGGCATCCCGGATCCTGGGGTGGGAGGACACAGGCCAAGGTGTAAAGCCCTGGACGGACCAGTATGGGGCTCTCAACGTACCAGCAGATCAGAGATTAGACAGAAGTATAGACTACTTACCGAACCTTCTCCAGCAGCTGGTGATAGTGCTGGAGCTCCAGGGTGACGTGGGCCAGCAGGCGCCGATCATCAGAGGTAAGCACCATCTCAGGCACAAAGCCCCCAAAGAACTTAAACACAAACATCCCAGCTCTGGAAGGGAGTAGGGAAGGGAGAGGGGAGAGAAAAGAGTCTCCTTATAGAAATTTGACCTGATTTTCTTAATTCCATATTTTCTCAGAACTGAAACCACCTGGCATCCTCAAGGTGGAAGGCAAAACTTAAATTAATTCCTTATTCTCTCTCTCCTAAGAATATGACCTTGCACATAATAGACAATCTACATAGAGATACCCTTATGTCAAAAAACCATATAAAGTTAAGCAACTATTGGTTTTATTTTTAAGTCAATACTCAGAATGATCAAGCTGAAATATACGTTAATTGCTATCAGACAAACAAATGGTAGGGACTACCTTTAAACGTGGTTGATGACCAGACCTGAAGTATCCTCCATGGTGGGGAGCCATGGGGGCTACTTCTTTAGAGTACAGAATAGCTGAGGTAGGGACCCACAATGGCATGTGAGCCTAAAGCAACAAGACTCCAAAGAGTACAGAAGCATCCTACCCCTATGGTCAAATAATGCCTTCCTTCAGCCAAACTTTTCAATGGTCTGCAAGTGAATTTTTTTTGCTAGGAGAGAACACATTTCCAATTCTATAAAGAACATTAATAAGAAAACAATGAGCAAAAATTCACTTTGTTACCAACTCTGCTAAATCCCATCTCTACAACTAACTTCTCCGAACATACACAGCCTCCTATGTTCCAGGAGCAGATCCCGATTGACAGAACCTTCTCTCCACACTGCCCTCCCTGGCCCTCACAGCCTCCTCCCCTCCCCAGCCCTTCCCACATTCCCATCCCAGAGCAGAGTTAGCCCCACCCAAGCTCATCTGCTGACTCTGACCCCTCACCGTGTCCCACCTGTTGATGAAGTTGCCCAGGTTGTTAAGCAGCTCAGAATTATTCTTGAGCAACATGTCTGTCCAGCAGAAGGCACTGTCCTGGCCCTCAGGCCGAATGTACAGCAGGTAGAAGCGCCAGATGTCAGCAGGGATCCCTGTGTCCTGGGCCATGTCCCCAAACACTCCCACACCCCGGCTCTTAGAGAACTTCCCATCCTCGTAATTCAGGTATTCTGGACAGAGAAGAATGAGAACCATCCGTTCAAATCATGTCCTTTCTCTCTGCCCCACAAATTCCTCTTTCCTCTCCCTCAACCCCAACTATGCGTGTCCAGCAACACTTGAGTAGCTGGCCTGCACTGAACCTGGGAGATCCTTCCTCTCCATTTTGGCCTTCTTCCCTTTACTTCTACCATTACAAAATTTAGCTTTGAGTTTTTGCTCTCTTCAGGTTCTTTTTCCTTTTCTGGATTGCATTTTCATGTTCTACTCACTCCCGAAATATTTCATCTCAACTCCTAACTCAAGATCTAGCATCTCTCCAGGAACTTCCTCCAAGTCCTGCCTTGGCCCTAAGTCCCTAGAAACACTCCCAGCTCCAGTCCTCCAGGGTACCTGTAGCAATGAGGTTCTTGACCAAGGTGTAGTTGTCCTCAGCTCCTAGGACTGAACAAGGAAAGACTAAGCCGTGGAAGGGAACATTGTCTTTGGCCATGAACTGATACAGGTCCACCTATGGAATATAATTGGGAGACAGAGCTCCTAAGATCCTTTTCAAAGACCCAAGAAAGATCAGCTACCCAACCCTAACCATCCCCCAACAAACCCCTTCCCCATGGACAGGCTAACCAAGAACTGCTCACTTGCTCTGGGTTCTTCCACCATCTCTCCCACTGGTCTGTGTAGTTGGCTGTGATGGACACGTAGCCAATAGTGGCATCAAACCAGACATAGAATACCTGGAGAGTCAGGAAGAAGGAGACACGGCAGGATGCAGGAACACTGGGAAAACCCCACCAACCCTAAGTCTCAGACTGAAACAAGACACAATCACCATCTATTCTGCTAGCCCAGGGTCCAAACCCCAAGGCTGAATAATACGAGATATGAATAAAGCACAGGGTTTTTACCTTGTCCTCAAAACCTTCCAAGGGTACAGGGGTTCCCCATTTGAGGTCTCGGGTTATGCAGCGTGGCTTGAGGCCATCCCGAAGCCAAGAACGAATGATGAACCGGGCATTGGGTGTCCAGTCACTGCCAGGTAATGTCTTCTCCAGCCACTCCTCCAGCCGCTTTTCCAGCTGAGATGGCAGAGAAGCAGAGAGCGCTGATTTAGGACATTTGCACGTGTGGTCAGCATAAGGGAAAATGTGTACAACCTTTTCGGAGTAGTTTGGCAATATATAATTAGAATGACAGGATTCATGACTTTGACATAGCAATTCTACTTCTAGGAATTTTTTCAACAGAAATATTCACACAAGTGTGTACAGATGTATATAAAGAAACACACTGTTCATCACAGCAAAAATTAAAACTAATTCCCTTGGTTCAGTAATGTGGTAAGGGGGGAGGGTACAGCTCAGTGGTAGAATTAATGCCTAGCATACACGAGGTCCTCGGTTCAATTCCCAGTACCTCAATCAATCAATCAATCAATCAATCAACCAACCAACCAACCGAATTACGTGCCCCCCATTAAATAAACAAATACATAAAGTAGTATAGTATATCAACACAGTGAAATACTGGTAAGGTCATTAAAAATAGTGAGGTAGACCTGTATGTACTGATATGCATATATCTCAGAAATATATTAAGTAGAGCGAACTGCAAAACAGTAATATATGGTATAATCCTGTTATTATAAAAATAATTATACAGAGACTAATATAAGCCCAAAAAATTCGAGGAAAAATATATCAGTGCTTTATTCTCACATGAGATTAAGGGGAACATTCACTTTTATACCATGTATTTCTATCCGAAAAGTTTTTTTTTTAAAGCGTGTTATCACTTTTGTAAGCAGAAAAACAAAGAAAAATCTTCTTTAAGGGATGGTTCATGTGATTCATCCACATAAACACCACAGCATCCAAAGCCTGACAGTATACCCTACTGGTAAGGCTGTGGGGAAACAGGTGCACACACACGGCAGGGAGGGATGCAAAACAGAACGCCACCTATTGAGGAAAATTTGGCAATAAACTACATATGCATTTATCCTGGACACAGCAAGTGACCCCCTTTAAGGAATTTATCCTCAAGATACACTTCCCACAATACAAAAATACATATACACAAGGCTATTCACTGCAACATTATTTGTAACTGCAAAACACTGGGAACTACCTAAATGGCAACCAAGGGAAATCAGTTAAATAAACTATAGTACCCACACAGAATTGCGTACTATGCAGCTAGTTTGAAAGAAAAGAAACTGAGTAAGGATGATCTTTAAGAACTGATATAGAGTAATCCTGATTTGGAGTGATTTCTACAAAATAGTTCTAGGTGAAAAAAACAAAATGCAAGTATATACAGTATGCTATATTTTGTACAAGATAAACGACATACACAAATATGTTTGTCTGCTTATCTTTATATATAAGCTTATCTTTATAAAAACAAACATACTGAGAATAAATCAGAAGACAAAGCGGACCACCTACAGGAGACAGGAGGGCCAGGTAGCATGGACAGGAAAGGGAATGAAGGAGTGACACTTTCCTGAGTATACCTGTTTGCATGGTTTTGATTTTTTAGAAGCATACTCATGTTCTACATATTCAAAACATTAAGTTAAATTAACAAGTATGAGGTGAGAAAAAAAGAACTAAAAGCAAATGAACCAAATTTACTAGCTGATTTCAGTAACATAACCACACTAAAAGGGGACAAAACTAAGCTAAGACATTTTGAACACATTTAATTACATGCCCTCAGTTTGGGGGAAGGGGCAGGACTGCCAACAAACCCTGAATGCTTCTTAGTAGTTTTTTTGGTAGTGGTGTTGGTGAAGTAATTCTGAAATTATTTTTAGCTATATTGTAGGATCAAGCAAATGAGTAAATAATGTTGGGAACCAGGGTACTTATTGTGTGGAAGATGGGAGGTAAAATTATGAAATGAGGAAGACTGTGGAAGAACTCTGTGGGGAGGAACTGGAATTGCAGGTGTCAGTGTGACCCTAAAATAAAAGCCTAACTCTGCTGACAGGGCATGGAAGCAAAGAGACCCCAGTGGAAAAGAGCACACGTAAATCTTGGTCTCTAATACTGTTCCCTGCTGAAAGCAGCCAGGGTTCGGGGGAGAGACGGCTGGGCCACAGGCTGGAACAAGATAAACGGGGAATATCTTGTTATGCCAGAAAAAAGGGAAGTGCTTAAAAAGTGGTGGGAGACCTCAGAAACACCCAGAGAAGCAATCTTGAAGAGGCTCCCACTGGTCAAATAAGGGACAATTAGAGCATGATAATCATTTAGGACAGGAATGAATTATAAACCACTGGAAAATATTCAAATCCATGAGGCCATACTGATAACAAATAGATAACTAGATAAATGACTGAAGGAGTCAAGGTCAATGTGGAGGGAAAGGTAAAGTTGGAAAAGCTTAGTGAAAATTCGTTCTTCAGGTAAGAATGATTGAATAAGTGGGAATCTTTCAATGAAGAACAAGGTATTTACACAGTCTTTAAAGTGTATTCCCACAGACTGCTGACAAGTTGCAAGGGGGAAAATATTAAATATACAGTGGAGAAGCTGAGTAACACCTTTACTGAACAAAATTAACATCACCAATGAGGGGTAAATGGCCACCATGTGCCTCTGGAAAGAACACATCATCTATATAATATTCCAGCTAAAGATGCACAATCTGAATCTAATCATGAGGAAAACAGCCACTAAATCCAAAGTGAGGAATATTCTATTTTAAGGGGGGGGGGGGCGGTCAGAGCTTATATTCTTAAAAATTGTTAATGTCATAAAAGATAAAGGCTTAGGAACTGTTTCAGATTAAAGGAAACTAAAGAGATAGAAAAACGAAGTGCAATATATGATCCTGAGCTAGATTCTGCACTACAGAAAAATTATGCTATAAAAGATACTACTGGGATAACGGACAAAACTGGAATACGGATGGTAGATCACACAACTGATTCAATGTTAAATTTCTTGAAGTTGTTTACTGTGGTTATGCAAGAATGTCTTTTTGCTTAGGAAACATACAATGAAGCATTTAAGAGGAAAGAGGCTACACAGACACATCCACATCCACGCATGAGAAGAGAGAATATGCTAAAGCAAATGGAGCAGAATCTTAACAACCAGTGAATCTGGGAAATGGGTACATGAGGTTCTTCTGGGTAAAAACCACAAGGTTCTTTGTTCTAGCAACTGCTTATCTTGCAAGTCTTTTTGCAACCTTGACATTATTTCCAAACAAAAAGTTTAAAAAGTAAAAAAAGGAGGCAAATCCAAAGTAGAAAATTGTTTAAGATACACTGTGAAGTAAAAGAAAGTAGGCTGCAGAGAAGTATGAACGCATGACCTAATTTGTATTAAGGGGGAAAAAAGACATTAAAAAAAAGACATAAAAATGCTTTCATAGGCATGCACTGCTTCTAAATAGACACAAGGAGACTCAGCAGCAGCACACACCTCTGGCAGATGGGCCCGGGCCTTTCCCTTTGTGCCCTTTCACCTGTTACATCTTTTTGCAGTAAGCGTGTATAATTTAAAAATGGAAATTAAAAGCATTTGAGAGGGATTTGGTATAGATTTGCCTCTGCCTGTGGCTGAAGCAGATGGGGCAGAAGAAGTCGTGCAGACCGGCTTGAGGGAAGGGCCCACTCACCTTAGGCAGGTCCAGGAACAGGTGCCGAGAGGATTTCACCACAGGGCACGACCGGCAGATTTTACACTGAGGCTTCTGTGAAGGGAAGTTAAGAGAAGGGGTGACCCAAGGCGGGACAGCTGGGATCGGGACGGCAGGCCCAGGAGCTGTGTCCGGGCGAGGGGGGAGACACAGAGAGATGAGGTCCCCAGCGTGCCACCCAGCCTAGCCTCACACTCACACCTGGCCACCTCAGCAACTACTTATTTGAGCCTTCTCTGAACCTGGAGAATCAGGTCTGCATAGCACAACATTTGTTACCCAGAGTGTCACGTCCCCGTCTAGCACTCCAAAGAACAGGAAAAAGCATTCTCCGAGCACAGGCTCAGCACAGCGCCCTGCGCCGTTCACAGCTGGGCGGAGCAGAAGGAGTGATGAAAGAGAAGAACCCAGGGCTCCGCTCTTTGAGGAAGTTACAGTCAAGCAGGGACAGAGCGCTTGCCTGAGAGACAAGGGCAGGCCTTTACTCGGCAAAACATCAAGAAATACTTATTTTCATGGGACAACTTGACTGTACAAACATTAAGGGATGATGGCTAAAGGAGTAAACAGTTCGGTGGGGCCAATCAATGAAAGCTTCCAAGTGAGTTCTGATCTGGGCTTCTAAAGGTGAGAAAATTGACCTCTCAGGACCTCTCTCCTGAAATCCACATGCCTGTATCAACTACCTGACTAACACGCCTCCCTGGGTGTCTAACAGGCATCTCAAACTTAAACCCAAACAGCATTCCACCGGAATGCTCTTCATCCAATCCTGCCCATGGCTGTAGACAGTGCTACCGTCTACCCAAGCTGCTCACGCCAAAAACATACAAGCTGCTGTCTTCTTGACTTCCTTGCCACCCCGAATTCCCGTCTATCCGTTCTACAGAGTCTGCTGCCAAACGTATCTCAAATCCTTTTCTTTTTTCCATTTCTACTGCTATTAACCTAGTCTAAGCTGCCATCATCCCATTTCTGAGCAACCACTCTGGCCTCCAAATTGGTTCCCCCACTTTCTCTCTTGCTTCCCTCCTACCCACTACCCAGAGAAGCCTGCCTTCCAACTCTGCGGTGGCTGACCAGGCCCTGGAAATCTCGTCACTGCCTGAGCTTGTCTCACTCCACACCCTTACCCACCGCCTCCCCACTCACTGTGAGCCACGCTGGCCTTTCCAATTCCTCTTTCAGTTCTTTTCTGCCTCGGGCCTTTGCATGTCCCGGTCCTTCTGCTCGAAATGCTCTTAACCCCACTCTTCACCTGCTGACTCCTTCTCATGCTTCAGTTAAACTCTAGGTTCAAATGTTACCTCCTCTAAGAGGCCTTCCCTAATCACTTAGCTTACAGCTTCTCCCAGAAGTCACTCTCTCCCACATCTTCCCAGCAGTTTTCTCTACATTCTGTCTTTTGCATTGGTCTCCTCCCCACACTAAATAAAATTGTCTTGTTCACTGCTACATCCAACACCTAGAACTGTGACTACCTTACTGCAAAGACTCAAAAAAGTTTGTTGAATAAATGAATGAATGAATGAACTAACAAATGAATAAACATGGAGCAGAAGAAAAGGTGGTATTTACAGGAGGAAGAACTAAAATGCAGACCAGGTGGTGGGAAGCAGGAGCAAAGGTAGGGAAGTATGAACTGAACTTGTTTATTTCCCTGTACAATGCAAAGCACACAGTAAATGTTCAATAAAAATTTATCCAATGGACTGGGTGATGAGCGCTGAGACGGAGTTGGAAGAGCCAGCGGTGAAAGGTCTTTAGCCACCGCTAAAACAAAAATCCTAAGTGGGATGGGAGCAGGAGTCCCTCAGGAATAGAGATTGTCCTTCCAGACTGGGCTCCCAAGAGACCCTCCTCTCACCTTGAGCTCAGTGGCATTGATGAGCTTGCCACACTTATCACACTGATCACCCCGGGCCTCCTCAAAGCCACAGAAGGGACACACGCCCTCCACAAAGCGGTCAGCCAGGAAGCGGGCACAGCGCTCACACCGCAGTTGCTCCACAGTATCTTGCAGCACAAAACCTCGAGCCAACAACCGCTGGAAGATGTCCTGGGTAATTCTGGCGAGGTGAGCGAGGGATGGGGAGGGATAGGCCAGAGCAAGTAAGAGGAAGCGGTGTGCCCCTCCCTCCTGCCGCTCCACCCAGCAGTCCGAGTGCCAAAGAAATCTGGCAGAAGCCCCCCTCAAGTCTAAGCCATCTAGTCATCTATTTTTTTTTTACTGATGAGTCCAGGCCCCTCACATACATTCCCCAACTCTCCCCACAATCTCTTTCCTCATCACTTTAAAATTTACTTTTGTCAAATACAGACATATCTGTTTTGTATTCTTCGTTAACAAAAATCTCCCAAAGGATAGGACTGTTTAGTTCTTTGATATGTCCTAAAAATTAAAATTAAATCAGCCCAACTGCTAAACTGCACAGCACTGGCAGCTGGCAGCCCGTCCACTCTGTAGTTTTTATAAGGATGACAATCAAGCAAAGGAAGAGTAAGTGTTTTTGCTATAAACACACAGGAGTGGGAGGGGCTGTCCTGAGACCACGGCAGCCAGGGGACTGAAGGGAGGTGCAGAGGGGAGGCAGACCCTTCCTATGAGCCTAAGTCCTGTCCCTTCCATCCCTTGTCTGCTCCTCCAGCCCCTGGTCAGGCTTCTGCACACACTGAATCCCCTTAACAATGCCTGGGACACATTTCAGGACAACATTCAGATTCTAAGTTTGGAGTGGGGGTTGGAGGGGCAACAATCTTGGCTCCTTCTGTCTTTCTGTCTCCTGGATAGTCCACTGCCCCAGCCCCAGCCTTCACCCTCCACTTCCGCCTGACAAGAGGAAACCTACTTGGTCTGCTGCGGAGTGGTGGTTCGACCAAAAATATCAAACGAGATATTAAACCAGCGGTAGATGTCAGCATGGATGGCATGGTACTTGTCACAGATCTCCTGGGGGGTTAGACCCTCCTCCATAGCCTTGGTCTCTGTCGCTGTACCATACTCATCTGTCCCACACAGATAGAGGGTGTTCCACCGGCGGAGCCGGGAGTACCTGGAAGGGAATGTGGTGATCATGGGGGCCCCACCTCAGCCCCTCCCAGGTCCCCAGTGTCCCTCCAGCCTCCACCCTTGGTGTCCACTGCTCCCTCAGGTCTCTCCCCAGCAGCGGCTCCCACCTGGCGAAGACGTCAGCACTGAGCACACAGCCAATGATGTTTCCAAGGTGGGGGACGTTGTTGACGTAAGGGAGGGCGCTGGTGATGAGCACGTTTCTCTCCCCAGCCACGGGCAGCCTGGTAGAGGAGGAAGAGGACAGCGGGGTGGGGGACAGACGAGAGGGTCAGGAGGGACCCAAAGTGCACAGAGCACCAGACACAGATCTGTTCTACAGTCACAGGGTCATGTCCATCTGTAGTCTTTCCTCACGTGAACCCACTGGCCCATAAACTTCGCTCAAAAGCCATGAGATCCCCTCCAGTTGTGATTAAAAGGCCTTGCCCAGCAAGCAAGCCTCATGTACTGCTCCTAAGGAGCTGCATTCTGACACTGACCTCTGCTCCTTTCATTGTGACTGCCATCTTCTCCATGAGCTCATTCTCAGCTCCAACCTCCTGGCTATTGACAGCTCTCCCCAGGCTCTGTCCAACCACCATCATTTGATGCTCCCTGGATTCTGATGCCACCCAAGAACACTTTCCCAGCGCTGACCTCTCCCTTTCTTCCCAGACACTATGTTAACATCATCTCTAGTCACAACCTGAAATCCCTACAGCTTGCCAACCCCTATACAAGTCTTCCCAAATCCCTTTGAATCCCTCAACTCTCCCCTCCCTAACCCATGTCAGTCACTTCCTCATGGCCAGATTCACACCAGCAGGGACCAGTCATTGCCTTCATAACCACCTTCTCCCCACTTTCCCAGGATCATTCCTAGTCATGCCACTCAATCTGCCGTCGGAAGTCACTCAATCCACTGTTCTCTTTTCACCCCTCATCACCCCTGACAGCTCAGCTGCACACACCCTGTATCTACCCCCACCCCAGCCCTGACACCTCATCACGGCTCCTTTCATCCTTCCACCCATTCTCAACCTATAATCGCTGGCTCCCATCACTTACCGTGTCCTTCAACCCCAGGCATCCTGCGAGCTCAGTGAGTCCCATAATTTCTTCTGCTAACAAAGACTCAAATGATTCCCTCACATTAGCCTCGCCCTTCTTCCCAGCTGAAAGCCACATATCCAGTTAGATGGTCCCTCTACTTCCTGGAACATTTTACAGCTCATTTCCTCAAGAAAGATCTCGCTGAGTTCTCCTGCATTCATTGTCTTTTCTCCCCATAACTGAATACCATAATTTTCTCAGAAATCCAGCTTAGAAATCAGCTCATTCAGGAAAGCCTTCCCACTGGCAATCAGCCTTCCTCCCAGTCATCCTTGTATCCCAAACTGCTAAGCATTCTGTACCACACATTCTGTGGTGTTCCTTTTGTGTTACCCTGTAGCTTCTCTCTCAAGTGTGCTTCCTACGGTGGTAGATATAAAGGTGAGTATGCCTGGGGTTCTGCCTCAAGGGGGTTACATTCTACCATGTAACTTCTGACCACAATCAGTGCAATGAGAGATACATGTTGCCAAAGAAGGCAGAAGGACGGCAAGCATCTCCAGCCTAAGATTAAGACTTTACAGAGGCAGAGCTACTTGAGTTGGCCTCAAGAATGGGTGGGAATTTGCCAGATCGAGACCCTGGGGATGTCCTTCAGTCAGAAGGAAAAGCACACAAGACATCCTGGTTTGGCTCTAGAGTTTTTAAGGCCAATTGTCTCCCCCTCTATATCTGCATTTAAATATGTCAGCCTATATAAACACCTGAGAAAGTCTTCCTCCTATTCTTTATTACCTCCAAAGTGCTTAGTGCTAAACTGAATCCACAACAGACACTCACAGAAATACTTAAAATGAGTGAATAAACAAAGGACGGACTTTAAAGAACTCATTCAAATTTTATCATTATCTGCTGAACACCTGGCCCTGCTCTAGAAAATGGGCCACATAAAAGAGAGAGCCCCTATCTTCAATAAGCTTATAGATTAGTGAGGACACAGACACATAAAGAGACTATTACATCATAATATGACAAGGGGAGATCCCAGAAGATGAAGCACTTAAGACTCTCTCAAGCTCTAGGGAGGAAGAAATGATAGAACCACTCTCTTGAGGAACAAGTGTACGTCAGGTAGATCAGAATGCAGGCATTCCAGGGAGAAGGAACAGCACGGGCGAAGACACCAAGGTGTGAGAGACACCATGATATGGCCTCAGCCTGCCTGCCTCTCAAAACTCATCTTAACCCATCTGGCCCTTTGCTGACCAGCCTCCAGCCACAGGTCTTTCATCAATTCCTTAAAAAGAGCCAAATGATGCTTCCTCTACCTGAGACATCCTTCCCCTTGCTTGACTGACTCCTACTCATCTTGCAAGTCTTCGTTCAACTGTCACTTTTCTAAGTTAATCTCTTATGATATTTTCTCACAGCATCCTGTGCTTTTCCTTCACAGTACTTACCGAAATTTATAATTATACATTTCTATGACAGTTTTTAAAATACCTGTCTATCCTACTAGTCTCAAAGTAGCATGAAAGCAGAGGCCTTGTCTGTTGTGTTTCCCTCTGTAGATCCAGCTCCCAGCACACAGGGCCTTACAAGGAGTGGACACTCATATCTTTATTGAATAAAAACATGTTCAGAACTACAAATATCTCATTTTGATGGAAAAACCTACCTATGTGTATGAATATTATCTTAGTGTAGCAAGAAAGTGACAGAATAGGACGCTGAGAATGCAGGCAGGGGCCAGATCACGGAAGGCCTCGTGAACTACACAAAGAAACCATCTGGAGAATCCTGAAAAGCAGGGTGAGAGGATAATATGGGCAGTTTTAAGCAGCCATTCTGGTGGCAGTGTGGAGCATAGAGCAGCAGGGAAGGAGAAGGTAAGAGATGGTGAGGCCCAATCTATGGTAGCAGCAGTGAGGATGAGGAGGAGAAGGGATGGATACAGGACTCCTAAGGAGCTAGAATCAATGACCTGGTAATGAAATAAATGATACAGGAGGAGATGAGAGACACCAAGATTTCTGGCCTGGATTTTTAGTTAGAAGGTGGGAGTCATTCACTTAGACAAGTGGATAAAAGAGAGAAAGAGAAGCTGGCAGGGAAGGTTATAAGTTTACTTTTGGAAATGTTGAGCTTGCAGTGCCGGTGGAGGAATCTAGGAGATAATCTGACAAATATGTCCGGAGCTCAGAAAAGAAATCTGAGCTGGAAAAACGGAGTCAGATGCAATCAACAGGGCGAGAGTAGCTAAAAACATGGGTGCAGAAGGGGCTGATGGACAGCATGTCCGAAATATTAGTCAAGAGGTGAAGAGAACGGAAAACTAAAGAAAGCTCAGCAAAGGGGACCTGGCAGGCAAGTAATGGCTCTGTCAACAATTTCCACGTAAGAAACCAAGCCCCACTCATGTGTGCCTACTCACACTGGACTCTGCTGCGGCTGAAGTGGGGGCAAGCTTCCCAGGCCCTTCTCCCAGGCAGCTACAGCCAGAGCGATCTCCTCCTCAGACAGGGCAGCCAGCTCCTCCTCCTATGAAGGGTGGATACAATCGCTCACCAGGTGTGTGCATGGGGCGCGGGGGGGGGTATAAACAAATTCTCTCCATGCTCCCCAACAACTGAAAAAGTTAGTAGCCATGCTCAAAGTCCCTCCCCAAGCCACTCCCCCCTCCCCACCAGGGACTGAGGCTCTGTCCCAAACCTCAGGCTCATTGCTGACAGCCCTCCCCTCAAACAAGCTGGGCTGGGGCTGCTTTTGGAGGTAGGGCCGGAGGGCCAGGACACCCTGCTGCTTCAACACCATCTCTGCAGCTCGCTGACATGGCTCCTGAGAACTCAGTGTCTGGAACCAGCTGTTTAGGGCACCCAGCTCCTCTGTGGGCATGGGAAAAAAGAGGGTATCAAAACTTAGAATGGGCAGGTGGGAGAGGACCTCCTCCCCTTCTTCACGAAGTTTCTCCAGTTGCCTTCCCCCATTCCCTCAGCCATCTTTCTGCTGTAGCTGTCCTGTCAAGCTACACCTCAAAGTGGGTCCTCAATATTCTGCCCACTCTGTAACCCCTACACCAAGCTCCTGGGGTTGGGGCTGGGGGGTTCTTACCAGGGAGGTAGGCTGGGTCTTGGAGTAATGGGTACAGTGCTCCCCACAAAACAATGTCAGCTAGAGATTCTGTCTCCTTTGTTGAGGAAAGGAAAGAAAAAGTACACAAGTGAGATAATCAGTTTCTTCCCAATGTATATAATAATATCTTATATTTTCTAAGCACTTACTACATATCAAGCACTGTGTTAAGCACTTTGAATTATCTCACTTACCCCTCACAATAACCCACTAAGGTGGGTACTAATACTACCCTCATTTCAAAGATGAAAAAAACTGAAGGTTAGAGAATTAAGTGATTTTTAAAGGTTACACTGCTAATAAGCAGCTGTTTCGGGGTTTGGACTTGGAATACAGTCCTCCTTTTTACCTCTTACACCACAGAGCTTTCCTTGATCCCCATCTCAAGGCCCAACTCACCCCAGCCAGGAAAGGACAGCTCCGACGACTCAAGCTATGGTCAATATGAGTCAGGGCTCTCCGGACTGGGCCAAGAACATCTTCCCCCTTCTTCCCTTGGACCACCAAATAGTACAATGCAGCGGACAAAGCTGGCTAAAATGCGGGAGACACAGGTCAGGACGGCTATGCAGAGCAAGGGCCTGCCTGCCACCCCCTCGTCTCAGTCCCACCTGCAGTTCTGTGGCTTCCCATTCCAGCCATTGGTTGGTGAGGTCATCTTGCTCCCAGCCAGATAACAGAAAGAAGTATCTGCTCAGGGAGAGAACAAGAGAATGTAGAATTAGAAGGGTCCATTTGTCTAGCCCATTTCTCACCCTCCAGTGCAACAGTGGTTGTAAATAAGGCCACACAGAGGACAGTAATCCCTGATTTTATTCGGTCACCTCCCTGTATCAAGGATCAATACTGACCGACAGATTGCACTGGTGGAGAAGAGGTAGTTGCCACTATCCAGTTGCAAGACAGGGACCTTAGGCCGGGTCAGGAACGGGACCACACACTCTGATGCAGGAGAGGAAAATAGGTGAAAAACAGGGAAACGAAAAGAAAAATTTTGTCAATTTAGAAGGACAACTTCACACTGTTGGAGGCACGGGGAAGGAAAGAAAGATGGGCAGTCTCAACTAGAGGGCCCACGATAGGACCACCGAAAGGGGGTGGGTCCAGAATGAGCTAGAGAGGCCAGCAGGTGTTCAGCTGAGACTGCCAGCTGGAAACAACAGATGGGGACTGCAGCAAGGAGGTGGTGGTGTTGGGACAGTGCTGCAGCCAAGAACTGGAACAACTGAAAGTAACTAGGATATCTGAGAATGATCTCAGCTATATCAGGAGAACAAAATTAAGAGAACTGGGAGGACTGACAAGAGAACAGCTTAAGAATTACCCAAACAGATGGCTGCGAATGATAAGAGGTAAACGGAAAGGAGTATGTGTGTACCGTTTGTTTTAGGAGAGGAGAGCAGGGTTTCCTAAGAACGACAAAGGGGTGCCTAGGAGTTGTCATGTGAGTGACTGGAGAGTGTGCGTGGAGTAGGGTGGGGTGCCTGGCAGGTGTGGGAGAAGATTATCAAGGGTAAAGGTTCACTGGAGTGAGGCGGGGTCCTGGAAGACGAAGGAAGGAAGGCAGGCAAGAGATGAGAGAAGGGTACACTGAGGGTAGTTAAGGGAAGTGACTGATTAAAGATGTGTCTGGGAGGAAAGAAGGGATGGAGTACCCAAGGACAATGCGGGAGGAGGTTAACCGAGTGATGGTGGGGGGGGAGGGTTGGTGAAGACAATTACATGGTGGTGTTTCGGTCCCACCTCCCTCATCCACCACCCACCAGCACCAGCCCGACTACCTTCTGGGCCTACAGTGCTGATGAGCAGCTCCGCTCTGCCCTGGGCCCTCCCGGCCGCGGCCAGCACAGGCAGGCTCCCTGGGGCACCCTCGCTCACGAACAATCTCATTTCGCCGTGGATTCCACGCTGATGCAACCGGAACCGGCCTCCCGCCAGTGGGCTGAGCGACCGCCGCGAGGCACGCCGGGAAATGGAGTTCGGAACTAGGCGGTTCCCCGCGCCCGGCTCCCGGAAAGTAGGGTGTTTTTCCCATCATGCAACACTAGGAAACAGGAAAAGAGTGTCATAGAGACGGAGAGGCCGTCGATGCGGTGCCAGAGCGGCACTTTCCTGGTGGGCGGGCCGGAGGAGACCTCTACGTGTACGGCGCGGCGCACTTTAATCCTCCGACGCAGCCCGAAGGCGCTGACGGAAACTGAGGGCTCCACTTGACTGGCTGAAGTGCCGATGTCCGGACAGTGGCTCTTCGCAATGGTCGACTCTCGATTCGAGTTCATAAGAATCAGACCTCTGGAGTTGAGAGTTACGATAGACTTAATTTAGTGACGCAATGAAAATTAGTGTGGATAGCCTATTAATTTTTTAAAATGTGACTATTAAATATTGATTTAATACCAGTCTGCAGCGCATAATCAGCCAATCTCATTAAACGGGAGGAAACATGTGTAGGGAAAAGGTCAGACTGAGGAGAAGTAAGAAGGCTCAGAGTTTGGCAGTAAGTATATATATATTTCAAAGAAACATATCAGTCAATGAGAAAGGGACCCTTCTTAATCATCTTTGTATCCCTTTAAGAATAATACTTGATAGTACTTACGAGCTAAGCGTTGTTCTAAGCCTTATGTATATATACGTAAATTTATGTGTAATAATAATTCCCTTATATGTGAACATAAGTTTAATTCTAAAAAACTCTGGAGGTTCTGGGCCTTTTGAATCTAAGCTATAAGAAGGCTTGCAGCTTCTCCCAGTCTTCTTGGAAAACTCTAATAGCCCTGAGATACCTTGCAAGAAGCCTTACTACCCTGAGATTGCCATGCTGGAGAGGTGTCCTGTTGACACTCTGGCTGACAGCGCCAGCTGATCCCAGCATTCCAGTCAGCCTCATCAAGGTGTCAGGTGAGTGAAGCTCTCCAGACCAGCCTGTCTATCTACCTGCTGAATACCACCAAGTGGCCCTAGTCAATGCCACAAGGGACAGAAGAATCACCCAGCTGAGCCCTGCTGAAATTTCTGCCCTGTAAAATTGTGGGCTATGAGAAAATAGTTGTTATTTTAAAAATTACAAACAAACCATGAGATAGCTTCTCTCATTCTCATTTTTTAGATGAGGAAACAAGCACAGAGAGATTACTTCGCACTACACAAGGCATTGAAGATACGATACAATTATTCACAAAATAGATACAGGCTGCTTCCTTGGCAGAGCTTACAGTCTTCCTGGAAAGTCAGAAAGTCAAAAACTTTAAAGTATCCTGAAAGTTATCACGGTGGAATGTAAAACTTGCTGTAGGATCTTCTAGTTAGGGCCTCTATGGGACTCTAAGGGTTAGAGAGGCCTTCATGTGCAAATGACCTTTCCACTGAGATCTGGCTGATAAGTAGGAGTTCACCAGGTGAAGGCTAGTAGGAGTGGAAAGAGGAAGTGTTTCTAGCAGAGGAAACAACTTCTGCAAAGGACCAGAGGCCTCAATGCACTTTAGGAATGTGAGGAATTAGTGTGTGGCTGGCTTATGGAGTTGTGGTGGGGAGTGTGAAAACGCTAGGCTAAAAGGAGAAAGTCTCTTAAACCATATTGTAGAACTTGGACTTTGAGAAAAACTGGAAGCCTTTGAAAAGTTAAGTCAGGAGAGTGGCAGGGCATTTTTGTGTTTTAGAAACTTCCCTCTGGCTGCTATGCCAGGAATGGACTGGAAGCAGAGCTCTATGCAAGGAGACTAGTTCAAAGATGGTATCATGTGGGCTAGTTGTAGATAGACTGGAAAGATTTAGTAATCAATTAAATGTGAGTGGGGAGGAAACAAGAGAAGTTAAGTTTGGCTGCCAGATTTCTGACCTAAGCAGCTGGGTATACCCTGTGTGTGCTCCAACAGATGATCATATTTCCCCTCTCATACTGGTTAGCACACTGTATTTTAATTGTTATGAGAGGGCACCTTGATTGACAATGCCTAGCTCACAGTTCTTGCCTGGCACCCATGGTAGTAAGCATTTACTAAATGTTTATAAATTTAAATTTAACTTAATGGTGGGACTGAAAGAGAAACTGGTTTGTGGAAAGCAGACAAGTTCAGTTCAGAACACAGTATTTGTGGTACCTGTGAAACACCCAGGTGGAGATTTTCAGGGGACAGCGGATTAGATTGGAGCTCCAAAGAAAGATCTGGACTGGAGATATGGTACCAGCAACATATGGAGGTCATCTGAACTGGGGAGAGAATAAGACCACCTTTGGCTTATAGAGTGCAAATGGCACGGAATCTCAGTCAGACCTCTGGGGTTTAAGAAACAAGCAAAGTCCTTCCTTATGCAACAGAAAAGGAACTGCTAAAAAGATAAGAGGAATGCCAGCAGAGGTTGTAGAAGGAAAGAAAGGTCAACTGTGTTGGCTGCTGCTGAGATGTAGAGCAATGTAAGGACAGCAAAGTGTCCCTGCAGAGTCAGAGGTGACCCTATGAGGAGTGAGCTTGCAAAGGTGATGGAGTGAGGGGAGAGGAAATGGGGACCCCCATGTGTAGGCAAAAAAGCTTGGCTGTAAAATGGAAGAGAATGCTAGGGTGGCAACTGGAGAGTACAGCAGGAGGAGGTTTGTCTAAAGATGGGAGAGACTTGGATATGTTTAAAAACTAACGGAAAGGAGTCAATAAAGAGGAAAAAGATAAAGTGCATGTGCAGCAGAGAAAGCAGAAGAGGCTGAGATTTGAGCACAAACAACCACTAGATGAATGAACGAATGAATAAATGAAGTTAGTCACTCTTTTGGAAGTGGGAGGGAAGAGTTAAGGGTAGAGTTCTCCACATACTGAAAGTGGAGCAAACCAAGGAGGAATATCACTGAGGCCGAATCCCAGTACTGGCTACCCAGCCCTCAGATCACGTGTCCGGGGAGGAGAGCTAGTTCTCAGATGTCATTAAGGGGGAGGGGCACTCCCCACCCCACCTCTCCAAAGCCAGACAGAAAGCCTCACGTTGTGCAGTGGAGAAACCGAGAGATGGGGGAAAAGGTGGTCAGATAAGGAGAAAGCACAGGTATGGGTTTCAAAGCTTTGGCAATCGACAGGGGAGGTCAGTTCCTACCTTTCACTCCCACGTGCTGTCAAAGCATCCTGTACTGCTTATCCATAGCCCCTGATTCAGTTGTGGTTAATACATTTATGATGCCATCAGTTAAGATCTGTCTTTAGCTTTCAAGAGGGCAAGGGCTATGGCTACGTCTCTCTCTTTCCCTTCTCTTATCTCAAGTAGCTGACACTGTTTTTCACATAGGACCTGCTCAGCCAATCCTTGTTAAGAGCATGAATGAATGAACCTACACACTAAAGTAGGGTCCCACTTGAAAGGTTTGTATGCAGAGGATCATATCAAGGCTTCTCAGCTCCCCAAAACACATCCCAGATTCAGAAGAAGATCTTTTCACCTCTTCCTCAAACTCTGAACCCCTCTGTGTTTCTCCCAGCCAGTTTCTCTTTCTCTCTAGTTTGGTTTTACTATTTTTCTGGCTGTCTGTTTCTCTGTCTTTATGGTGTTTTTTTTTTTTCCTGAATTTGCACAGGAAGCACGCAGCTTTAGGTCTGAGACGATTGGTAATGGAAACATTGGTGCCTATGTAAATTTAATAAAGTGTCACGAATATTTGTATCTTTGTCATTAATGCCTGTCTCTTTGCCTGTGTTCTGTCTCAGACCTGATTCTTTCTCGACATCTTCCCGTGTCCAGCTCAAGAGTCCCACCACCACCCAGGACCAGCTCCTCCTGCCCCTGGATCTTCTGATGGACCCCAAAAGGTACTCAGAGGAAAATTTCTGAGCTAGACCCTCTCCTCTGATTTCCTGCCTTGCTGGTCTCGCAGGGCTGCTGACCACATCCTCTCTCACCTTACTGACATACTTCCTCATTAGTCACAGCACCCAGGACTTCTCAGCCCCCAAAACCTATTACTGACCCTCACCCGGGCCCTCTGCCTTACCCTCTTCTCTCACCCCAGGGTTCCTGTTTTTACCTTCCACCCTACCCTGCTCTTAGAACGATGTCTGTCTGCTTGCAAGCAGCCGGTCCTGTCCTTTTCTGGTTCTCCAACACCCCTTTTTCCCGTAGGTGGCAGTACTGACGACAATGCTGTCAGGCTGGTGGTGGCCAAGTACCTGGGGGAGCCTAGGGCTGGGGCCCCGACGCCCTGCTCAGGGGTCCCAGCTCTGTGCCCTCTATGCTTTCACTTATACTGGGGCAGATGGCCGGCAGGTGTCTCTGGCTGAAGGGGACAGGTTTCTACTGCTTCGAAAGACCAACTCAGACTGGTGGTTGGCGAGACGCCTGGGAGCACCCTCTACCTCTCGACCCATCTTTGTCCCAGCTGCCTACATGACAGAGGAACCTAGCCCTTCCCAGAGCCCAAACTCCATCACCCCCAGCCAGTCCCTCTGGACTCCTGGTGAGTAAGCCCCATCACCTTCTTATCTCCTTGGCTTCTGGGAATTACTGGCATGATCCCCTTCCCCCAGGCTTCTGCTGACCCTCTCCTATCCCTCATTCCCACCATAGTGTCCCCATCGCCTCTCCTCCTAGTCGCAAGCCTTCTAGATCTCATGTGATTTTCCACCTACTCTTGTCTCCTGTGAACCCCCAGGATGGGGGACCCAGCCAAGATCAATGGGGGGACCCTGCCTCCAACTCTTCCCATTTCTCTGTTTCCAGGCCCACAGTTACTTCCTGGCTCCATGGAGGAGCTGCCCCTGTGTCAGGAACCCCCAGGCAGAGCTCAGGCTTCATCCAAGCAGCCTCCTCCCCTCCCCACAAAAATGTGTCGAAGTGTCAGTGTTACCAATCTGAGGCCCACCCTCCTGAAGCCCTTCCGGGAAGGACCAAGTGAAAGATCCCTTTCCCAGGAAGACTTGCTGACAGTGGCCAGCGCAAACGTGGTGAGTCATAGCTCTTCTTCTGCGAGGTCAGTCATTTGGCTCAGTTCTAGGCACAGTGGCGAACAGGACAGACAGAATAAGCAAGCTAACCCTTGGTACTCATAAGAGCTGTCAAGAAGCTAAATGTGGTGGAGGATGACTGGAGTGATCTGGGAAGGCATCTCTGAGGAAATGCCATTTAGGTGAATCTGAATAAGGAGAAAGAGACAGCCCTGAAGCAAACTAGATGAGAAAGAATTCTAGCTGAGGGACAGCAGGCAGCAAAGATGCTGAGGGTACATGGAACCTGGCAAATGATATGAGGGGCTCAAAGGCCAGCTTGGTTATGCTTTTCTGTCTCAGCCTCCTGACTCCTGGCCCAGGACAGGGTTTTTGCTGTGTTCTGTCTTGCCAACTCAGGTCACTGGCAAGTCCTCTGTAGAGATGTAACTCCCTTGATCTTCCTGAAGCTTCAGCGCCTCCCCTTTCTCTTACTTACTAGTGAGTGAAAAATGGCCCCTCCTCTCCCATACTCCGCTAGCAGGGGTCCCTCACCCCTCTCTGCCTCCTTTTCTCTGGAGGATGTGAAGGTGGGGCTCTCCCTTCAACCCCTCCCTCCACAAACACAGAAAAAGAAAAAGCCTGTTCCCCTTTCCTGAGGTCCTCGGGTGGGGGTGGGGTGGGGGAGGAGGGAAGTTGGCAACAGGAAGTGAGGAGAAAAGCAAAGACGGTGAGGGAGGGAGTCAAAAAAAAAAAAAGAAAAACGGCTGGGGACGAGGGTTTCTTCCTCAGTACCTGGGTCACCCCAGCCAGGAGCTGGTGGTGAGAAAATGGTGGGGGAGAGAGGAGGAGGTAGTTAGAGAAGACTGAGGAGGGGTACAGGCAGAATAACTACCTTTTTCTTCCCTCTTTCCTTGCAGGCAAGACCCCAGCCCCTCATGTCAGAGCCCCCTGTGTACTGCAACCTGGTGGACCTTCGCCGCTGCCCCCGGTCCCCGCCTCCAAACCCTGCATGCCCCCCGCTGCAGAGGCTGGATGCCTGGGAGCAGCACTTGGACCCCAACTCGGGACGCTGCTTCTACATAAATTCCCTGACTGGCTGCAAATCCTGGAAGCCCCCACGCCACATTCGCACCCGAGAGATGGTGAGACTTTCCTTCCTGCTTGTCCCTTTGTCCCTTCAAACTCCTCCTTTCCCCTACTGACCCCCAAAGTAGTATGTTTTCTTGCTGGGGCTCTCAGAAGATCAGAAGAATCACAAAATTGTGAGAAGGGTGTTGGAAGCCAGTTGAGGTGGCATCTGGATATAGCTTTGCCTTTCTCTTCCCCCAGAACCCTGGCTCCACGGAGGGAACACAGACTCTGAACAGAGACAATGGTATCCTGCAGCCTCAGGCAGAGGGCTCAGAGTCTGGCACAGGGACCCCAGAACTGCTCCACCCTCGGGTGAGATCCCTCCATCCTGATCACATGCAGGAAAAGCCATCTTTTCAGACTTTCTTTTTTATGCAAGACATCGTTCTTCAGTTCTTCAGTACCCACCACACCCCCCTGCCTCTCACCCACATCCGCACCCCTCCTCCCCCTACAGCCAGGGACTCTGAAGTTGAAGTTTCCTCCACCTGTTTCTCCAACTTCTTGCCCTAGGGTTCGCCTGGCCTCCACAGACGCACCTCCCAGATCGACCCCTCAGATCAACCTTCAGCCTTTCAGTCCCCCCGGCCTCTGCCACAGGTTCTGGATGACCCCCATGTAAGTCTCCCGTTTCCTTGTGAATGCCAAGATCCTCCCTGTCCTAGCCCCCAGTTCTTGCTCCTTCAGATACATCTTCCTCTTTCTGAATGTTCTCTGGGTATCTTTTCTTACCGAGCACTTACCCCAACTTTAAAGGACCTCACTCCTGGGAGACTGTCTGGGGAAAGCCATGGTGGCTGTGTGGGGGAGCTGGGTGGTTTATTGATACCTTTCCTTCCACTTCCCAGGAGGTAGAAAAGTCAGGCCTGCTCAACATGACCAAGATCGCCCAAGGAGGGCGCAAGCTCAGGTGAGAACAGGGTACACAGCAGGGGCCCAGGTTTTTGGGTTCTGAGGGGTAGAGCAGAGTGTTGGGACAGGCCCTCCCCATGTGACTGTAAATGACCTTTGCGCTGCTACCACTGCCCTCACCACACCTGCAGGAAGAACTGGGGCCCATCTTGGGTAGTATTAGCAGGTAACAGCCTGGTGTTCTACCGAGAGCCACCAACGACTGCCCCTTCCACCGTCTGGGTGAGTGTGAAGGAGGGGAGAACCAGGGTGCAGGAGGGGTTCTGGCACAACTTCTCCCTGCCTCAGGCCAGCTGTGGGGGCGGAGGTGGGGAGGATGATGTAGAGAGGAAGGAGCGCTGCAGTCCACCGGTTGAGAGGGAGGCAGTGAGGGAAACAGCGCCGTGGCCTCAGTTTCTCCCCTAACTGCCAGGGACCAGCGGGTAGCCGACCTGAAAGCAGCGTGGACCTGCGGGGAGCGGCCCTGGCCCACGGCCGCCACCTGTCCAGCCGCCGCAACGTCCTGCACGTGAGTGCCCTCCCGCGCATTCCCTGAGCCCCTACCGACCGGAGGGTGCGCCCCAACTTTCCCGGACGGGTCTCCTGCTTGGCCTCCCTGCTTTTTATGCTCCTCCACCCTGATCCAGGCCTTTTGCCCGCTGGCCCCTCAGATTCGCACGATCCCTGGCCATGAGTTCCTGCTGCAGTCAGACCACGAGACCGAATTGCGATCCTGGCACCGCGCGCTGCAGGCAGTCATCGAACGCCTGGTGAGATGGGTGGGAGGTGGCCAGACGGAGACCCGAGAGAGCCTCTGCCGGGTCGGGGGCGGGCAGAAGGAGTGGAGGAGGAACTGTAGGATGCGGTGTGGTGCGGGGCCGGGTGGTCTCAGTGCAGAGCCCTGGGATGGACCTGGGGCATAGGACCCCAGCAGCAGGTTAGGAGGTGCAGATTTCTCTCTTCCAACCTCCGCCTCGAACCATCTTGCTGTGCGGATCTAGGATCGAGAGAACCCCCTGGAGCTGCGCCTGTCAGGCTCAGGACCGGCTGAGCTGGGGGAGCTGAGCGCCGGGGAGGACGAAGAAGAGGAGTCAGAGCGGGTGTCGAAGCCGCTACTGCGGATCGGCGGCCGGCGGAGTTCCAGTAAGGGGCGGCCTGGTCGGCGGGGCCTGGGGGTTCTCCCGGCTCGCGGAGCCTCGGCTGCGCTCCCGTTCTGATCCCACATGCCTCGGCAGGTCGGTGTCCCGAAGGAGCTGAGCAGAACCGCGTGCGGAACAAACTAAAGCGGCTTATCGCAAAGAGACCGCCCTTGCAAACTCTGCAGGAGCGGGGTCTGCTCCGAGGTGAGGTGGGCTGGGCCAGCCAGCGCCTTTCTCCTTTGTGCCTGGCTTAGCTTTTTTGCAGCAGTTTTATTTACATTCCTGATCTGGGCATCAGCCCACTTCATGGATGAGAAAACAAGTGAGGCTCAGAGTAGAGCTTCCCAGAACTAGGTCAGCAGTCTTCTAAGCCCACACCTTCCCTTCCTGCTGGGTTTTGCAAGCTGAGGGGTGTACCTCCTTGCCCAGGCCTGCAACAGGCAGGTGGAGGGCCAGCCCAGCTTTGGGGTGGAGACTTGTACTAGAAAGAGCTTCCATGGGTGTCACTTGCTTCCCACCTCATTCTGTGCCTCTCCAGATCAGGTGTTTGGCTGCCAGTTGGAATCACTGTGCCAACGTGAAGGGGACACCGTGCCCAGCTTTGTGCGGCTCTGCATTGCTGCTGTCGATAAGAGAGGTCACTTTCCTAGAGACCCCAGAGTCTCCCCTTCCAACAGGCCAAGGCCCAGAATTCCCCACCTCCCTCACCCTAGTCTTCCTTCTGCCCCTTTTCTCTCCACCCTCAGATCTCTCACCAGCCCTCAGTACACACTTTAGAGCAGAAATCCTTATCTGCTCTCTGTCTCATCTCCTAGGACTAGATGTGGATGGCATTTACCGGGTGAGTGGGAACTTGGCGGTGGTCCAGAAACTTCGCTTCTTGGTGGACAGAGGTAAGAAGGCTGTGGGCAGGTAGTGGTACTAAGAACTTCATGCCTCAGAACCACAGGTGATTCTGAGTGAGGGAGCTGGCAGAACAGGGAGGTATTCTGGCTGGAGCTGCATGTTTCAGCTGTTGATTTCTTCTCATACATGTTGCAGAGCGGGCGATCACCTCCGATGGGAGGTACGTGTTCCCAGAACAGCCAGGACAAGGTACTTACCTGGAGGGTCCCTCAGACTCATAAAAGTTTCTCACATCATCCCTGCTCCTCGTGAATTCGCCCCTGTCCTGCTCCTGGGATGGTGGTCCCCACCCCTATCTCTGCTGTCTTGCTCCACTGTGGACCCCCTAGGCAGTCCTGTAGTCTGCCTTAACTGGATCTTTTCCCAAACTCCTGAACTCTCAGTCTCTGGGTCCCTCTGGTCCTTCATGAACCCTGAGCCCCTCTGTACTTCCTTCTTCTTCCAGAAGGCCGATTAGATTTGGACAGTGCTGAGTGGGATGACATTCATGTGATCACGGGAGCTCTGAAGCTTTTTCTCAGGGAGCTACCCCAGCCTCTGGTGCCCTCACTGTTGCTGCCCCATTTTCGTGCCGCCCTTGGTAAAGAATCGGAGCTTTGGGCAATACCCTTGATATGGAGTGGAGGGAGGGGAGACAAGAGTGATAAAGAATAGAGGTTCCCTTACACTCTTCTGTCCCATCCTGAGCACAGAGATGGAAAATAACTTTCAACTCATGTGCCAACTCCAGTTGTTTTTTGGTGAATATTTAGAGGGCTGACTTAGAAAGAATTCTAAGGCAGCGTTTGGGCTCAGTGAAAAAGAAAGCTGTGATAAATTAATGATGTCTTCCATGGGCATGGGAGAGAGTAGTGAGTTCACCCGCCCCGCCCTACCTAGCACCTTCCCTAACCTCACCCCTGTGCCCTTCCCGTCACTCTTTCTAGCACTCCCAGAATCAGAACAGCGCCTCACTCAAATACAAGAATTAATAAGCTCAATGCCAAAGCCCAACCATGACACTCTGCGGTACCTCCTGGAGCATTTATGCAGGTCAGGAAGACTGAACATCTGTGGAGGGAGGGTGGGTGGGGCATGCAGCAGGGACTCTGTTCGGGTCAGGTGAAGGTAGGGAAACACCTAAGACTGGTGAGCAGACAGAGGAAACCAGGGTCAAAGCCTTATTTGCTCAGTCGGTATCATTTAAATGGGGGAACTGGGGACCAAGACAAGCCCAGGGATGCTGTGAGGGAAATAAGGAAAGAAACTCTAACCTTTCACTTCCCTCTGCGTCTTTGTCTTTCATTTGGACAATATGGATGACTTACTTGGCTGAGCTGGGCCTGGACAGTGACCTCTGAGAGAGGGTAGCCATTTGAATTAAAGCCCCCCAAATTGTGAGCGGAGAGGACTCTAGGGGCAGTCTCTGAAGCTGGGAAGAGGCAAGGGCATCCTAGGTTGCGTCTTCGAGTTGTGTCCTGACCCTGGTCCCATCTCTGACCCCCTTGAGGCTCTCTCCTTGGTTTTCATCAGCCACCACACGGGATCCTGAAGCTAACTCTGCCTCAAACTTTGAAGGCTTGGGTTTATTTGAAGTGGCAAAGCTGCTGCCCTATAGCCCTGGCTGTTGGTCTTTTCTTACAGGGTGATAGCACACTCAGACAAGAACCGCATGACCCCCCACAACCTGGGAATTGTGTTTGGACCAACCCTATTTCGGCCGGAGCAGGAGACATCTGACCCAGCGGCCCACTCCCTCTACCCTGGGCAGCTAGTCCAGCTGATGCTCACCGACTTCGCCAGCCTCTTCCCCTGACTGGGGCAGGGAAGAAGAGAAAATATGTTTCCAGTGATCTTTGCTGGGTGCCCTTTGATGGGGGTGCAGGTGGGGGTGTTCTGTTTGGGGGACATCCCTTTAAATCCTGTGTCTCCCAGATGACTGTCTGCATCTTTGTGAGTCTGAGCTGAGGGGTTGGGATAGGGTGAGGAAGCTTTTCTAAAGAAGGAAGTGGATGGATTAACCCCTGCTTCTCTAGTTCCCTGTCATCACCTCTCCTTCAAGATAATAACGTATAAAGCAGGGCTCTTTCGGATGCACCTCCTTTATTATCAGGAAACAGTATCACTATCAAATTCCTCCCCAGATACATTTAGACTGTGTACAGCCCCAGCCTGTACCTCCCATCCCTGGGGCATCCCGAGGTTGGGGAGGGGGTGCTATGGCTCTTCCTCCTGACTTCTTTGTGAGGATGGAAACCCCTTAGGAAACGTGTATCTGTGATTCCCGCTCTCTAGGCACTAGAGTTGAGGAATTGTGTCTCTCCAGGCAGGGATCCCAGTAAAACACTCATGTTGCCCACAGCCATGTTGGGGGGCCCAGAGGGAGGTGGGGTGTGTTCAGAGCTGTCCCTCTGATCATGGGAAGGGGGAGGACTCAGCCCCTGGGCCTCATCCAGAATAGCCACAAAGTCCAGCTGAGTGTTGTCGAGATCAAGAGTGTCCAGAGGGTTACACACCTGCCCTTCGGGAGGAGGGTACAAGGCAGGGCCCCCTCCCAGCCTGCCCACCTCAGGATGGCCACAGCTGGGGTTGGTGCCTCCGGCCTTGAGGGGCCCATAGCAAGTGGGTAGTGGGGGCAGAAGTCGGGGTGGTGCTGCTGCCCTAATGGAAGCCTTGTTTGCCCCTACTGCAAAAGTTTCATGACATGGCGAAGGGGCAGGATAGGAGCCTGATTTGTGAGTGGGCAAGTTAGGTGCAAAGCCAGGTCCATATGTGGCCACTGGGGCCTTGGCAGGGCTCGGGCTTACCTGGGAAGCCCCTAGAAACTTGGGACTCTGGTAGAGAGATTCTTGGACTGGGGGATCTCCCCTGCCCCCACCCTCCCACAGCAGCTCCTGTTGAGACTGAACATAATTACACACAAGCTGAGCCTTGAGCTGTCCTGTAGAAGGAGTGGGGGAATCAAAATCCAAGCCAGGCCTGGGTTCTGAAGTCAGATAATCAGGGTGTGGCTGGGTATAGGTGTCTGACTGGGGATACTGGGGAGGGGGAGGCTGGGGGTAGAACAGAGGCTGTGGGCGTGGAGGCCCGTCATTGGGGTGGGCATTGAGGCAGGGTGTCAGTCCTGTGGAGTCAGAACCCACTGGACACCCCTGTTCTGGCTTCACCTGCACCTGTCCATAATGTTCAAGACGAGGACTCTGGCTGTAGGCTCCAGTTGGAGCCTTGGGGCCGGGGTACAGCCCAGAGTGAGAAGGGAACTCACTCCATGTTTCTGGGGTGGGTTCAGGATAGGAGACCTGCTGGGAACAGGGGTTGGGGCCATAGTTGGTGGGTGGACCAGGCCCAAGAGACAGGGAGCCTGGATCTCTAGCCCCATAAGGCTCAGCTGTCCCCGCCTCACATCCCCCATATCCCAGAATATCAGCAGTTGGGAAGTCTATATAAGGATTCAGACCACTGCCCATCATGGAGGTCCCAACCTCTGGCTCCTCCCGTAGCCCTCTGGTATCCATGGCAACATTTTCAGTGATGCTGGGAGGCTGTGGTGAGTAGACAGATGTTGAGAGTTGGTGATCGAAGTTCCGTCCTCCCCCTGTCACTGTGGGAGGTGTATGGACACAACCCAAGCTCTTGAACCTCTGGACTCTGGCTGGGGCAGGGCGGTCAGCAGCCCGGGCTGGGTCGCTGGCTCTCCGGGTGACCCCTACATTGGGGTTGTATCCTGGATACTCGACTCGGCTTCTCCAGGGAGGTGCCGGAAGACCTCCCATCCGATCCAGGCTAGGTACTGCAGTGGGTGGGGTACTACCCGCCCTGGCTGAAGCATATCTTGCCCGGAGCAGGTAGTGTTGGGCAGGCGTGAGGCCAGGTAGAGAGGATGCCCCATTCTCTGGTGGGGAGCCAGGGGGGAAAGGGGAGGCCAGGGAGGAGCGGCGGCTGACAGTATAGGCTGAGCTGATGCTGCTGGAGCTGCTGCTGCGGCGGTCAAGAGAAACTGGGGGGCCCAGACGGCGGGACACAGGGGTGCCTGCAAGTGATAGGCAGAAAAGGCAGGGTCGCCAGGGAGCCCTCTGCATCTCCCCCTGCTTCCCCCATGGGATAGCCTTGCCCTGGAATCCCAGGGAAGATTCCTTAACTATAAGCACTCCGTTCTGTCTCCTGCTCCCATTCCCTTTCTGCTTCTGGGCCATCAGGATTCAGGGCTGCTATGAACAGTCCTACAGGTTGTACACTGCACAATCCTGGAGGACAGCATTCACGTCGTAGACTTTGTACATCACAATAATTTTCTGACAGATGGAAGAAAAGTGTCTTGAGGAAAAGGGACCTTTTTCTAATTGTACAAAGGTGCTACATGGCAGCCCTGAAGGGTGAAGTCCTCCTTCTAGCTTCAGGGAGGGTGCAGATTTCAGCCCAGCAACCAATGCCCACACTGAGCTCTCACCAGTGTGGGGCAAGCTGGGCAGTTTAAGGCCCCGGGGCCCTATCGGCCGGAGTTGATGTAGCTGGTCCAGCCTGAGGTTCTCAAGGCGGCGAAGAGTAGACAGACCAGTGCCAGCAATGCAAGGCCCCTCATCCAAGCTGGACAGGTCCTCAGTGCTGCCCCCTGCATTTCCGGTCATTTCCACACCGCTGTCTGTATTAGCTGCGCTGCCTGCTGGGGAGTGGTCACTGCTGCAGGATGACTGGGCCCCAGGGCTCGGCTGTGGCTTCTGTGGGGAAGACGAGGGCTGAGGGTGGCACCCATCCCCCTTCCCCACAGCTCCCTGAACTTGGTGAGTGGCTCAAGCCTGTGACCCAGTGACTGCTTACGGGCGTAGAGAGGGCTGAGCAGGTGAGACAGGCAAACTGGAGGAGAGCTGTTGATGAGACGAGTCTAGACTACCTGGGATCAAACTTGTGCTCTTCATTCTATGCCTCTGGACAATTTCTTTATGCCTGAGTTTCCTCATTTGAAAATGGGAAGCGTAAGTTCCTGTCTCATGACATTATTATGAGGAGTACGTGAAATTAGACAGGACACAGCATCACTAACAAATTCCTCCCCAGATATATTTAGACTGTGTACAGCCCCAGGTAAAAGGCTTCGAGTAATATCCTCAGTCCTATATAAGAGTTTGTCGAACCAATTAAGTACTTAATTACACTAAAAACCCTAGATTTAGGGTAGCCCAAGGAATAACACTCAGATAAGAGACTGGAGGACTGGCCACAGAAGAGAGCCTTACATAGCAGGGATGGATGAGTTGGGACGGGACTAGAAAGATGTCGGCAGGGCGGGCGGGGGTATGGAGGCAGGGGGTTGCCTCACCATGGCACCCTCTGGCACGGTCAGTCTGCTCTCCTCCCTGATGGGACCTCCATCCCGCTCCCTCTTGGGCTCCACTGTGGAAAGAGCCGGTGCCCGGGGCAGAGGGCCATCCCCTCGGTGCCGCTTGGTCACGTGGGCATCAGGACCGTGCACTGTCTTGACATGTTTCCGGAGCGAACTGGGATCTGTGTAGCGTTTGGTGCAGCCAGGGAGCTTACACACATATGGCTTCTGTTGAGTGGAGAGTGAAGACAGCAGGCAAAAGGATCAAAGTGGGAAAATGCAGAAGTGGGAAAAAGGGGTGGCCCCAAGCAAGGACAAGGGGGGCCAGGGGGGAATGCATAGCACCCAAGGAAGGACGGAGGAGTAGGGCCCTTGGAGTAAAAGATGAGAGGATCAAGGGGAAGATTAGGAAAACTGACAGCCCAGCTGGGGAAAGCCGAGGGGCTGAACCCAGGTCTGCGAGGCCTCATAAATTCAGGGTTGAAGGGACCAGGGGTCTCCTCCGGATAGAGTGGGTCTATTCTAGTTTAGCCCTTTGGCTGGTTAGAGGTAGGGGGAGGGGTGTTAGGTGGACAGTCGCAGTTTCAGAAAGGCCTTCTCCAGGTGAACTATGTGGGTGGGGAGGACTCACCTCTGTGGAGTGGGTGCTGGGCTAAGGGATTTCTTAGGGGGAATCTTCCCAGTGGGTGACTTCTGTAAGTGGGGAGGGTCTCTTGGGTGGGGCATTCACCTCATTGGAATGGGTCCGGTTCTGGTGTTTGGCTCGGTCACTGGCATTGCTGAAGGCTTTACTGCAGCCCTCGTGCTCACACATGTATGGTTTCTCACCCGTGTGTGACCGCAGGTGTGTCTTCAGATTTTCTAGGCGTGAGTATGACTTCCGGCACCCCTCGAACTAGGGGATATGGGGGTCAAAGGATCGCTCTCAGACAGAAGGACGTGGAGATTAGAGGACCCCTGAATCTCAAAAGGGACATGTATCAGAGAATATAACTCAAGATGGAAGAGCTTTGGAGCTTTGAAATTCCCAAAATTTAGGGACAAGGGCAGGCAAGAGCTGGGGGAACAGAAGTAGCTGGAGGCCCTCTGCCTGCTGGGATGTGGAGATGATGCAGTGAGCATTGCCTGCTCAAGCCAGAGCACATCTCCCTGCACAGGCAGCCCAGATTGTCTTAGGATGGGGTCATCCTGGGAGGCTCTGTGTCCTCAGTCCAGGGTTTCTCCAGGGTTTCAGGCACAGTGCCTGCAAGTCAAATGTCCACAAAAATGTTTTAATTTCTTTTAAAAGCAAGGGAAAAAAATTAGCTTTTAGGTCCAAGGAAATGTTCTAATATATAACATTAATGTTTATCTTTATACCAACAGATTCATAAGATACAATTCTTACATACATTTATGGAGAAAGGGGCCTATGAAGGCAAAAGTCATATTGGGCTCTGCTTTGGTGGGGAGCCCCAATTTAGGGAGGGACCCTGAACTTGAGGAGGGGGTGCCTCACCGTGCACTTGTGTGGCTTCTCGCCTGTGTGTCTGCGCATGTGCACCACCAACATGTACTGGGCTTTGAAGGGCCTCAGCTCCCTGGAGCAGCCCCCCCAATGGCACACGAACTCCTTCCGCTCTCCGTGGATGTGCTCGCTGTTGATGTGCTGAAGGAGAAGATGCAGAGGCTCTCCAAGGTTCCTTATGCCCCTGAGATCCAGAACAGGCCTTCTCTTGACCTCCCACCTCACATCTTTCCATGGCTCCCCTTCATGGGGGGAGAAGGGGCAGGAAGAACCTCAGAGCCCACATCTCTGTTCTTCCAAGTTCCTAAAACAAAGCTACAGCTCCTGAGTTTCTGCCTACACAGGTAAGCACTCAACCTGTGACCTCAGTATCCTCTGACCTTCTCTTACCCTGATTCCCCCATGTCCCACCCAGAGTGTCCTATAGGCTCTGGCCAGCATTCCTGTTACCCCCTGGGGCTCACGTGCACCAGTTGCTCCTGGGAATCGAATTCCTGACTGCAGCCATCCCACCGGCAGTCAGTCTCATACACAGAATCAGGCTCAGGCTTCTCATCTCTCTCCAGGTCCTCCCGCCCATCCAGCATCCCCAGCAGGGGATCCTAGGGCAGGAGAGAAAATCCTAGGGTCACCTGAGTGACAGCTTTTGTTTCATTCAGTTTCCAGAGGTAAAGTTCCCCGCCCCCTCTTACCTGTGTGCCTGTGGAGTTGGGGCTGGACATATCACCTTCCAAGGGTTCCTCTGGGCACTTGCTAACCAGCACATCCAGCTCAGACTTCAGCTACCCAAGGGAAGAGATGAGGATGATGAAGGGAGAAGTGGGCAGAAGGAAGAGGGAGCCCAGCCAGGTCTTCCTGCCCTGAGTGCCCCCACCCAAGCAGCTGGAACCTCTGGGTTTGGAAGCGACTTCCTCCTTAGACTGCACTGGTGAATGGGATGGGCAAATGGTGGGATCTCACTTGGAAGCCTGATTCAACCCTAAGGAGTGAACCCTGGCACCCAAACCCCTTTATTTTTCTGGCACTGAAAACTTTTATACCCCTTGTTCTTCCATCACCTTTCCCCTAAAAAGTCCACTACACACCCACCCTGAGCTGAGGGAAATCAAATGGCAATATGAGGACTCTCACCTGGCAAGTTGGGAGGGGTCCCCGGGACTGAGGATGTGGCATCATCCCACCCTGGGTGGGGTCATGGGGACCACAAGGTTGGACCCCGAAGGAAGGCGAATTCCCTTTTTGGTGATTCATCTGGGGTGGGAATCCCAGAGATGGGCTGAGGAGGAGGAGAAGGGGAGGAAGTTACTTAGGACTGTCATCTCACAAAGTCTCTGGAGTTCTTGAGCTATTGGAGGGTTTCTGGAAGATGGTATGGGAGGTGGTTGAGGCAGTCCGATGGAAGTACTGAGGATTTCTATGCCTTTAAAATGATAAGGATTCAAATAGGGTCAGGTGGTTTGGAGGGCTTGAGGCTTTTAATGGGGTTCGATGGGTCTTTAGGAGTCTCTTAGCTCAAGGCTGTGTGCACCTCATGGTGCCGATGGAGAGGTGACCATAGGAGCCCCCTGGAGATGCACAGCGTGAATTGATGAAGGCCACGAGGGAGCTGGGCGAGGTGCGAATAACTGTCTGCAGGTCCAGGCTGGCATCCGACAGAGGTGAGATGGAGAGTGCCCGCTTCTTGGTCAATTTGACTGCACTCCGGGGAGGAGGAAACAATGGGGCTGGGGCAGGAAACAGGGGAGACAGATATGGTAAAGGGGCACATCTCCCCACACATCTAGCCAGTGAGTCCTGACCCTCAGCAAAAAAAAAAAAAAAGACACTAGACTCTGCCCAGTTGACCCCCTCTGTGACCTCCTGATCATGCTCTGACTTGTTGATCCTATCTCGAGGCATTTCCTCTTCCAAGGTAGATCCCTTGCCCTCCAACTTTCTCCCTCAGGACAAGTCCCAAAGGAGCAGAAAGGAAAGAGATGTTGCCTGAGGCCTCACCCTCGGTGCAGCTGTTGGTCTCTCTGGCTGGCCCATAACTGTGGGGGCTGGACATGAGGTTGGCCTGGTGGCAGAAAGGCAGACCGGGCAGTCCTAGAAAAGAGATCCAGCTGGAATGGGAGATTGAAATGGAAGATACACAAGGCCTCACCTTGAAACCCCAGGTAAGGCCTGATCCCATATTCCAAGCCCATATGACATGGGGCCTCAACTCTTTTTGTATATGGGAAACTGACATGGGGTAGGAGATGGCAGAGGGATCCCTGGGGCTGGGTGAGAGATCTGCCAGTTGTCAAGGTCGGGGGATTGATAATAATCACTGACCTTCCGTCCCCATGCTCGGGCCCCCCTGAGTGGGGAGGGGCCGGAGACAGCAGGGCTCGCCGTAGCTACTGACTGGCGGTGGGGTCATCGAGTTGAACATGGTGTCTCAGAGGAGAGTGTGGGGACACTGTAGGAGGGGAAGGGAGATCTGCAAGTTATAAAGGCAGGAGGGAAATACAGAAGGTCAGATAACTAAGTCAGGCACAGAACCCTGGGCAAAGCACCTCCAAGACATCTGCCATGGGAAATCAACTTGAAATGAGCATCACTCAGCCAGGGAGAGAGAGGGTAAGGAGAGAAGTCCCATAGAGGCAGTCTTAGGGATCTTTGTGGGAACTGGGTAGAAGCTTTGCCTGGATGGTCTGTGTGTTGTGTGTGTGTGGAGTGTTCTGGACTTAACTGTGGCTATGTGGGTTCCAAGGGATTTTATACCTGGGCCCTCTATTTCTTCTTCCTCTGACCATGGGCCAGCTATGAGGGGTGGGATGGGGAAATTCATGCAGAGGAGTGTCTGACTTAAAGCACTGGACTGGCTGCTCTGCCTGAACCCCTTTCCCTTTCCTTCATTTGTTGCTTGCCGTCCAGGTTCCAGCAGAGGGAGCCCTCGCCACGGCCCAGACAGAGGGGCTGGTAGGGCCAGGAGGGAACACGGATGATCTGCCGTTTTCTCTCTAACGCAGAAAACTGTGTGTTGAAGGGGATAGGGTTTCTGAGCGAAGCCTCCCGGGTCTGTTGGGTACAAAGGATGGAAGCTGGGGTTATTCAGGGGTGGTCTGAATCTAGGCGCCTGCTTAACTCTTTTGGTCGTTTTGAGGAACAGAAAAGGGACTGTGAGGGAAAACTTTGGGAGAATTAAAAAACAAAAACAAAAAACAAACCAAAGTCATCATCCATTAGAGAGGAGTAATGAGGAAGAATAGAGTATCTGTCCGCTTTTCTCCTCAAACTCCAGTTTTTTGGTCCGCCCCGGGTTTTCCGCTTTCCCGGGACTGAGGGTGGGGTGGGGCGGGGTAGGGTGGAGACCGACCGGGAGCGGGCCGGCGCGGTGGGTGATCCCGGGATGCTGGGATTTAGGGTGAGGGCGGGGTAAGATGGGGAGCGGAACCCGGACCCCATGACCCAGCCCGAGACCCGCAGCCTGGGCTGTACCCTTCCTAACTCCTCCTTTCCCAGCGGAGATCCTAATCCCGCAACCAAGACCTCTCAGCTCGACCTTGGCACAATGTTGGGGGGCACAGCTGGCTGGCAGCTGGAATGGGGGACACTTCTCCCGCCTCCTTCCTCTATGACTCACCCAGAGTAAGGAGGCGGGGGCTTGTAAACGACCCCCCAAAACTAGAGACTCCCCCAAACATGCCTGCTCAGTCATCTTCCTGCCCCACTGCCCAGCCACAGGGGAGCCCGAGATGGAAATGGGGCGATGTCTCTTCTCGCCCACGCGTGCCAAAGCCCACCTACGTCTCCCCTTCACACTGGTGAAAGGAAAATTTCGCCAACTTTTCCAGCTTCAATTAAGCTTTTCTGGGGTGTGGATGAGAGCGCAGGTTGGGACAGGGAGCTCTAGGGTTCCCTTGCTGGAGCCCTGAATCATCTTCTGTGTCTCCCAATTTTCCAGAGTGCCCCCCCGTCGCACCCCCGCTCCCCAACTCCCAGGAGTCGGCCCCGCCCCCTTCTCCCGGTCCCGCCTTCCCCGCCCCCGTGCCTCCTCGGCCCACCCAAGTCGCCGCCGCAGGCTCTGGCTGCAGACTGCTCCGCTTCCCCCGCCCGCTCCGGGAGCCCAGTCGAGCGAGCCACAGTGGAGGGGGGGGAGCGATGCGGATTGAGAGGCGGGACACATTCTTGCCTCCTCCCCTCGGAGCATCCAGAGCTGGCAGTGGCGCGGGGGGACGGGGTGGGGGCTCTGTTGGAGAGTGGGAGTCCCTCGGTGAGGTGGAAAAGAAAGAATCCAGAAACTATAAGGGGAGAAAGTGATTAGGAAAAATAAGGTGTGTCTGGGGAGGGGGCGGTTCCTGGGTATCCCAGCTGGCTTCCCAAGGGTTAACCACTCCAGACCCCCGGGAACCCCCTAGTGACGTCAAGGGCGGGGTCTGTACCGTCTGGCAGGGGATGCCTTGCCTAGGAGATAATGGGGGGGTCTCTGGACCCCGCCCCCCAAGGAAAAATCCTTATTCAGACCTTTACAACGCCCCCCGAGAAATCGCCCTGCCTTCTCCCTCTAATGGACCGTAAAGACCTATTCTATGACGACCCCGGTTCTCCAGCCCCTAAAACCTTTAGTCCCCAGTGTCTGTGGGATCCCCTTTGCCTAATCCTATCCCCAAAGCTCGCTGCCCAGGGCGGATTGTTTCGGGGTCACGGGGCCTGAAAGAGACTTCGGAGCGGGGAGCAAGGGCAGGCAGGGTGGTCTGAGGCAGAGGAGGGGCCTCGGTCCCCAGCTCCCGTTTGGGAGGGGGGCCAACCGAGATGCACAGGCAGGCAGTGGCCAGTGGTCCCGCCCCATCCCAGTAGGGGTCTCCCTGAGGCTGGCCCCAGCTGCCCCGGTGGTCCTGAGGTCAGAAGGTCAAGACAAGGTCTCCTCAGCTCCTCCTTAGCACCCTGCCCACAGCCCTTAGGACCCAGGAGTCCAAATTCCTTGGGGAGTCTTTCTAGGGCCTAAACTAGAGAGTCACTTCTCCAGCCCCCACCTAGTCCAAAAAATAATTCCTTCCCCTCAAAACACACGCACCAACAAGCACATCTGTCACAAGACAGGTCAGGGGTTCAAGCCCAGCCGCCCCCCAGCGGCTTTGTCGCCTCACACACACCCACTCCCACCCCATCTAGGGCTCTCTCCTTAGCTGTTCCCTCCTTTCAGAAACACTGACGTCTTCCTGCCCCGCGCTCAGAGTCACACCTGGAGTTCCCTATCACGCAGACCTCCAGCTAGCCGTCCCTCCAGCCTCTTCATCCCAACCTCATAAATGTGAGATATTTCTAATATATGGAAGAGGCGGAGACAAAGACATCCACGGTTGCCTGAGACAGAGACACAGACTGTAAGAAGAAAAAAGATACAGAGAAAGGGAGCTACATTTGAAAAAGTTCTCGAAACTTTCTACTATCTTACCCCGGGCTCTCCCACCCCTACTTTGCCTCTGTGCCCTAGGTCTCCCTCTTGGCTGGGCAGAGTCCCTCGCAAGCAGAGCATCCCCTCAGGCCCCCTCCCCCACCCCTCCCAGGTGGTCCCCCGCCTGCCCCCCTTCTCACCTCCGTCTGGGCGCAGGGCTCGGGATGCGCGGTCCAGGGCAGGAGTCTGGGCTGGGGGGTGTGCGGTGGGGAGGGGGGGCGGACAGGGCTGTGGCAGCGCAGCCTCAGTGCCACCCCCAACCCCCACAACCTGGCCCCCAGCCCTCCCGCCGGCCCAGCCCGCCGGGCCGCGAGCCGGGACCACCCGCGAGAAGCGCAAACTTTTTTTTCCCTTTTGCAAAAACTTTTTCTCGTTGAAGCCGCTGGCACGCCGCCGCTCTTCCCGCTCGCCCCTCACCTCCCTCCTATTTCCCTCCCTCTTGCTGTTCTGAAGGATGAGGCGGGGTAGCTGGAAGCGAGAGAGGGGGTGCCGGGCTTATTGCACCCCCAGGACCCCCAGGATCCTCCCCCTCCCTTGAGGGACCCTATACTGCCTAATACCCCCCCCCCGGGGGGCTGAACACGCTGCTGGTGGTGGGCAGTAAATCCCGGCCTGGATCCCTGGATCGGCTACCCAAGAAGAGGCCCTGACCAGAGCCAGGAAAAAAAAAATTGAGAATTATATTGAGGGGCGAGGAGCGGGCGACGAAAAAATTCATTCGAGAAAGATAATACTGAAAGTAGGGTCGTCGTACTAATTGAGCAATCCTCCATCTTGTAGTTTATTCGCTGGCCTCACCCTTTGGATGGAACATGAAGGGACTGAGACAGATTTGGGGTTTGGTGGAAACAGGATTGGGGCAGAGTTGGGTTGGGGGCCCTGGGCGGAAGATGTGGGGTCTATGAAGCATAAAAGGGAGGAGCAGCGGCTGAGGCTCTGGGTGCAGAGCATGTGTTCACAAGGTTACTAAGGAACCCTGGGACTGAAGCACTGTTCCCTGAGAACCCCGGCTCTCCTTCATCTCGAAATTCTGGAGACTGAGGCCGCCTCTGCACCTCTGCGCTGCCCACTCTCTGCTCTTCAAGGCTGTTTGCTCCCTCTGCTGGCCTTTCTGACACATGACACCTTCTCGGAGTCTGGAAACAGGAGACTCGGGGAGCTGAAGAAGTAGGCTTAACAGGTCCCCCCACCAAAGCCCAGTTGGGAGTCCATGGATGGGTTGTATGAACCCAAAGAAACCGGGGAGCCCACTGGCAGAGGCTGCCACTGTAGAGCGGTAGTGTCTGATAGGGGAGTGCCCTGTCTCTTTGGATTTGGGTTGCCATGGTGACCAGATGCAGGGGAAGGGGCAGCTATTTTAGTCTTTCTGGCCTTTCTTTATGAGAAAGGGGAGAAGGCATGATAGAGGGAAAGGAATCCCTTCCTTTTCTGTCACCTCCCACTTCCTATCTCTACATCCAAACACCACCTCCTCGGGTCTGGAAGGTCAGTGGGTTAACTGTTCAGTCTGAGGGTCAAGGGGAAAGGTGAAACGAAAAAGAGGTCTGAGCCTGACAAATATATGTAGTAACTGTGGGAGGAAAGATAAGGAGCCCTATTTGAGCGTCCCTCCCCCACGTGACTTTGACCCAGACACCACTTATACCCAGACGGTCAAGCAAGACCAGCGATGACTGGAGAAGGGACACTACACATGCTCCTTCCAGGGGAGCTCTTTCAGAGCACACAGCGTTCTCCTCCCCACCCTGGACTCTGGGCCTCTAGATCAGCGATTCTCAAACAATTTGGTTTCAAGACTCCTTGAATCTCTTTAAAAAATTACTCAGCTTTTGTTTATGTGATTTATATCAATTTACCACATTAGAAATTAAAACTGAAAAAAAATTGTAACACAAGAATACATAAGCACACATCCCATTAACAAAGATGTCAGAAAGATGATGTAATCACATGTCCTACAGCCTCTGGAAAACACTGTAGGCTTTTGAGACGTGGAAAATTAAAAAGGCAAATAACGTCTTAGTATTATTAGAAAAATAGTTTGGACCATGTGAAAAGGTCTCAGGAACCTCCCCAGGGGTTCCCAGGCCACACTCTGACAACCGCTCCTCTGGACCGTCATCCCAGCCCTTCTTTATGACTCACACTTCTTGATTTTTTTTCTTCATTTTTATTAGGAAAGTAAAAACATTTGCTCCCCCATCCTACCCCGAGAAAAACCAGAGAGCTTCACAAGCTCAGCACCGCTCTCAGGGCTCCCCGCTCTGGGGCTCTCCTAAACGCCTCCGGTCAGCCCTTGCCCAGCTCCCTCTGGAGCCTCCCTTGAACAGTCCCTGCCCTTGGCCCATCGGTTTTCCCATCCCAAGCCCTCGGAGCCCTCGTCGGCTTCTTCCTTCCCTCACTTGAGGGCTTTCTCTTCTTGGGAGAGACTCAGTGATTTTTCACTGCCTTCTCCTTCCCACCCTCCCTCCCTCCCCTCTGCCATCTTCTCAGCTGGCTTAGGGTAGGAAATCATGCTTTCTGGGTAGACTCCTTTAGAGGACACACTTCCCCCATCTCCCTCTACATCAGCCAGCCTGGAATAGGCCAGAGTCTGGACAAGAAAGTGCCCATTTGGGTCCCAGAGGGGCTAACCCAGTCATACTGCCAAGCGGCCCATGGGTGGAGGTATGGATCAGGGATCCGATGCTGCAGCCACAGATGCCCTTTGCCTGGGAGCCCTTAGCCTGATCTCTTCACTCCAAATGCCCAGGTCCTCTTGCTAGCTGCAGCCACAGGCCTCTACCACCATATCTGGCACATCTGTCTTGACCACATTGCCATCACGGTCGAGGTAGAGGAGAGAGAGAGGCCTTCGGGCAGTGGGGACACAGCAAGAAGTACCCAAGGGCCAAGGGTTATTGGCCTTAAGGAGGCTGAAGACGGCAGAATGGAAGGAGGCAGCGATGCCTGGGCTGCCAGCCAGGTGGGGGGGGCACTGCCCACTGCAGAAATTCAGCTGGTACCCCTCAGGTTGCAGGATCCAGTCCCGCCATCCCAGGTCCTGGAAGTCTACATAATGGTCTCGCCTGCAACATAAGGGGGTCTCAGGCTCACAGGTGGGGGTCCTCCTCCTGGCCCGGCCTGCTCCAGGCTCATTGGGCCGGGTCTTAAGCTCCAGGAAGGGCCGCTGCTCTCCCGTTGTGTCCAGGAGCCACCGAGGTTGTCGGGCAGCTGTGCTGTTGCCTTCTAGGGGTCTGCAGTCCAGCCGGAGTTTCAGGACACCAGGCTCCTCAGCCCTCAAGCCACTAGAGGGCAGAGTCAGGGCATGCCAGCCTGGGGTTGTCATTTGGTGCTCCGCCAGGAGGACACGGGATCCTCGGCGTTTCCTTCGAGGGCCCCATCGGAAAATCCTCAAGGAAAGAGTGCCAGGAAGGGTGGGGAGCACGTGCAGCCAGAGGCGAGCGTGGTACAGGTGGTAGGACCGAGGAGTGGGCAGGTGGAAGGTGAGCATGGAGCTGCAGGTGGAGGTGGAGGAGTCTGCCAGAAAGATGGACAAGGGACTGAGGACGGTGAGCGGAGATGACGCTGTCCTCTGAGACTCCCACAAGCCCTGCCCGCTGCTCTGCCTAGCACCCACATTTAGAAGAAACAGGGACTCTGCAACTGGTTCCTGCCCCCAATTCCTCTTCCTCTTACACCCGACTCCCTCTGCTTCTGCTGTCGTTCTGCCCTTCTGCCTCCCTTTTCCTGCCTGCTCTCTGTCTCTCCCTCACCCACCTGTGATGGTAGCAAAGCTGATGACCTCCTCCCCATTCTCTGGAGCCACGCTTCCCTGCTGCAGTCTCCGGAGGGCTCTGGTCAGCGCTGCCTGGGGTGGAGGATGAGTTATTCTGGGACGACTGGTCAGCTGCAGCCCCTCGAGGATTTGCTGCTTGGCTAGCTCGAGGACCAGAGCTCGTTCTGCTTGGGGCTCCAGTGTGGGACCCCCACAGGAGGGACACACAGATTCTGCCCCCTGTGCCCACACCAGTGCCCACAGCAGCACCAGCCAGAGCTGGACATCAGGGAGCCCCATGCTCCTGGTGAATGGCCCTGGGTCAGGCCGACAGCGTCAGATGGCAGTTGCTTCTTCTGCTGAGTCTGACTGCGTGGACGCCAACGTGGGCACGGCAGCAGCGGACACCAGTGCCACACCTACCCCTGGCCAAGGGTACAGTCACCTGTCTTCTGTAGTCTGGGACTCAGGAAGGCAGAGAGCGGATGGTCCGTTGGGTGACTGTTTAGTGCCGTCTGCCAGCTTGCCCCTCACAGCTCACGTCTGGTTACTGACTGGGGACTCTCTAGAGCCAGCAGCCTAAGGTTCCCTCACCTAGTGGTCAGCAGCCCGACCTACCCTCTGAGCCCCAGGATTGGCCAGCTGTGCTGCCCATCAGGTCCCTGCAGGGGGTGGAGGTTCCCCCCTGGAGCTCAGGTTTCACCATCTGGCCCTGGTCACGGAGCTTGAGGTAGGGGTAGGGGGTGGGGGGGCTATGTGGACATGCATGATGCAAGAAGGAGGATGATTTCACATGCTCCGTCCCCAAGGTCTGGGGCTCGGGGGAGGGAACTCCACATGAGCAAGGTGGGAAGGGCAGCTTCCCCCCATACCTCCAGTCTGTCTAGCTTGCCCAGCCACCACTGCTGCAGCAGTTTCCACGAGGCAGCTGGGAGTTCCAGTGGTTACTTCTCTGGGCGGGAAGGAGAACTCTGGTCTTTTTATTTCTAGCAATGGGGCTGGAATAGAGGTGAGAGGCTGGTAGGGGGAGGTGGGGAGTGGGAGGAACGGAGTCCTCCTGCCCAGGCCAAGGTGGCAGTGCCACGAGGCATAGAAGTCACCCCCTGACCTTGCCTGTGCTGACCGCCCAGAGTCCAGTTGGACTGGAGCACAACGTGGACGAGGGCTGGAGCATGTGGGGGGGGGTGGCATGTCACTGTAATGTCTGGGGAAACCCAGAGAGGTGGGGGTGGCAGTGATGCAATCTTACAGCAGGGCAGAGTCCATCAAGGATGGCAGAAGGGCCTGTACCCAGCTGCTGGTTCTCTCTCAGGGGGCTCTAAGAGTTGCCTAGGTTTGGGGTACCCTACAAGTGGCACCAGCCTCTGCTAATGGCGGTGGGAAATGGAAGGTTTAAGGACTTTTAGGAACAAAGCATGGTGAGTACTGCAACCTTAGTCCCAGTCCCAGCCCTCCTCACCACGCTCCTCACTGACTTTAAATGAAAGGGCCAGAGGGCCCTCCACGTTGAACTCATGAGAGTAGGCTTCATGCCACCCTTCCTCCTAATCCCTAGTTCCTTCAAGAAGCTGGGAGGAAGTAAGTGTGATTTGGAAACGTGCCTCTCCTCCAATTTATTAATCTCCCCACTATTTAGCCAGTGGGGCTGTCAAATCTGGCACAGGGGAAGAGATGGCACTTTGGGGGCTGGGCCTCAGTACCGCCAGTGTCCACCATGTGGCAGTGCTGTGCCACTGGACTGCGGTGGGCTTAGCGCTGACCAGCTTCCCAGGAAAGGGGCTGCTCTGGGGAGTGGAGAGATTTGGAGCACTTTCCGACCTCTCGCTCTGGGGACCCTGCCTCTACAAGGGAAGACGGATAAGCTGGTCCCTCAGCTCTCTCCCCTCGCCACTGCCTGAGAGCAGAGGCTGTCGCCAGGGCCCACATCGCTGCAACCTTCAGTTTTGGTTTTGGACCTCATCATTTACACGTGGCAACGGAGCATGGTGATGGGTGCCAGGCTCTTCCTAGAAACTCAGGCATCTGTGGTGGGGAGGGGGACAGTGAGACTTTTAGAACTTCCTCTCCATCCTGCCTGAGTCATGTTCCAGCCCCTCTGCCCCGTGCCTCCCCAGCTCTGTTGGTCAAGCAGGTGAGTGACAGCCCTCTTCCCCACTAGGGTCTGGACTGTAGAACTGCAAAGCAGAGGTTTCTGCCCATGGTGGTTATCTCAGAGGGCTTACCTGTTGGTGAGCCTGAGTCAAGGGAAGCAGCAAGAAGAGGCTGCAGGAGTCACTGACCTCACCTCTCCCCTCCCTTCTCTGTCAGGTGGCCCCAATTTCCAGCTCTTCCTACCCTCTTGCTGCTGTGCCTGGCCTGCCCCTACCTTCCCACTGACACTTACGTCAGAACCCAGCTATAAATATGCTTTTAGCATCTTAGTCACTTTCCCCAAGAAGTGCTCCGGGTTATAAATACCCCAGCCATCTGCCTCACAGGCCCGCCCTACCACCAACCTGGTTGGGGGCTGGGGGTAGCAATAAGCTTGGGGGGGGGTTAAGGAAGCAGAAGAAGCCTAAGTGATTATCTTGCCCAAAAGGGAAAAGCCTGACTAAGTCTAGAATTAGGGGCCGGGGGCTCTGGAAGAAAAGGTTTAGGAGACAGTCCCACTCTTTCCCGTTTTAATCAAAGGCAGAGCCAAGACACAAAAGAAGAAAAGGAGTAATACTGATTCCTTTTCAATTTAATTTATTTTAAAATTTGCTACTTTGTTCATCGTGGGTTTTTTTGCATTAATTTTGATTTAAAAAATACTGTATTAAGATATTTAGCTTGATTGATGAATTTTTTGGCGTCCCCTTAAAATTTTGCCCCCAAAGCAAGTGCTTCGCTTCACCTCACCTTAGTCTTGGCCCTGGGGACTGAAGCTGGGAGGGAGGTTAGATGTGGGAGAGGGGTGGAGTAGGGGGAAGGAGAGCCATCAGAAGACTTCCTTAGATGAAGATTTCCTCACGTCAAAGGCGGGATATCTTCCATGCGTTTGCTCAGGAAGCCCCACAGCTCAGATCTGCAGTCCCCTGGGTAGGTCCCTTTCAGACTTTCTCCTCTAGGGTTCCTATTCCAGGGACCTCAGACCCAGATAGGAGGGGGTTATATGCTGAGCAAACACAGACATCACGTTTCCCAAAGGACACATGGGTTTTGCGCAAACTCGGCCTTGGGCTGCAGACATTATCGACCGCATGGTTCAGGGCTGTCCAACCAAAGGGAGGAGATAGTGGGGGAGGAGGGCAAAGGTCTAGAGAGTACCTAGTCTTAGGGCAAATGCCACCCTCTCCTCACCCGAGGCCTACCTTTTCTTCTCTCTGTCTCGCTCAAGTGGCCCTTGGCCAGTTCCATCTTCCAGGCAGGACTCCTGGATGGGGCCTTGCGGGTCATTGAAGGGAAGGTGGCCAGCTTTGAGCCGTGCCTCTGCCTCCCACCATGTATGTGCCCACAGGTTGCCAGCCTACTTGCTGATTGAGCAGTGATCTGTCTCATCTCTTGGAGCGGGGACAGAGGGAGGAGATAAGCAGGTAAAACTCAGGCCTTTATTAGCTGTAAGACCAGCAAAGATGGTTCTGGGAGGGAGGAGGAGGCCTAAGAAAGAAGAGGAGGCAGCGTGGAGAAGGAAGAGTCATGATGTACGGGATGGACACAATAGCTCAGCCCTAAGGAGACTGTGAGGAGAGAAAGTGGGCAGGGCAGGCAGGCTCCATGTCATCTGGGGTGTCAATCAGGGTCCTGGCAGGAGACAAAAGACCCACTCAGCTGTCTGAGTTTGCATCACTAAGAAGATTTAATGGAGGACTTCTTTACAGAGGTATGGGCAGGGCTAAGGGAACCAACCAGGGACGTTGAAACACCCAGGGACTAGCAAGAGTGGAAAGTCATTACAAGCCCATAACATGAAAACACTGATATGAGGACCTAGTGGGCAGTCAGACAGGAACTGTAGGGACATGGCCACAGCCAAAGTCACACAGAACCACGGCACCTGGGCAGAGGGAGCAGGAATAAGAAACACCCTGACCTGTCTCCTCCTATCCTTTGATCTCCTGCTTCTGTCTCCTCTTAGTCAAACTCGGCAGGAAGCCAAAGGTCAATGGAACTCAGGTAAGTCAGCCCCAAAGGGCACAGAGCAGGGCAGAGAAAGACAAGAGTGGATGAGGCTGTGCCAAGAGAGCCTTAGCAGTCCACTGGGCAAGTTAGAAGGAAAAGGGCTTAAGACACAGAGAGGATGTCATGTTTGGTAAATCTCAGGATGGGGCTCTCTGGAAATTCAGAAAATCAGGGGAAGGGGCTGGGTAAGCTCATCCAGGAGAGAGGGACATTGAGTAGAAAGGGCATGGAGGTGTAGTGGATTGTGGGCTGGATTAAAGATGGGTCACCGGTGTCTTCTGCCTGGGAACTAGATGGCACTGCTCATGGCTGGAGGTGGATCAGAGTCCCTGGGGTGGTGGTTGAGGACGTGGAGCTTGCTGGATGGACTATGCCCTAGGAGAGAGGCTGGTGGTTATGAAGGTGGTACAGCGACTCTCCTTAGATGACAATGACTCTTCTTAGATGAAGTTCTTCTCAAGTCATAGTTGGGATAATTTCCATACGATGCTCAGGAAGAAGGAGTCCATCTTCTGGACAGAGGCAGTGATGGGGCCACTCCCTCTTCTCAAGGAAGAGCACCTCTGTCAGGGCAGTTTTGCTCACCTTGCCTCGGACTGCCCAGACCACACGTGGCCTAACTGCACCCACAGGCCTCTACCACCATGTCAAGTATGTCAGTCTTGACAATGTTGCTGTACTTGTCATAGTAGAGCAGAGACAGGGGGCGCCGGGCTGTGGGCACGCAGCATGAGCCCCCTCCAGTGGTGCCTGCAGCTGAGTTGGCCTTGAAGAGATTGAGCACCGCTGTGTGAAAAGAGGCAGCAATACCAGGCATGCCTGCCATGTGCAGCGGGCACTGTCCTGTGCAGAAGTTCATTGCGTAGCCCTCATGCTGGATGATCCAGTCGTGCCAGCCAATCTCACGGAAGTCCACAAAGAACTCTTGTCGACAGCACATCCTGGACCTCCCCTGGCAGTCGATGCCTCGCCGGCGAACCCGGTGCTTGCCCCCAACTCTTACCCGGGCTGTCACAAAAGGCCTATGGGCAGCCCTGCCCAGGATGACTGAGCTCTGGGCTAACTGGCCTTCAGGAACCAGCTCCAGGATCAGGTGCCCCTGGCTGCAGGCAGCCTGAGCCTCAGACCCCAGGAGGAACTGGTGCCAACCACTGTCATCTACCTCCAGCAGGTGCTGAGTGGCCAAGGTGAGGTTGGTGTCATGTGGGCCTAGCTCAAGGACCCTCACCTTCAAAGTCCAGGTGGTATTGGGAGGGAGCTGCACAAAGAACATGAGGCTGGCCTGCTGGACCTCCAAGCCACCAGCAGTTTGATTAGAGAAGTGGAAATCAAGACGAGTCTGGTCGATGCTGGAGAGGCCTGTGGACACAAGAAGCCCCTGTCACTGTGGTCTTCTGAGTGTCAATTCTACCAACACCTATCTGTTCTCAGCATACTTGAACTCCCTTAGTTTCTTCTTGACCACATTGTTGGCATTGTTAACCACCCTTTTCTTCTTGAAAATCTTTTCTCCTTTGGCTTTCATGACACAACTCTCTTATGATTCTTCCTTAATTTTCTTTGCTGGCTTTTCCTTCTCTGATCATCCCTTCAGTGTAAGAGTTCTCCAAGGTCTATTGCTGACCTTCACTTTTACTCTACTCTACAGAGGGGAACTCTGGTCCACACTCACAGTCAGTCGACACAGTTTATGCTGGTGATTCCTAAATCTATATGTCCAGTCTAGGCCATTTTGCATCTTGGGAATCACCAAGCTTCAGGCCTAAACTTCTAATCGCTTAATTTTATTACATGCGTGTCCTGTTGGCATATTAGAATCAATTTATCCCAAGGGAAATCATTATTTTTCTCCCTATATAATTCTTTTTTTTTTCACTCTTCTTTTTCTACATGCCCCCCCCTTTTGGCTAATTTTTCTTCTCTTTTCTTTCTTTTTTTTTTTTGTTTTTGCGGGGAGGGGGAGGAATTAGGTTTATTTATTTATTTATTTAATGGAGGTACCAGGGATAGAACCCAGGACCTCATGCATGCTAAGCATGCACTCTACCACTGACTATACCCTCCCCAACTCCCTATATACTTCTGTTTCTGTTCTTAGAATTGGTGGCACCGCTATCCTTATTACTTCTAGAAACCCTATGATCACCTCCCTCACTCGCCACATCTAGTCCCTCACCACAATGGTTCTAATGGCTATTCATTTCTTTCTATACCTATTACTACTGCCCAATTTCCCCTCTACATCCCTCACCTCCTCTATTAAAACACATTAATTGGGTTTCTATTCCCTCCACTTCACTGAAATTCTCTTGTCAGGATCACTAATACTTCCATGTTGCCAAATCCAATGCTTTAATCTCTTTCTATTCATCTTACTTGGCCTTTAAGCAGTGTTTGACACAGTTAACCATCCCCTCCTTCTTGAAATATTTGCTTCTCTTAGCTCTCATGATTCTAGCTACTTCATCTTGGTCTTCTCTGCTGACAGCTTCTCTTCTTCTGCCTGACCTCTAAATGTTGGAGGTCCTGAGCCCCCTTCTCTTCTCTATCTATACTCTCTCCCAAAACGAGACATCAATTCCTCTCTTTCAATTCCATCTATAGGCTGATGACTCCCAGGTATAAATCCCTGGCTCTGACCTCTCCCTGAGCTTCAGACTAGTATATCCAGCTGTTGGTCTGATATTCCACTTGGATAACCAATGCCATCTCAAAGTTTTCATGTTCAAAGAACTCTAGATTTATCTCCCCCAACCAAAACCTATTCCTTTTCCAATCTTCCCTTTCCTGTAAAAGCCTTGCTTGCCCTCACCCCTTACTTTGAAATTATCTGCAGATCTGTCAACTCTACCTCCAGTTCATAATATCATTTCACTTTTCCCCACCTCCTCTACCACACATTAGTTCAATCCACAATCATCTTTTTCTCATATTATGGCAATAGCTTGCCAACTGGTTCACTCTTGACCCCAGAACAATTCTTCACATATCAGCCAGAGTGATCTTTTTATGACATAAATCTGATCAGTTTAATCCTCTCAGCTTAAAACCCTTTAAAATCTTCCCATTACTATTTGAATAAAATCTAAACTCTTTAACATAAAAAATTTGCATAATTAGGCATTCTTCCATTTCATGACTGTATTCTACCTATACCAGACTTTTTCCCGTTCCTTGAACTCACCAGTCGTGGACCCACCTCATGGCCTTTCCACTTGCTATTCTGCCTGCCTGGAATGTCTTTCCAAGGTCTTTGGATGACTGGCTCCTTTTTGGCCTTCAGCTCAAATTCTCCTCTCCAGGGGACTAACCAGTCTAAAGCTGCCTTTAACTCTACCTCTGTCTTTTTAATACATCATCCTGCTTAACTGTCTTCATAGCCAATATCACTCTCTGTGACCACCTTGGTTTTTTTGCTCATTTGTTTACTATATGCTTTTCCACCCCCTCGACATCCCCCTGCCCCAGCTGCTAGAATGTAAACTCCATTAAGATAAAGATTGTGCCTGTATGGTTCACCATTGTATCCTTATGTATCTACCACATAGTAGGCACTCAATAAACATTTGTTGAATGAATGGCTTTTCATTTCTTTAATTTTTATTTTACACTGACGCCAGAATTATTTTCCAAAAAAGCTAGGTCATAAAATTCATGGTTTCAAAATACTTATTGGTGAATAAAGCCCAAACTCTTTTAGGAGTCAATTAAATGCTCATTATGATTTGGCCTAGGCTACCCTTATTTGCTTTTTTAAGTAAAGGATGCTTTTTTGTAGGAATGCCACTGATACTCTCATGGGCATAAAAGAACAGAAAATAAAGTTCAACTAGGCTTTGCGTGAACTGGAAGGTCTGGAATAAGCTTGCTCTTGTCAGCTCTCAGAGCCAACAAGATGCCTCTCATCTCAGTCTCCCTATGTAAATCTACTCCATTCTTCTCTTTCTGTGGGTCTACCTCTTCTGCCTCTTTGTCAGCTTTCTCAGGTCCTGGAATGGTGACCCCAGCTCCTGAGTCTACAGAATCTTTTACTTAGCTCCTCCTAGCTAAGTGAGCTGATTTTCCAGTTCCTAACTCCAAAATCCAAGAAAACTCTGATTGGTCCAGCTAATTTTTTCTTGTTAGGTCACGAAACACCCTACCATTAGAACCTCTTAAGTCACCCCAGTTATGGCAGGCAGACACATGACCGGCCAGGGCTGTGGTAGATTATTATATTGTTGGCCCCTAATGAACAACACCTCCCAATATACATGGATTGGTACAATCCCTTCTCATATTAACTCTGGGCATGGCATGTGACTTGATTTGGTCAATGAGACATAGGCAAGCATAGTACAAGCAGAAACTTAGTGAGTACTTACACCTTGAAGCTTCCTTCTCTTGGAAGCCAGCCACTGTGCTTTAAAGCAGCTTGGGCTAGAGTGCTGAATGATGAGAAGCCATGTGGAGGGAGACTCTTAGATGTTCTAGCCCCCTCTGAGCCCCTAGCTGAATGCAGCTGCGTGAGTGACCTCAGCTACATGACAGGGAGCCAAAGAAGGGCCCAGATAAGCCCAGTTAAACCACACAACCATGAAAAATATTGAATTTTTGTTTGTTTGATTTAAGCCTCAATGTTTGGGCCGATTTGTTATATTAATGGATAACTGAAACAAATTAGTATCAGAAGTGAGGTACTCCAGAGCAAAGACCTAAAATATGTGGCATTGGCCTTGGGACTGGGTGGCAGACAGAGGTTGGAAGGATGGCAGGAGACTGCTGGTGAAGGCAGGAAGAGCAGTGAGGAAATTGCTATTGGAAGCTGGGGAAAGGGGAACCTGTGTTATGTACTGGCTATCGGCTGTGGCAACTCGGAAGCTAGAAATGGTATCTAACAAAGTTGTGAATTTAGCTAAAGATATTTCCAGGCAGAATGCTGAAAGTGTCAACTGGCTTATTTTGGCTTCCTATGATAAGGCATTTCAGGAGTGAGATGAACTAAAAAAGGAACTGTTCAATTTTCAAGCAGAATTTAGAGAAAACATTTCCAATAGGACTTGCTAGATTGAACAATAAAATATTTTTTCATTCCTCAACTCTCTGTCTGGCAAAAGGTTCTCAAACTAAGAAACCATCTCAGGGCAAAAATCAAATCCAGGGCACTGTCAATAAAACACGGCCTCAGAATGAAGATCCAAACAACAAAGGGTCAACTGCAAGAGCCTTTGTTAAGATCTAACATCTTTGTTAAGATCTAAAATTTAAGATGTTGTTCTGTAGACCCTCTCAACTGGGCAAAAGGGCTTCTAAAAATCTTGAGTGTTCTTCCACAACATCTTGACTTATAGTCCAAAGAGAGGTCTGTCTTGATACAGTAGCTTGCCTTTTGTCTAATTGAGTAGACTATAATTGATTATTTAGAAGCTCACAGAGTGTTAAAGAGAATTTTAATAGTGAAAGCAGCACAACTGAACTAAAAGGGACAGAGACAACTCAAAACGAAAAGAGGTCTCTGAGGGGCTCTCAACCTCTTCAGGGGAGATTTAGGCTAAGAAAACCACTCAGTCACAAACACAGGTCATTTCCTGTTTAAGAGGAAAGATATCTCAGAGGGTGGCATTAAAGGTTAAGAGAGTGGATCCAGAAGCCCAGGAGAGCACTGTGGGTTCTCCTTAAGAGAGGAAAACCCTACCAGGGCACACATCCAGGCCGCAACCAAAGGGATTCTGAACTTGAGGTAGACCGAGATAGGTACCAGGCTGGATATCAAAATTTTAATGGACCATTGGCTGCTCTGTGTCTCCCTCCCCCACCCTCCATTTTGGAAAGGAGTGTCTATTGTGGTTACCCTGTTCCTGTCTCCGCGTTGTATGTTAGCTGTGGGAGGCAGATAACTTGAATTTTTAGGTCATAGGCAGTGGTGTGCTGGTAAACATTGAGCAACTGGATTCCAGAGGGAAGAAAAAGCCCTGATTTGTAGTGTTTGCCAATTTCTGTGGTATAAATTTTCCCACCATGGCCAACTTTAAACTATCAATGTGAGGTCACTAGATGCAAGTTGGGAGATGTTCGCCATCAGCGTTCATGAGCCAGAGTGAGCCAGTTCCGAGACACCACTGAAGGCCCCTACCCTAGTTTCCCCAAAGCTCCACGCTCTCTCTTGTCAAATCTCCAGCAAGAACAATTCTCAGATCTTTCTTTCACATTAGGATGTAGATGACAGCTTAAATTGGAATTAAAACTTCAAACCAAAATATTTAAATGTAAAAGGTAGAATCCAGGCATCAATCATTCTCACCTCCGAACTTCATTTCAGGTCATGCCTCCTCCAGCCTGAATGCTGTGTTCATTCATTGATTAGCAAATATGTGGAAAGTATATAGACTTTGAAGTCAGAGAGAACTGTGTTTGAATTCTGCCTGTTGTAAGCTGTATGACCTTGGCCATGTTAAATGATCTTCTTTGAGTTTCAGTTTCTGCATTCTTAAAATGGGAATTGGGCTAAGTGTCAGGGACACAAAGGTGAAAAAACATCAAGCAGGATTTTGGTGTTAAAGGGACTCATGGCTCATGGCCATTTGTCCACCTTGTGCTTATCCACTCCAAACTACTTTTCAACTCTAAACTACTTCTTCAGACTTTTACTCATGTTTTTCCCTCCATTTAGGATGTTGTTTACCATTTTCTACCCAGTGAAGTTAAACTTATTCTACGACACCAGCCTATTTGCAATCTTCTTCTGAAAGACTACCCTGTCTTACCAGGTCCCAAAGAATTACTTTCGTCCATCAAGCTCCTGTGCTCTCATCCAGCATTTATTTCATTCTGCCTTATATTCTAAGTAGTTTATTCCTAGGAGCAACAACTAAACCCTGTTGGGCAGGAGCCGAGTCTTCTGTTTCAGTTTGCTCCCATCTTATTCTTTCTAGGTGCATTACCTGTAGCTCACTTAAGTCTCTCAACTATCTTTTCATTATCTCTATTTTGCAAATAAAGAAAGTTGACTATTAACAACTCAGCTCACATAGTAATAAGTGGCTGAGCAGGGATGTGAGCCCAGTTTATCTGGCTCCAGAGTTTGTGTTCTTAATCATGAGCAGAAACCCCCTTCTGAAATAGAATACAGTCTTATTCATCACTGAGGACTCTAGACTGTGGTCAAACTGACCTTCAGCGTGGTGTGGTGGCAGAGTGGTATAGCGGTCAAGGTCATGGATTTCAGACTTAGACTGCCTGGCTCTACCACTTCCCAGTCATGTGACCTTGGGCTAGTTACTCAACCCCTTAAGCCTCAGTTTCATCACCTCTAAAATGGGGATAATGACAGTATTTGCTTCACTGGCTTATTGTGAGGATCTCAAGGAGTTAACATGTATGTAAAAGGCTCCGAACACATTAAGCATTGTATAAGTGTCAGTGATTTCTACTACACACTAGCCTCTGATGATAACATGAGGTATAAGTGACAGTTCCGGACCTTAAGGGGTTACAGACTATGGGAAGACACACTTCACAGAAAATCTGGAAACAAGGCAATTCCACAAGGAGGGATCAGGTTCAGGGTAAGGGTGTGAGGGCCACCAGCGAGGGAGCCCCTCACCCTCAGGTCAGGGAGGGTTTTTGAGGATAGGAGTGCTTGGTCTTGAAGGGAGTAGATGCTGACCAGGGGAAAGGCGCCAGGAATGGGATGTGCTTGTCACACCTAAGACAGAGCTTGCAAGTAGCTCAGAGGCCAGACAGATCACTTTGTGTTCTGTTTCTTGAATCCTGCCCCTGAACTCTTGATCTCTTGAGCTGCCAACTAAATTCTCTAACTCCTCTCCCCTCTGTGAAAGGAAATCTCTCTTCTCTATCCTCCATCCTTTATCTACTTTTCTGAGTCCCATTTTCGCCCTGTTCTGATGTGGGGACCCCAAGGTATTAAGGCAAGAGGGCAAGGGTAGGTTGGAGAAGTATGCCAATCTTGATGTTTTACTTTTCTCCCTTTACCCACATGAGGCATCTGGGGGAGAGGGGAAAGGAGAGGCTGGATCCTGGGGCCCGAGGGAGGACAGACTCTCCAGCTCCCAGACCCTGGGTCCAGGCCCAGGAAGTGGATGGGCTCACATCACAGCCTGTGGAAGTTTGTGGGGCCTGCAGAGGAGCCAGAGGAGAGAGGGGAAGGCGGTCTTAAAAGAAATGAAACTTATCTACGTCTCAGCTGCCCATTGGTCAGGTCAAAACTACAAGAGAGAACCTGGGGGATGGGAGCCTATGATTAGGAGATTACAGGCTGTGAGAGGTGAGACTTGGGATGGTTTTGGGGAGAAAGTCAGGGGTTAGGTTGGGGAGGAAAGTTTTCCTTTCATAAACAGATTGGGTTTGGGGGAAGATCTACAGACCAAGAACCCACCTGTCTCAGCAAAGCTGATGATCTCATATTCCTGTCCCCTGTCAGCCTCTGGAAGCGCTCCCTGCGAGGGCCCAGGGAGACACTGCAGTGCGGTCCTCAGAGCAGCTCTGGACACAGGTCGCTTCAGTGTTGGACGCTGGCTGAGGTGCAGCTTGTCCAAGATGCTTCTTTTGGCCAGGTTAAGAAGCAGCTCCCGCTGACTCTCCAGGTCCAGGGCAGGCCTTCCACATGCCAGACACTGACTGTCAGCTCTGGGAGTGGTCACTGTGGCCAGAGCCAGGAATAGGAAGGCCAGGAGCAATGAGGAGATCATTGCTGGGGCAAGCCCTCCTTAAGCAACACAGCTGAGACAGAGCCACAAACCTTCAGGCTCAGGGTCTCTCTAGCTGTGGTCTCGGCTCCCGTCTGCCAGGGGCCCGGAAGGAAAGTGTGTCCAGCTGGCATGCCTCCTGGTTGCATGGGATAGAACAGTCAAACATCCGACTTGAGAGATGAAGCCAGTTACAGCAGAACTTGGCAGAAGCCACATAGTCAGTGAAGTACAGAATGGGGGATGTGAAGGGAGGTTGGTTTGTTTGGGGAAAGAAATGTCCTTGGGCCAACTTTGGGAGACAGTGGGTTACCCACGTGAGCTGCCAGGCCTCTGGACAAAGGTTAGAGATGAAATTCCTCTTCAGATCAACGGCCTTGCTGGGAAGCTTGGGTGGGGGGAATGGAAGAGACCAGAGGTTTTAATATAGAATGCTAAAGGATGACTTTCAAACAAGAGGTTGTCATTGGCAGGACACTGTCGGTCATTGTCATGCAGGTTGTTGAGAGTTGGTCCTTCTCAAAGCTCTACCCCACTTTCCTCCCTCCCAGAGGCTCACAGTCCAGATTCTTTTGCTAGCCCTGGGTTAGGTTTTGCCCACTGGAGCTCAAAATCATCCAGCGTGAAGGTTAAGTTGGAGGAAGGGAAGTGTTCTAGCCAGGTCTTCCAGGTCACAGGGAAGTTGGAAAGTGGGAAGGGAGCTTGAGAGCTAGAGTTCCTCACCCTTGGGGGTTTCTTTTGTTTAAGAAAATAAATTCTGAGATTTCTCAGAATTCCTGGTTCTCTCCCCAAAATGTTCCTGAGCAGTGGATCTCAGGTCAAGGCCATTACATCCATAGCAGGGATTTACCTGGCAGGAGTGGGCAGGTGGAGTTAGGAGCATACGTTTTCAAGCCAGATGGCCTTGGTTAAAATACTCTCTTCCTTTTATTAGCTGTGTGCCTGTGGGCAAGTTACTTGACCTCTCTTCAATTTCTTCATCAGAGAAATGGGGAAAATGATTGCCTACAATTCTAAAATTCAAAAACCCCTGTAATTCATACATTTTTGGGGGTAGCTCATATGGTGACTAAAGCTGACCTGAAGAGGAGTGAGGTTGTCTACGGTCTTTAAAAAATCATACTGGAGACTATTCATACGTTTTCACTCCAGAAATACATATTTTTGTATATATACGTTTTTTATTGAAGTATAGTCAGTTTACAATGTTGTATCAATTTCTGGTGTACAGCACAATGCTTCAGTTATACATGAACATATATATATTCGTTTTCATATTATTTTTCACTGTAAGTTACTACATGATATTGAATATAGTTCCCTGTGCTATATAGCACAAACATGTTTACAGAAATATTATTTGATTATGGGATGCTACCCCTAGGAGTGGTATATAATATACAGCATAATGTACTATGTTACCTTTCTAAAACTTGAAATTTTCTGAATTATGAAACATTCCTGGCTGTATGGATTTTGAATATGGAATTATAGATTATAATGATTATCTGAGAGTTTTGAGTTTTAAATCATTTAGTAAAGCACTTACACTGACAGGCCCAGAGTAAGTGCTTAATACAAGTTTACTATTCTTGGTGTGCTGAAGAAATTCTGCCAATGTTTGCCCTTCTGGACTCTCCTTTCTTAGATGCCATGCCCCTAATCACCATCTGTAGTGCAGTCACTTAGCGAGTCTTCTCTGCTGCTTACCATTGTATTCCTAGTACTGCACACAGTACCTATAATATAGGTGCTTAAAACACACTTATTGAATGAATAAATGTTAGGATACTGGCTGGTTCTCAGAAGTTACACTCAAGTCACCTTGACTGAATTTTTGTGTGTTACAATTTCTTAGCTCTATTCTACAGGGGCTGATTTTTTTCCCTATTTTTTAAGGGCTGTGGTAGAGGTGGATTTGTTATTTAGTTTCTAGTATAAATTTATTTATTTATAAAATAAGGTTTTTATTGAAACATAATTCGCATAAGATTCACCTTTTAGAGTGTAAAATTCAGAGGTTTTTAGTACGTTCACAGAGTTGTGCAACCATCACCACTAACTAATTTAAGAATATTTTCATCACCCCCAAAGAAACCTTGTAGCCATTAGTAGTCACTGCCTACTCTACTCATCCCAGCCTGTAGGGACTGATCTTCTAGCTAACATCTTAATAGTCCTAATCTCATTCTTGGATGATAACCTTATCCTGGGGTTGCAGGAAGTAGTAATATTGCTATTTAGTCCATATCTTAATTAGAGTATGTAGTTCCCAGACCTCTTACAACCTAAGATGACTTCAGCTGCTCCCCTTATCTCTGGCAAATAGTTGGGGAGTAAGAGGTGAGAAAAGGGGGCAAAAGAGAGCAGGGCTTCTCTTAGGGGTGGATGCCTCATGTTTCTGCCTTACTTGTTCTTCAGTTACTGCATCTGTCCCCCAAAGACCCAACTGGTTCACTCCGCATTATGACACACAGGTCCTTTGCAACATGCTTTTTCCAGTTACACTTCTGATAGTGTAGTGAGTAAGAGAAGGCTCTGAAGATAAAACTGTCTGAGTTCAAAATCTGTGACTTTGGTGCCTCATGGTTCCTTATCTTATAAAATGAATATAACAATAATATATATTGTTTACAGGATAAAACTGAAATAATAGATGTAAAATGCTACATATTCTAGATTATCTCTCTATAAACATACATACATGCATAATACAAATATTAGCTGTTATTTTCTCCTGGCCATCACTGCCTCGTGTCTCCAAATTAAAAACCTGGAACTTGCTGATTCCTTGAAGGAAAGAATTACCTCTACAACTTTACTGGAATCTCCATTCTTGCCTCTCTGATGAACTCCTACTTACATTCTTGAAGGTTAGCTGAAATTACACCTCTAGCTTCTCTGTAGTTTACTCAATCTCTCTTATCTCTAAGAAGTAATTGCTCCTTGTTGGGTTTCCATAGCACACTGAACAGCACTTATTTTGTACTGTAATTATTTGATTTCTTTTCTTTTTCTTTCTTTTTTTTTGCCTATTGCAGTTCTTGTCACACAGTAAATATTTAATGGTCGAATTCTATCAATGTAAGACTACAAGGTTTCTTTGAGGGAGTTGGTCAATAAATGATGCAAATACATGTAATCAATAAATTGATTCTGCCTCGAACAGACAGAATGGGGGGGTGCAAATTTAAGATGCCTCTTAAAAAAAGAACTGTATGTTAGGCGGTGGTGGTGGTAAGAAGTGATTTTTAAACAGGATGGACTTAAACCTGATTTATTTAGTTAAATCCTTACATCAGGAAAAAATGGACACTTACCTACCACATGATCTTCATTCATTTATACCACAAATATTCACCGCACATACGCAGCTTTGTGTGCGGGAGTTACTGTCCTAAGGGAAAGGCTATTTTGAAAGTGCTCGGTAAACCTAAATTAGAGTTATTAGTATTATGTTTAAATCGAGGGTGACACTGACAGGCTTGATGGGTTTCAGGTGGACTGAGGGTCGCAGTGGATTCGGATTGGTGGCTTGAGACATAGGTGACGAGAAGGGAGCCAGAGAGCGAGTGAGTGTACGCGCGAGTGCGCGGGGCTGGGAAGGGCAGCGCGAGAGTGGGCCGGGTGGGTGAGTAAGCAGGGGGCGTCCGCGGGCGAGGAGGGAGGCACACAGGAAGCGGGGACGCGCCGGGCGCAGGACGCGGTGACGAATGCGCCGGACGTGGTGACGTAGCGCGCAGGCCGCAGCAGGGGGCGGACTCTGGGCCTTTCTTCCCCTTCTGAGTTTCCCCCTCCCCCCTTTTCTCCCTTTCCGGGTTTGGTTTCCCCCCTTTTCTTCCCCTCTCCCCCCTCCTTCCCAAACCCCTTTCCCCTCCCCCGCCCCAGTCCCCCTGCTCCCCCGCCCTGGGCCCTGGGGAGACCCCCACCGAGAAGAGCCCGCCCCCAGAAGCGCGCCGCCGCCGCCGGCCGTCGGGGCCGAGCCGCAGCCGAGCGGCCGTGGGCCCGGGCGGCGGGCGGAGACGCGGGCGCCCTCCCCGCTACGGCCCGCGTGAGGTGAGGCCACCTCCCGGCCGAGGGGGCGGGCGGTGCTGGCGGCCCGTGGGGAGGGGGCGTGGCGGCCCGGGCGGGCGGAGGCCCCTGGCCTGGGTTCCCCGCGCTGGTGCTGCCGGGACTGGGGGCTGTTGGTCGGGGCCCGAGGCTCCCGTGAAGGACGGTCCCCAGGCCAGAGAGGCCCGAGTGTGCGCGGGGAGCGCGGGCGAGAAGCTGGGGGCGCGGGGCGGCGGGCGGGGGGCTGGAGCCACCTGTGGCCTGTGCGGTGGGACCTAAAAACTGTTGCGCCCTTGTGGTGCTCTGGGGGTGACTAGCTCCATGTGTTTCTTGGATCTCCGTATTCCTTCAAGCTTTGCAAGATTGGGAGGGAAAGGTGTTGCAGTGTTTCAAATCGTGCTTGTGTCCGAGGTTATTACAGGGACAGAGATTTGAGTTGGAACGTTCAGGGAGATGTTTCTGGAGCTTAAAAGTTGAGCCTACGCTAAGCTCATCACTGACTGTTAAGGCTCTGAAAACTCTTCTCGAATTCATTTTCCTGTAGAGCCAAAAATTTCAACATATGCGACCATTAGCCTAGTAACTCCTCAGAATATTTATTCACTCTGAGTGAGTTGTTTTTGGGTAATGACGAGAAATGACCGGATAACAGCCCCAGAGGTTCATTAAACCAAAGAGAAGTGTGAAGAAATTTAAACTCAGATCTTGGTTGAACGTCCTTGTATATATTTTTTTCAAATAGACTTACCTAAAATTGAGAAGCCGGAGTCCTGTCTGTTGTTGGTAGGCAACATGGAAACTGGGGAGGAGCGAGGTGACAGGTTCCACTTAAGGAATGTCACCAATCCCTAACATTTTATTGTATTTCTGGATAGTCAGACTGGCACTTGAATAAGTTGTTTGTGGATCCTCTTTCTTCCTAATGCTTTTTCCCCGGCCTTTGTTTTCTTTCTACTATATTTTCATTTTTTTCCCCTTGTGGAGTCTGGGGCATCAAGACTAGCATGGCTTAGATAGTCAATTCAGTTCATTTTTTTCACTATTTTTTTCTCCAATTCAGTTCATTTTTGTTGCATTTTTCTTCCCTTGTTGCTGTTCTCCACAGGGTTGAGAGGACAGAGAACTTTTCTTGAAGGTCTGATAAACTGTCAGCAGAAGTTAAAATTCAGAGTTACAATTCTGTGTCCACTGTATGATCTGTATTAGAGATCTTCAATTTAAAACAAAAATTTTAAAGCTTTCATATATAAAAATAGGGTGACTGATATTGTTTTAATTGAAAAGAGTCGGAAGAGGAGATCTTGGCTTCCTGTCTCTATCAGAGTAAAAACCAGAGACTTTACAATTGTCTTTAAAGCCCAAGATCTGTAGCACTCTTTCCCCCTCCCAATATACTCACTGATCTCCTGGCTGTTCCTTGAACACATCAGGCACACTTCTGCCTTGGCAGCTGTGCACTTCTTCCCTGGATTTTCCTGAATCACCTTTTCCTTATAAAACTGCGTAACCTTGTCCCCTCACCTCCTTCAGGTCTTTACTCAAGTGTCACTCTTAACAGTGACATTTCCTTGGCTGTCTAAATTGCAAAGCCCCCTCCTCCACATATATTTACATAACTCCCTGTCCCACTTCTTTGCTTTTCTTCCCTCCTTATCCATTATCAGCCTATAACATACCATATATATTTAGTCTCTTGTGTTAGAAAGTACTTCAGTAGATAGTCTTGTTTTGTTGATGTGTCTTCAGCATTTAACAGAGCACTTGACATGCAGTAGATGCTCAGCAAATTTATTGACTGAATAGAAAAAGAAATTTATTCTTGAACTCTCATTGTCATGAATTTCTGATCATGATTGGAGATGCGGAGTGGATTTTCAGTAGGATTGTGTAAGGTACTTTTTGGAAGAACTTGAGCTTTTTTTTCTGTCAGTTCTTGCCACATTTCTCTTTTGATAGAAGTATTGTGTGTTCAGGTCATTGAATGAAGCACTTTGAGGGCAGAGAGAATTGAGTGTGGAGATCTTTGGTGCTGATGGTCTTGGAGGAAGATTATCTCCGATGTCCTGTGGTCTGAATTTTTACTGCTCCTGGCTCTCCCCTTGAGGTTTGTTTGCATTTTTGTTGAGATAAATATCACCATTCTTACCTCTGAACCCAGAGAGCTGAGCATGCTGGTTCCACTTTGAATTTTTCAGTAGACTGAATAAATTAGTATTTATAGTCTGGGCTGTTTGGGTTAGATTTTTTCCCCCATTCATGTGGAGATGGTTGAGCTTGAAAACTTTAAGGCTAGCTTTCTCTAACAATGGTGGAATGTTTGGTGTCTGATCCTTGTTTCCGCCAATCCATTTTTGGGGTCATTTTTAGCAACTAAATTATACTAAATCTGAAGGTAAAAGGAGCTGGCCCCCTGAGTCCTGTGGATTATCCCTTGTTTGTTTTTTCCTTTCTTGATTGGTGCATCTGTTACCTTCATTGACCTTCTGGCTAGAGTGGCCTGGATGAGATTTCTCTTTGGGGCTGTCCTGGCCACTGTTTTCCAGCTTAGGAAGGCAAAAGAAGTGAGGTAGTGGTTTTAACACTTTGTGGGAATGCTGGTGCAAAGTTAGATTTTTGCTTAAACTTTTGCTAGGACATTGAAAACAGCTAGGCCTGTGAGAGAATGGTTTGGGTCAGGGGGTGGGAGAGTTGGGGAGAATTGGGGGATCTTGTATCTATTGACTGGGTCTGGTTCTGTTATTATTAGTGTAAATAAGTAACAGTGTCAAAAGTATGTTAGTTGTCATTTTGTGAAAAATTTCTGCCATTATTTTGGCAGATAGGTAAAAGCTCTACTGCACTTCTCTTGTCACTTTTAAAATCCTTTCACAAAGTTTCTAGGAAGTCTTTCTCAGGCCCCAGAGATATTCAGACACCTCTGTGCCCTGTTCTCACTCCTTAGAGATAAATACTGAGTACTGATGTTTCAGTGTAGGTAATGGTTTCTGAATGATGAACTTACTCCCGTTCCAGATCTTGTCAGGAACTCAATGAAAGCTTTCAGGAAAACGCAGATTTTGAGGAACGCATTTTGGTTGCATGGTCCCAGGAAGTACAGAGGAGAGAGTTTTGTGAAACTGTGTTTGTGTGCTTTCTTAATGAGGTTTTCCTGTGTACTTGAAAGATGGGGTAAAGGACTAAGCGTCCGCCTGTGGAATGTGCTGCCCACTTATAAGTAAGAAAAATAACTGGACTCATGGCTTGAATATGTGTGCATGAATACAGTTGGTGGGTCTAATTTTAGAGGCCTTTTTCATGCCCGGTGGCCTTAGTATTTTCCTCTAGCTATGTCCTTCTCACACTCTGTCAAGAAAACATTCCACTTAATATAGTCTTCTGGTGGTTACCTTTTGTTCTTACAATGGTTGCCCCTTTAGCAGTGTAGCACTTGTTTCATCTCTCCAATAAAGTTACTCTGTCCATTCCTTCTTTTTTTTTTTAATTTTTAATTATTTTTTGTAGGGGGAGGTAAACTTCTTTATTTTTAGGGGAAGTACTGGGAAATGAACCCAGGACCTTGTGTATGCTAAGCATGCGCTCTACCACTTGAGCTATATCCTCCCCGCCGTCCATTCCTTCTTAAGTATGAGTTTACTTCTAAAAACAGGTATAGATAGGAAAGATTTCTTAACCTTGATCTCTTTTGACTCCTCTTTGAGTTCCCTTAGATTTCCTTAGCATGTATCTGTTTTCTCCAACACTTAAAAAAATTAATGTTGAAAGCCCTTAGTTACAATAACATGCAGTGATTTCACCGTTTTTACTTGGGGTGTGTGAAAGGAAAGATTCTGAGATGCTTCCTAAATCCAGGAGTTCTTTGTGCTTTTTGCAAGATCTCTTGAGTTGTTCAGTCCAGTTGTTTGAACCTATACTGGAAAAGCTGTTTAAGCTTTCAGGTTTTGACAGTAAGTTTCCCAGAGTGCTTTTCTGTGCTTTTAAAAGAACTGATCAAATTGGGAACCCCAGCCTAGAGATGAGAGAGGATAAGGAGAAAAGGTACAAAAGCCTCAAGCAGTCTTGTCTCCTAATAGTCAAAACACTTCTGGTATTTTTAAAGGACTCATCTTATTCTATTCCTCCTTAGTTTGCTAACTACAAGAAAATAAAAAAAAAATCTTTTCAGTCCCTTTAATTGCTTGCTTGTTTGTCACACTGTGATGTTTCTAAATTGTCAAAGACTTTGATTTTTTTTTCCTGGGAGACAATTTCAGGCTTCTCTGGGTATTTTCTTGGGGTAAAAAAATGAAGCTAGTTGTTAAATGCCCTTGTATGGTCTCTACCCTGATGTAGACCAATAGTCTGATCCTTCCATTTCTCTAAAGGCATTAATAGTATGTTTTACAGCTTGTTTTTGTTTTGTTTTTCATTGGAGACCTCAAAATCTTTTGCAGGCAAGTAAAAACTAGTTTTGCACCCGTGCAGTTACTCTGAGGTCCCAAAAGATCTCAGCTTAAGTCCTTATCCTATAGAGCTGAAAGTGTAGAGATAAGTGAGGTAATCATCAGGGTTTAAAATAACTCAGTTTCTTTCTTACTTATTTATTTATTCATTTATTTATTTTTATTGAGGTATAGTCAGTTTACAATGTTGTGTCAATTTCTGGTGTACAGCACAATGCTTCAGTCATACACAAATATACGTATATTCATTTTCATATTCTTTCTCACCGTAAGCTGCTACAAGATACTGAATATAGTTCCCTGTGCTATACAGTAGAAACTGTTTATCTATTTTATATATACCAGTCAGTATCTGCAAATCTCTAACTCCCAGTTTATCCCTTCCTACCCCACTCAGTTTATTTCTGATTGATGTTTGTTGATTGTGAGCCTGTAGTGGGCAAAGAAAAGAAAAAGCTGGTCTGCAGACTAGTCAAATTCTATTTTGATTTTTTGGAGGTAATTTTGCTCCCACTATTAGTCTTCTGTACAATTCTAATCTAGTGTACAGAATAGACTTAACTTCATAACTAGTTTACTCTGCCACTTGGTTCATTATCTTCCTTGTATGGATGCTTTTGGTATATTTCAAGGTTGCTAACATTTGTGCTGGAGTATGTATTATTAGTAAGCATCAAAGCCATATTTCGTATCTGCAGAGCACTTTCTCTTTCCTAAAAGCTTATCAGACCTTAAAGTAATATCAGCATTCATATTAAAAGACTAGATTTTCCAAGTACGAAGTTCATATTTTTGTGGGGGCAGTGTTTTTGTTGCATTTGTTAGTTGTAAGAGTTTCTGCATCGTTTTGGCATGTGAGCAGCATTATGGGCATTCTTCGTGACTTGGAGAAGGGTGGTTCAGACTTGGGTAAGCTTCATAACAGAGCTAGGAGGAAAGTAGTCAAGGCAGTGACAATTCAAACGTAAGGGATGCATTTGAAATACATTCGCTCCCCATACTCACAAATTATACTTTCTCCTTATCCTTCCTTTGTGATTCTGTAGGAAAAGGCAAAAATGTCTAGGACAGTAATCAGCTGATAACTTCCAGGAAGCAGTGTTCTATGGATGGGTAGTAGGTGAATGTACACCTCTACAAGAAGTCACTTAGTGTTTCTAGAGCTGTTGGTGGAGCAGCTCCCAGCAGTCATCAAAATCAGTGGAAAGAACATGGTGGACCTTATTAAATCTAATGGACTTCTTTTCATTCTTATCTTATTCTAGTTTTTTGGAGCTTTTGTCATTGTTGACCCTTCTCTTTCTTGAAGTGTTTCAGTGACACCACTTTCTTTTCCATTTGCATTCCTGGCTCTTTTTCTCCTGCTCATCTCTTAAGTGTGTGTTTTTCGTAAGGTCGCTGTTGTATTCTCCCTCTCTGATTCTTGAACGTTAATGGCACAAGCATCTCTTGGAGAATTTGTTAAAAATGAATGCTTTCAAAAGCTTTCATGATCTTTCCCCTGCCAGTTGCTCTGACTTTCCTTGTACTACACTTTCCTTTTCTTACTATTCCTTCATTACATTCCTCTTGTTTTATTACCTCCATAGCACTTCCCACTATCTTAAGTTACCCTGTTTATTTTCTTGTCTACAGTCTGGCTATACCTAGCACCCAAAACTTATGAGTACAAGGAACTGGTTGTATTCCTAGTGCCTAGAATAGTCCCTCAGTGCACATTTATGGCATGAATGAAATGTGGGCTCTTAGGCCTTATCACTAGAGATTTTGATTTAGTAGGCGTAGGATGGAGCCTAGGAATCTGTATTTTAACAAACATTCCAGGTGTTTCTGATGCCTCTGGTAGTTTGTCTGGGATGACGTTTAGAAGAGCATCACATAGTCTGTCAGTCTCATCCACCCTGATGGTTTCACTCGGCGTCTGTTATTATAAGCTGACAATTTGTGAGTCTCTGTGTCCAGTTCTGATCTCTCGCCTGAGCTCTAGCCCATTTATTCGATGGTCTCTTGAACATCTCCGTTTAACTGTTACACAGCACCTCAGACTCAACATCACAAGAGCAAAAATAATTTTTCCATGAATATCTGTTCTTTCTCGGTTCTTTTTTCTTTGAATCATACCACCTAGATGCAAAGCCAGAAACCAGGATGTCATACTTGAGTCCTTACTCTTTAACATCCAATAATGATAAAGTTATGTAGCTGCTTATCTCCTCAATTTCCCTTGAATCTTTTCATTTCTCTCCATCAGCACTGCCATTTCCTTAGTTCATGAGATCACCATCTCTTATCTGGATAACTCTGATGGCCTTTAACTGGCCTCCTTCCTCTAGTCTTGCTCCTAATATTTCGTTGAGTTTTGTATGAAAATCTGTTATTTTCTTTTGCTTAAAACTTTTAAATGTCTTGTTCCTAGTACAAAGAAAGGCAAAAGATTTTTTAAAAAATGTGGCTACTTTATCTCACTTGCCTTATACTTTGCTGTTTTCCCTTTGCTCTCAGGGTTAGGCTTCAGCTACAGATGAATTACTTACTCTTTTACTTTCCCCTTTCTCACACCTTGCCTTGGGGTACACCATTGTTTCAGTTGGGCACCTCTCCACCTCAAAACAATGACAGAAACCCTCTTTGATTTAGGTGTAATGTTCTGGAACCCTTCCAGGGAATCCCAGACCTCTCATTTTGTCTACCTCTTTTCCACAAAGTTGAATTCCTCTTTGTCTTCACCATATTTCCCTCTGTATGTTCCATTCCGAGTTTCCTGCTCTCACTGAAGTTAAATTTGCTAGGATCGTGATCTCTCCAGTGCCAAGAGAGCTCTCTAGAGCATGTGATTTTTGTCTACTAGCTACAGGGAAAAGAGAAAGAAAAAATTAGATGATTTGAGACATATATTCTAGAGGTGTGTGTTCTAGATCGTGATTTTGGCAGTTGTTTTGCCCCTCGTAGCTAAACTATACCCAAGAGAGATCATTATTAGAGTCTTGATTTGGGCCAGAGCTGTAAGGCCAACAACTGAAATCCTGAACGAAGTTTTTGCCCTTGGTGCCTGTACCACCAAAGTTTTACCTTTTCCATTATCATGGTATCTTCAGCCTTGTATTAGTTACCCCCCTTTCCAGTTCTTATTTTCCTTCCAGAGTTACTTGGTTTAAAATTTATTCTTTGTGTTTTACTCTCCGTCCTAGCAGTATTTTTGACTGTAAAGAAACAAGACAGAGAGGGTTTGCGCTTGGAGTGTTTTCCTTATATGATAGTGCAGAAATATTTTTTCTTTCTTTTTAACTGAATGAGTATGAGGGCTGAAAAATTAAGTGTAATTGACCAGTAAGACAGGAGGACTGAAAAAGAAATCCAACCTGTTTGGTTTCTGTATGCTTTGTGAGGGAGTAAAATCAGAGCCAGTGCTTAACTCTTGAATTTTTAAGACCCTTTTTGAAGTTCTCTGAGGCTTTGCTGAGTTTACCCTCATTAACTCTTGCTGAATCAGTGTCTTTGTATGTAAAATGGAGTTGATGGTTTGTTTTCTTCTGGAGTACAGGATGACTTTTGGAAGTATTTCAAGGTTAAGTACAGTAATACTTCTTGATACATGTACTGATTTAAAATGTAAACACTTGAGATTGAAGCTGCACTTAATGGATTCTTAGGCTGGCTTCAATAGTTTACTTTACCTATAGTTAGTAGATAATACAAAAAGGAACAAAGAGGTATCTACAGATATTAATGAGCACACTTTCCATGTACCTGGGATGTATTTACATCTGTTTGGTGGCTACAGTCAGCAAGCATAATCTACTTCACTGAAGGACGGTCTATATTAAACATGATCAGATTACTAGTCTTAATAGTGTTCTCTAGTGTTGGGTAACAGAATAGCATTGAAGTTAATATTGGCAGAGAGAAAATATTGCTTTATTTCTTCGTGCTCTAATTCTTCCTTTTTCTCTTTGGCATTAACATTGCTTTTATTAGTTTTTTAAAGGTTGAGAAATGGCAATTGTCTTTTCAGTTTAGCGGACTGGCTGGATCATAGGATCTGTTCAGATCAGTAATGTATTTTAGGCCATGAGTTTCTTCTGTTTCTTCTGTTCTGTCCTTTATTGTTGACTTGTGTTTTGCTCAATTCCCACAGTAGGGGACACAAATTTAGCCATATATATATGTACACATAACGTACACACACACACACGTACACACAACACGCGCGCGCGCGCGCACACACACGTACACACACACAGTCTGCCACTTGAGGCCCTCTGGAAAGATTATAGATTTTCAATTAAGAATTACAGGCATTCACTTGCCACTGTTTCGTCTTACCAACCCAGCTGTTTTCACTTAACATAGATCCAGTCCTGTTAGTTAACTGCTTTGGTGCACTGTGAGCCTATTATGTAGTATTTGCTTAGAAATCGGAGAAACTCAGTTTATTTTTAGTCTTTGTTAGAATAAACATCACCTATATGTTTTCTTTCCAGGACAGTTCTTTGTTAGAAAATCTTGGGGGAGGGTATAGCTCAAGTGGTAGAGCATGTGTTTAGCACGCATGAGGGCATGGGTTCAATCCCCATTACCTTTCCTACAAACAAACAAAGGAACAAACATAAACAAACCTAATTACATCCCCCTCAAGAAAACAAAACAAAAACAAAAACCCAGCATGTTAGAAGATCTCTTAGTTTCTGGTTTTTCTGTATTTTTATAGTAGAAAGAGTGATCTTCAAGTCAGATTTGCAGAACTGCTTCCAAAGTAATACTTAAAGAAAATTTATGAAAAGAGCAACTCATTCATTTACTCAAATGTTCAGTAGGTACCTGTTATTTGTTAGATGTTGTGTTATATGCTGAAGATACTAAGATAGGTGCGACACTGTCTCTATCGTCAAGGAGCTCATGTTTTATAATAGATTACAAAAAAATAAGTAAACTACAAGGTCGTAAGTGTTATGAGGTAGTGATAAAATGTAATATGAGAACAAGGAGGAGGAATGCTTAACTCTGAATGACAGGATCAGATTCAGCTTTTCAGAGGAGATATAGTTTGAATTGAGTCTCAATGTATTCATTAATTCAAGCAGCATATCAGTAGATACAGTATTAGGTTCTGGGGATGTAAAAGAGTAAGACATAATCCTTACCTTCAGAGGGTTTAGGCAGACCAGTTAATCAGTGATACTGCAGCCTGATGAACTCTGAACTAGAGAAATGCACAAGGTGCTTTGGAAACACAATGGAGATCTGGAAAGACTTTCTGTCAGGGGGTTATGAACCTTGACGGGCAGACAGGAGTTGGCCAGGTAGAGAAGTTTGGGGAAGAGGGTTCGAGGGAGGAACTGCCTGTATAAATGATGGGGGTGTAGAGCAGAGCAGCATGATACCTTTGACAAAGTGCAGGGAGCAGGATGTGCCTACACATGGGATGTTTTTGGAAATTAGTTAAGATAAAAGGCTATAGAGATAAGTAGGGAGACCTAATCTTGAAGACCTTTTTTGATAGGCTGAAGGTTTTAACTTTTGTCTTAAACTATAAAAACTATTGAAGGATTATTTTTTTGAAAGATTGCTTTTAGCAGTTTGGCAGCTGGATTGAAAAATAGACTAGAATCAGGGAATCCAGTTTAGGGACAGTCAAAATAATCAAGATAAGAAATAGGTTCTAAAGAGGTCCTGCAAGCTCACAGGGATGAACCAATTAAAGAGATATTTAGGACATAGAATCTGTTAGACTTGGAGATCTGTGTATGTGTGTGAGTACAGTTGTGAGAGGGATGAGCTCTTGGATAACTCCTAGTTTTCTGGGTTCCATGCCAAGATGGATGGTGACATCATTTATGAGTTAGGGAATACAGGAAGATGCATGTTTGGGAATAAAGGTGAGGTGTTTTGTTTTGGACTGGTGGAATTTGAGGTACCTGTGGAACCCTGTGGAAATGCCTGATAGGAAGTTAGATGCACCAGTCTGGAGTTGGAAAGAGAAATTGGGACTGCTGCGACATTTGGGAGTCAACAGTGTATATACATTGTAGGTGAAGTGATGGGTTTTGTTTATCCAAGGATCGTGTTGAGACTGAAGAGCTGAAGGCTGAGGAAGGAGTCTTGGAGAACACTGACACTTAAAGATGTGGCTGCTAGCAGGGGAGCCCTGGAAGAAAACTGAGGAGGCCAGGAAGGTAGATAGAAAACCAAAAAAGTTTAAATGATAGGAACTTAGAGAAGAAACTTTCAAGGAGGAGGAAAAGAATTGTGTCAGTGTGTAGTGAAGTGGTCAAGTATAAAGACACTTGGTGCTGGATTTGGCACTCGGTCATTGGTGACATCAGTGAGATCAGGGTCACTGAAGTGGTGAGAGCAGAGACCAAATTGTTTTGGGCTGTGGAATAAATAGGAGATGGGAAAGAAAAGGCAGATAAGCCCTGTATTACAAGATGATTGCAGAGAGATGGAGAGAGAGGACAGTAGGGAGGGCATGTGGGGTTCAAGGAAGAGTTTTTTAAGATGAGACATTTGAGCAAGACAATAGAGAGTGATGATAATGAAGTGAGGTCTTTGAGGATGAAGAGAAGATAAAATCCAGAGCACAGGTAGATCAATTGTTATTGATCTTCGTTAAGATAGAAGGAGAAGGTAAAGAAAGGGGTGGGGACAAATATTTGGTAACTGAACAAAGGAATTTGAGGGAGCGCCAGTCTTAGGATCTTGATATTCCTTTTGATGGAGGAGACATCATTTTGAATGAGGGGGCTTGTGTGTTCCAGTAAAGAGGGTTTGTAAAATAGGGACCTTGAGAAGAGAGCCGAATTTGGATAGCTTGACAGAATAGGTGGGATAGTTGACAAGGAGTTTGTCAGGCAAAGATAAGGTGGAAATGCATTTCAAGCAGATAGAGTAGCTTGGACAAAGACCCAGGAGTATTGAAGAATGGTATGTATGGAGAGGTAACATTATTTTGAATGGCTGGAGAGGATGTATATAGAGCCTAATTTTATGCTAGACTTTAAGAGCTATATTAAGACATTTGGAATAGTTTAAGGCAAAGAGGAACCTCTGGAGATTTTAATTAGAGAAATGGAATGATTGTTTTATAAAGGTAGCTCTGGTAGCAACTTGGAGAAATAACCTCCAGGGGATTTAAATTAGAGGAAGAGACACTTGTTAGGAGGCTATTGTAGTAGGCTGTGCAGAAGATGTTGAAATCAGGATAGACCTGAGTATGATGGGTAAGAAACAACCCCTAAACCTCGACAGCTTGAAACAACAGTTTCTCATTCACACTACATGTGTCCATCAAAGATAGCTTAGAGATTTTAGTTATTCAGGGATAAAGGCTGAAAGAGCCTAATAGAGCAGCCACCACTGGAACATAGCCTGCTGTTCTCCTGGATGCAGAAAAGAACTCTGGAGGTCTTGTCCCATTAACTGAATTCTCTGCCTGTAAATCATGGGAGTGGAGAAGAGGGTATAGGAGCTGAGAAGATGAGATGGATCCAGGAGATGGTACCAGAATTTGGAGATTGGTTATATATGGGAGGAGAGGGAAGGAATTGTGAATAGATGACTCTCAATTTCTGTCTTGGGTCACTAGGTGGTGTTCCTAACTGAGATAAGAAAGGGGGCAGGTTTTAGGAGCACCTAAATATATAAAGTAAATTTTAACAGACCTAAAGGGAGAAATAGACAGCAATATAATAATAGGGGACCTTAATACCCTACTTTCATCAGTGGATAAATCATCCAGACAAAATCAATAAGGGAACATTGGCCTTAAATGATAGGTTAGACTAGATGGATTTCACAGACATGTACAGAGCAATCCATCCAACAGCAACAGAATGCACCTACATGGACCATTCTCTAAGGTAGATGATATGTTAGGCCACAAAACAAGTCTTCATAAATTCAAGAAGATTGACTCATATCAAGAATCTTTTCTGGCCAAAATGGTATGAAACAAGAAATCAATTACAAGAAGAAAACTGGAAAATTCTCAAGTAAGTAGAGCTTAAACAACATGGTACTGAACAACAGGTCAAAGAAGAACTAAGATAAGTTAAAAAATACCCAGAGACAAATGAAAATAGAAATGCGATATACAAAATACAAAACCTATGGGATGCAGCAAAAGCACTTCTAAAAGGGAAGTTCATAGCAACAAATGCGTACATTAAGAAATAAGAGAGATTTCAAATAATCTAATTTTTCACCTCCAGGAACTAGAGAAAGAAGAACAATCTAAACTCAATGTTAGCAGAAGGAAGGAAATAAATAACAGAGTAGAAATAAATGAAATAGAGAAATAGTAGAAAAGATCAATGAAATGAAGAGCTGGCTTTTTAAAAAGATAAAATAGAGAAACTTGTAGGTAGACTTACCCAGGAAAAAAGGGGATTCAAATCAGAAATGAAAGAGACATTAATACCTGGTAACTCAAGAGACTACTATGAACGGTTATTTACCAATAAATTGGACAACCTAGAAGAAATGGATAAATTCCTAGAACTGTACAACCTACCAAGACTGAATCATGAAGAAATAAAAAATCTGAACAGACCCGTTACAGGCATACCTCATCTTATTGAGCTTAGCTTTATTAAGCTTTGCTGATACTGTGTTTTTACAGATTGAAGGTTTGTGGCAACCCTGCATTGAACAAGTCCGTCACTCCCATTTTTCCAACAGCATTTGCTCACTTCATGTCTCTGTGTTACTTTGGTAATTCCCGCCACGTTTCAAACTTTTCTTACTTGTTATGATGATCTGTGATGAGTGATCTTCAGTGTTACTCTTGTATTGTTTTAGCAATAAAGTATTTTTAAATTAAGGTATGTACTTTTTTTTAGACATAATGCTGTTGTTGCACACTTAATAGACTACAGTATAGTATAAACATAACTTTCGTATGCATTGGGAAGCCAGAGGATTTGTGAGACTTGCTTTATTTTGATATTTGCTTTATTGCAGTGGTCTGGAACTGAACCTGCAGTATCTCCAAGGTATGCCAGTACTAGTAAGAGTTTGAATCAGTAACCAGAAACTTCCCAACAAACAAAAGTCCAGGACTAGATGTCTTCACTGGTGAATTCTACCAAACAGTTAAAGAAGAATTAATACTGATCCTTCTCCAACTCTTCCAAAATACAGAAGAGGAGGAAAAACTTTCAAACTCATTTTATGAGGCCAATATAACCCTGGTACCAAAACCAGACAAGGACACTACAAGAAAGAAAATTAAAGGCCAATATCCTTGATGAATATTGATGCAAAAATCCTCAACAAAATAGCAAACTGAATTCAACAATACATTGAAAGGATCATACAGCATAATCAAGTGGAATTTATTCCAGGGATGCAAGCACGGTTCAACATCTGCAGATCAGTCACTGTACTGTGGTACACCACGTAAACAAAATGAAGGATAAAAAACATACGATCATCTCAATGGTGCAGAAAAAGCATTTGACAGAATTCAGCATCCATTTATGATACAAACTGGACAAAGTGCATATGGAGGGAATGCACCTTAACATCATAAAAGCCGTATATTACAAACCCATAGCTAATGTGTTACACACAACTGAAGCTGAGAGCTTTTCCTCACCACTTTTATTCAACATAGTATTGGTAATCTTAACCAGTGCGCTTGGGCAAAAAAAGAAGTAAGAGGCATTCAGATCAGAAAGAAGTAAAACTCACTATTTGCAGATGACATTTGTAGAAGACTAGACACTACACCAAAAAACTGTTAAAACTAATGAATTCAGTAAAGTACAGAATACAAAATCAGTATACAAAAATTAGTTGCATTTCTATACACTAATAACTGTCAGAGAAATTTAAAAAACAATCCCATTTTTAATTGCAGCAAAAAGAATTAAATACTTAGGAATAAATTTAAATAAGGAGGTGAAACTATATATGACATTGATGAAAACTATGACATTGGTGAAAGAAGTTGAAGAAGTTACAGATAAATGAAAAGGTAGTCTCTGCTCATGGATTGGAAGAATTAATATTGTTAAAATGTCCATACTACCCAGAGCAATCTATAGGTTCAGTGCAATCCCTATCAAAATTCCAGTGACATTTTTCACAGAGAACAAACAATCCTAAAATTTGTGTGGAACCACCAAAGATGCCAAATAGCCAAAGAAATCTTGAGAAAGGAACAAAAGTGAAGGTATCATACATCCTGATCTCAAACTGTATTACTAAGCTGTAGTGATCAAAACAGTATGATATTGGCATTGAAAACAGACATAGATTAATGGAAGAGAATAGACAGCCCAGAAATAAACCTATGCACATATGTCAATGTATGATAAAGGGGCCAAGACTGTACAGTGGGCAAAGGATGGTCTCTTTATTAAATGGTACTGGGAAAACTGGACAGCCACATGCAAAAGAATGAAACTGGGGTACTATATTGCACCATATGCAAAAAATAACTCAAAATGGATTAAAGCCTTGAACAGAAGACCAGAAAACATAAAACCTGTAGATGGAAACATAGGCAGTAAGCTCCTTGACATCTGTCTTGGGGATGGTTTTTTTGGATTTGACACCAAAAGCAAAGGCAATAAAAGTAAAAATCAGTGGGACTACGTCATACTAAAAAGCTGCACATCAAGGGAAGCCATCAACAAAATGAAAACTCAGCCTACTGTATGGGGGAAAGTATTTACCAGTCATATTTGAAAGAGTTACAAACTATTATGTATAAAATAAACTATAAGAACATGTTGCACAATGCAGGGAATATAGCCAATATTTTATAGTAAGTATAAATGGAATATAGCCTTTAAAATGTGAATCACTACATGGTTCACCTGTAACTTACATAATATTGTACATCAACTATACTTCCAAAAAATCATGTATTTAGAAAGGGTTAATACTGCAAATATATAAAGAACTCGTGCAACTTAGTAGAAAAAAGAGTCTGATTAAAAAATGGGCAAAAGAATTGAATAGACAGTTTTCCAGAGAAGACGTACAGATGGCAACAGGTACATGGAAGGGTGGTGCTCAACATAGCTAATCATCAGGGATCTACAGATCAAACCCTCGGTGAGATATTAGCTTACACCTTTAAAATGGCTATTATCAGAAAGACAAGAGATAGACTTGTGGTTGGTTGCCAGTGGGGAGGAGGGTGGGAAGGGATAAACTGAGAGTTCAAGATTTGCAGATACTGACTGGTATATATAAAATAAATAAACAGATTTATACTACATAGCCCAGGGAAATATATTCAATATCTTGTAGTAGCTCATGGTGAAAAAGAATATGAAAATGAATATATGTGTGTTCATGTGTGACTGAAAAATTGTGCTGTGCACCAGAAATTGACATGACATTGTAAACTGACTATACTTCAATTAAAAAAAAAAGCCAGATGAAAAGTGTTGGGGACAATGTGGAGAAAAGAGAATCCTAGTGGCACTGTTGGTGAGAATGTAAATTGGGATAGCCACTGTGGAAAGCAGTGTGGAGATTCCTCAGGAAATTAAAAATAGAACTGCCATGTGACTCAGCAGTCCCACTTCTGAGTATATGAAAAAAGTGAAATCATTTTCTTGAAAAGATATCTGCACCCTGATGTTCATTGCATCAGTAGTCCCAATAGTTAAGACATGGAAACAACCTAACTGTCCAGTAGGTAGAGAAAATGTGGTTACACACACACACACACACACACACACACACACACACACACGAATATTATGCAGTGGTGAAAAAGAAGGAAACACTATTTGCAACAATATAGATGAACCTTGAGTGCATTATGTTAAGGGAGATCAGTCTGAGAAAGACAAGTAAGTACTGTATGAAATCACTTATTATATAGACTCTAGAAAAAAAGAAAAACCAAATTCATCAGCTACAGAGAACAGGTTGGTGGTTGCCAGAGGCAGGAGGTGGGGGATAGGCAAAATGGGTGAAGGTGGACAAAAGGGTACATATTATTATATATGTATGTATATAATATACTTAAAAATATATGTTAAATATATAATATATTAAAATATGTATTTTAAAAGTTCTGGAGTTGTAATAATACAGCATGATGGTTGTAGTTAATACTGTATTGTATGTTTGAAAGTTGCTAACAGAGAAGATCTTTAAAGTTCTTATTGCAAGGAAAATAATTATAAATATGTCTGGTGTTGAATGTTAATTAGACTTAATTTTGATTATTTCACAATAAAATATACATATATTGAATCATTATGTTGTATACCTGTAGCTAATATTATATGTCAGTTATATCACTAAAACAGTGGGGGCAGGTTTGGGCTTAGAGGAATGTTGGCAGAAAGTTCACTTTTGGAAATGTATAGCAGATAGTTGTCCAAATGAATCTGGAGCTCTGTAGAGAGGCAGGGGTGTTTCGATTTTGGAGTACTCTGTGCATGAAGGGGTTTCAGTATGATAGAGAATGGGACTACAGAGTGGTAAGAGCTGAGATGAAGCCTCAGGAAATACCAAAATTTAAGAGGCACTTCTGGCCTGATGACATTGGATTTTAATGTAAAGACCGACATTTTTTGGGACCAAGGCAGCCTGTGTCTGTTCTTGATATATCACCCACTAGTGTTTTGAGGAAGGAGCAAATGTTAAAGTTGTGAGAAGCTGCTGCTTCTACCATTTCACAGGTACTTCAGAGTTAGCTGCCAATTGTGGATTTATTGTTGCTGGTCTTTAGATGGAATGCACTTCATTTCTTTTATTTGAATTTGGATATATTTGGCAATTCACAAAATTTAATAAAATGATTTAGCTTATAAGCTAGTTGCCAAGATATGGAAAGACTGAAAATGGTCCAGTTGCCCCACATACTTACAGAGTAGTTAAGTGAACAAAGAATGTGATGTCACAGAAATATATTATTAGCACATATTAGATAATTTGATCCTCAGAAGGATAATCCCCATGGAGTAGTACTGTATTATCCCTGTTTCACAGTTGAGGTTTAGGGAGTGTCTTAATCTGTTCAGACTGCTATAACGGAATACCACAGACTGGGTGATTTATCAGCAGAAATTTATTTCTCACAGTTCTAGAGGCTGAGAAGCCCAGGATCAAGGTACCAGCACAGTTTGATTCTGCTAAGGGCCCTCTTCCTGGTTAATAACTGGCATCTTACTGTGTCCTCACATAGTGGAAGGAGCTAAGGATCTTTCTGGAACATGTTTTAATACGACACTAAACCCATTCGTGAGGGCTCTGCCCTCATGACCTAATTAATCACCCCAAAGACCTCACTTCTTAATACCATCATGTTTGGGAGTTAGGATTTAACATGAATTTTGAGAGGGCACACACATTCAGACCATTGCAGAAAGGTTAGGTTGGGTTGTTTGTCCATCATCGTGCAGGTGGAACACAACACAGTTTCATGCTGAAGTGTGCACCTGTAACCATCACCTGGAATTTTTTAGGACACAGCAGAATTTACACTGAATACCTAAGAGCTTGGGTTAATGTTGATGCTTGTTCTTTTTCACTCCAGTGTTTTTATGTGGAAGAGTTCCAAACGTATAGAGAAGTTGAAAGAGTGATATAGTATGACTTTTACCTAATATTTATCAAATATTTTGTCACATTTGTGCTCTCACACTTTCTTCATCCCCTTCCTCTCTCTCCCTCTCTTCCCTCCCTTCCTCTGTCACTTTCTACTTCTCTTTCTCCCTTCCTTCCCTATACACACACACATTATTTTTTATTGTATGTTAGGAATTTTTATTAGGAAATTTGTATTGGGAAATGACAGACATCAGGAAACTTCACTCAAAATTTCTTAAGCATATATTGCCAAAGAACAAGATATTGTCCTTTATTACCATAATACTATTATCAAACTCATTACCACATTTAAAATATTTTATAGTGATACAATAATTTATAGTATATACTCAGATTTCCTCAGTTATCTCAATAATTGAGATACTGCTTTAAAGCTTTCCTTCCAACCCTAGATTTATTCAAGGATCATGAATTACATTTAATTATGTCTTTTTAGCCTTTTAATTCAGAGCAGTTCTCTCCATTTTTGTTTTTAGTGTCATTGATATTTTTGAAGAGTTCAGGCCAGTTATGTTGAAGAATGTTTTACAATTTTGAATTTGTCATGATTAGATTCAGATCAAACATTTTTGGCAAGAATACTACTTAGGTGATGTGCGTTTCTCTGTGCACATTATGTCACTTCGTCCCATTATCAGTTAAGTTTGATCACTTAGGTAAGTTGACATAGGCTACATTTCTTCTTTGTAAAGGTACCTTTTTCCCTTTGTAATTAAGTAACAACCTGTGGGATGATACTTAAGATTCTGCAACTCTTTTCCTCAGTGTTTTACCCAGCAGTGTTAACATTCATTGATGATCCTTGCCTGAATTAGTTATTATATTGGTGGTTGCAAAATGTTGATTCTGTCATTCCTTCTGCATTTACTAGTTGGTGTCCTATGAAGAAGAGCTTTATTTCTCCCATTTTTTTGTTTTTGAGGATCACGATAGATTTGGTATTTTTTAAAAATTCAGTTATGTTACAATCCATCATCAATATTAAAAATACTGACAGTATTTAGTATTTTTGACAATATTTAGTATTAAACATACAGCAACTGTCATAAGTTTAGTTAATGGGAGCCCCTTCAGACTGACTCCTGTGTCTTTTTGACTTGTCCCAGTCAGATTTTTTAGGACTCCCCCCCACCCCAGGACTTTCTTACAGTCTGGCACAAAGTAATTTTGGGCTCACTTTGTAATTGCCCCAAACCTGGAATCAATCATTTCTCCAAGGAACCCTGATTTCTTTAATGGGGAATGGTTCCTTAAAGGGGAACAGCTCTCAATCTTTATTATCTATCCTTTACTATCTTTATGGGATCCGTTATTTCCAGTACAAAAAAATAGAGTGGATTCCAGATCTAAGACTCTTCTGTGTCTTCACAGAAGTACTTCCCAGAAGTAATACAGTGTCTAAATTGAATTATTTCTTACAATGAAGTGAGTTATAGGCAGCTTTGATGACTTGCCATGGGAGATGGGGTATTGTGCAGAAAGCTGGCATTGTATTGGTTCTTCCCCTAACTTGCAGGTGACCCGTGAAGGTGAAAATAAGCATTCCTATCCTGCTTCCTTTTGTGTGATACAGGCTTTTTCTTCCTGTGGTGTAGTCACTTAAGAGTTGTTTCCCTCATTGTTATTTTCTGCTCTCTGAATTAAAATCTCCTTAGATAGGGAAGCTTCTAAACTAGGTCTTTCATACTTTGTGCTTTGAACCTGCATCTTGTATTCATCTGCATGCCTTTTACACATTGGTCTGTAAATGCAGTCTAGGAAGCTGACATGAAGTTAGGGTGTTTATTGTATTGAACAGTAATGCTGGAAATTACTGTGGTTTTATGGTTCCTTGTGAGGTCTGATGTTTTAGAAAATCCAAAATAGAATTAGCCTTAGAATTGGGATCTGGTGCACCCCAGTCACTTACAGTACAACTTGAGAATGTCCTGCTCTGGGACTCTATGTTAAATGAGATGTGTCAGTTCCTTCTACAAAAACACTTTGCATATTTGGTACTGAAGGTGAAACTCTTTAAATCTATGTATATGTTCCTTTGATGTGGAAACATAAATAAGTGATAAGGAAAGTAATCTGCAATTAACATGTTTTGTTGCAATATTTAAAATCCTGCCTATTATCCCTGTGGAAGAAATACAGACTATATTTTTTGAGGGGCAATGTTGGTTGTTTCTAGATGTTGTAGATAATTTAATTAACACAATTACCTATCAATTGATTATATGGCTTATATATTCTTTTATGTGGATGACTGATCTAAGATAACTTTAAAAATTAGCTGCCTGGCAACATGAAAGTGCAGATATTAAAATGAATCGCATGCCTTCCAACTATTTCTATTACTTGGCTAAATTTAGAACCATGCAGAGCTTCTGCAGAATTGAAATCTCTGGGGATTTTAATAGTGAAGACAGACAATATTTGACTTCAGAGTAAGGAAGAAGAAAGGTAGCTTCAAATTAATTTTTTGTACTGTCACCCAGACTACTTAATTAAGACACAGAGTCCAGTGAAAAGTCAAAACTGTTGTGAGAATTTTGAGTGCTGAAAACTTGTTAGTAAGCCTAGGCTCTGGGTGGTTAAAGGGATAATTTTTATCCCTTCCTAAGTGAATTACTGGAGGCTATCCACTCTTCTTTCTCCAGTGTCTTCTCAAATTATGCTTGAGAAATATAGTTCTTATACTTTACCTGGATGGATAAGGCAGCACGTCTAAGTTAGAGATCAGGTGAACATTACAGCTGGGTACTTGTGGGCGAATTTTATGACACTGGAGTTGTTTTGCATATGTGCGGATTCAGACTAGTATAGGATATTTTGAGAAGGAACTTAGTTTTTAGTGCACATTTAACTGTACACAAAATATGAAGATCTGTTGATGGAGTTGGGTAGGAACTCAGCATAACAAATAGCAAATAAAAGGAATGGTACTTTGAGTAACTAAATATACATTAAAATAGAGTAAGATTTTACATAGAGAGTGAATATGTTGTGTTTACTACCTGATTGGGCAATTAGAAATGTAAGACTTTGTTGCTGCTATAGTAAGAAATTTTAAGGACACAGGAAAAATGCACCCCAAATTATTATACACCAAAAAAATTCCATGAAAATGGAATGCATGTTTTTTTTTCTGACCCTGGATTTATACAAATAGTGAAATGTAAAAAAATAGAAAAACAAATCTACATAATTACTCTCATTGAGTTAAGCCCCATGTGCTTTCCACCCCCACCTCCCTCCTGTTAGGGCTTTCATAGATGAATTGTAGAAGAGAGGCATTTATGTTCACTGGGGACGTGAGCTGCCCTCAAAGGACTACTGTAGTGAGACAAAATGTTATGAAGGAGGTAGTGGGATGGTTTTTTTTTTTTTTTTGCTTATCTCTATTTATAAAGATTATGGATTTCTTTTATGTTTAGAGAAAAAATAATTTAAAAACATTTTTTAAAAGAATAAAGGGACCAGAAATCAAACTCTTAAAGCTTGTAAGTACTCTAATAGACTTGTTCTCCAGTGTTCTTGGCCTTCAGTTAGGTGGTGAGTTCTTTTTTTCCTGGGCTTTGTGACTTTTTGGGAAGTAAACTCTCTTTATATTACAGCTGAAGTTTTTATTAAGTAACTTTAGCATATTTAATCAATCACTTAGATAATACAATTTCTATTCAAATCTAGTAATGTATAATTTTGTTTCTCTGAAAGAGTCTAGATACTCAAGTTCCCATTTGAACTCTGGGAGGAAAAGTTTGTGCTTATTACTAGCCCTAACTAGCTTGCCCTAACTTGTTGGAGACTTAGCATTTTGATGCTATAAGTGGAACCCCTGTTAAATTTGAATAAGGCAATATTATATCTTTTACTAGAGTAAAAATAAATTTCAGCACAGTATTTTAGCCCTTGCAGTGACAAGAAGAATATTACATTTTTCTATAAGTCCCCGGGTTTTTCAGAGATACTTGAGTGTCAGATAAGGTACGTGGGACCATTAGAAGGCTTAGCACCATTCTAGGGCTATGGGATTAAGATTTTTTTGGGGTATTAAAAGACCTTACTGACTAGCTGTGGAGATAAAACATGAACAATTAATGAGCAAAACAATAGTAAATATGAGTTATATTCTGTAGTATAGACAGAATGCAGTAGACTTTAGTTGTGTCTAATTGTGTGGTACAAATAAATGCAAAAAAAAAAGAAAAGAGGAATCAATATAGAAAGGTAAGGATGAGGAGAGAATTAAACTGGGCTTCAATAAGATTAATGTATAAAATTCATTTCAGTGGCTATATTTCAAATATATTTTTTTTCCTTTTTTGAGATTTGTTTTTTTAAGTACTTTATTGTGGAAAACTTTGAACATTTGAAAGCAGCAAAATAGTAAAATGAACCTCCATATACATTTATTAGCTTATAGCCAGTCTTGTTTCATGTCTACTCCTTTTCCTGATTATTTTGAAGCAAATCTGACGTTATTTCATCCTGCAGTATTTTAGTATATATCCCTAAAAAAATAAGGACCTTTAAAAACATAATACCAATACCATTTGCATATCTATGTAATTTTGGTTGAAGTATATGAAAAAAGTCTAGACTCAGAGATATGTAGACGAAAAAGAGGAGTATTTTAACATTTTCCTCAGGTAACTATGGATATTCTCTGATATTATACCAAAACTCAACAAGTGGTGGTTTCTTGAAGGTTAGTTGTAGTGTAGAATCTGAAACCATATTACTGAACTTTTCTACTTAGTGATATTAAAATTCATTTGTCTATCTTGTACATTGAACGTGTGTCTGATTTTGAAACAGCATGATTTGGTCAGTTGGAAAATTTTGGTTCACTGAGTTTTCCAGATCTTCCAAATGTTTAACACAGTTCATTATGCAGTTAAAAAAAATCACATTCATTAATATCACCATTTCACCAGTAAGTCTTAAAGAATTGAGAAGCTGTCTAGCGCATAACAGATACGTGTTTTCAAAATTCTGATTTTAGCTTAAAAGTTTGAATTTTATCATTGTTAACGAATACTGTTATTTGTTTTCTTTGAAATAACAGGCTCACTCTGTTCATTTTTGAGAAAAATATTACCACATATCCAAGTCTGAAAAATCAGTTTGCCTGTCAGTTGGTTACTCAAGAAATAATAGTATTCCATGAAAAAGCAGCTATTTCAGCTTGCAGCTCAGGTGCTTTTCCTCAAGACAATTGTACTTTGATATGCAGTGAAGTGCTTGCTTTATACTTACTTCCCATTTTGTCACTTAAAATATTCAAAGTTGGAAATTTAATAAAATTACTAATTTTTACTGTTTTATCAAGGACATTCTTAGGTAAAATTTATCTTTTCTTCTTTAAACTGCAGATGTGGAGTGGTGGAGAATATGACATTACAGTTTGATACCCCTGCCTTGATTTATACTAAGACACTAACAGTTATACCTACATTGCTTTTGTCACCATTGTGAAAAAGGCAAATAACATCTTAGTGTTGTTATGAAAATAACATGTTATTATGAAAACAGTTTCACTTTTAGACTTCCTGAGACCACACTTTGAGAACTGCTGTTCTAGTTAGAGGATGCATTATACAGGTGAACCTTGAACAACATGGATTTTTTTTCAATAGTAAATACTATAGTATTACACGATCTGTGGTTGGTTGAATCTGTGGATGTGGAATCCTAGATACCAGAGGAACCGTGGATACTAAGGACTGACTATAAGTTATACTCAGATTTTCAACTATGGGGAGGTTTGGTGCCCCTAACCTCCTAATTGTTCAAGGGTTAACTGTATACCCAGAGATACTGAGGTGAGAAAAAGCATAGCTTTCTAGGTCAAGTATAATTAATATGTTATGGAACTTAGGATATATGGAGAGAGAGGGAAAAGGTAGTCAAGGACTAGTTCATAAAGGAACTTAAGTACCCTGCTAAGGAGTACAGAATTTATCCAATAGGCAGTGGGGAATCTTTGAAGGATTTTAGGGAGGGGTGTGTGTGTCTGGTAGAGGTGTGTGTGGGTGATGCCACCACATTTCTAGTTTTCAAAGATCATCCTTATCACAGTTTGTCTTGTGGTAAGGGGGCCAGTGGAAAATGATGAGGTCCTAAACTAGAGCACTTACTTGGTAATGGAGCCACAGAAGTCCAGGTTGTACAGACCAGTGCAAGAGTTAGAGCATATCCTTCCTAAAGTAGAAGTAGGCCTAGCAGCATCTGTTTGGCTGGATGGGCAGGTGCACAATCAGCTGCTTCCATCGTCATGTCAGTTATAAGCTGCCCCCTCAAATACTCTTGTATAGGCAGTTTTCTCTGGAAACACCAAAAATGCTCTAGCATCTCTTTTGCAAAAATGACTTCTAAAGATAATCAGTGTTCTCATTTCCATAGGTTAGTTCTATCTGTTTTACATTTTGTATTAATAGACTCTTTTGTGTCTCTTTTTTTTTGCTCAGCGTTGTCTTTGAGATTCGTGAATGTAGCTGCGTATGGCAATGATTTGTTCTTTATCGGTACTATGTAATATCCCATTGTCTGACTATACCATAAGTTTTCCATTGCGTTGTTTCCGGTTTTGAACTGTGTAAGCACTCACTTCTATAGGTTATATACCCAGGAGTGGAATTGCTAGTTCATGGGATGAATGTATGTTTAAGTACTACCACTTTTGCAAAGTGGTTGTATTAATTTATTCTCTTACCAGCCAATGTATGAGAGTTCTGGTTGTGCTATATCTTTGACTGCATTTAGTATTGTCAGTCCTTTTCACTTTAACTAGTCTGTTGGGAGTGTAGTGATGTCTTTTTGTGGTTTTAATTTGCATTTTCCTGATGACCATTGATGTGGAATATCTTTTCTTATGCATACTGACCTTTTAAGTATCCTCTTGTGAAGTGCCTGTTCAACTCTTGCCCATTAAAAAAGTGGGTTGTTTGTCTTATTGATTTGCAGAATTGTTTGTATATTTTGCATATAAGTCCTTTGTGGTATACATATATTTGCATGTATCTTCTCCAGGTGTTTGTTTACACATGGGATGGATGCAGGAACAAATTGATGAATCTGAGCATTTTGCTGAGATTCTCTGGTATACGTTTTATCAATGGAGAGTAAGCCTATATATTGTTCTTTAGAGATTCCAGTTTCCTTACACGATGGCACAAGCTGGTTTTGAGAGGGTCACTATTGGTATTTTTTGATTGTAGGTTTTTCTCTTTTTCTATTGCTGTGGACCAAACTACCCCAAATCTTAGTGACTTAAAATAACTATTTGCTTTTTATTAAGTGGGCTGGCAATTTGGGCAGAGATCATCTGGCACAGCTTGCCTGTATTCCACATGGTATCTGCGGAACTCACTCATGTGTTAGTGGTTAGTTGGCAGGTTGGCTAGGGGCTGGTTGGACCTGGATAGCCTCTCTCCAGCATTGAGCTGGAGCTGTCATCCAGGGTGCTATGGTTCTTACTGCAGGTTATCTTGGCTTACTTGCAAGGTTCCAAGAGGGTGAGAGTAGAAGTTGCAAGTTCTCTCAAGGCCTGGGCTTAGAAATGGCACAGTGTCATTCATGTTGCATTTTACTGGTCAGAGCAAGTCACAAAGCCAACTCAGATTCAAGGGATGGGAAAATGAGTTCCACTTCTTGATGGGAATTGGCTGCAAATAATTTGTGGCCATGTTTAATCTGTAACACTGGGCATTGCTCTTCCTTGTTCCTCTTTCTCTCTTTCTCCTTCTTTGTCTCTCCTTGTTTCTCTTGCTTTCTCTCTTTTTTCTTCCCTCCCTCCCTTCCTTTGAGTGAAGTGGATAGTTTGTGGGTTTGTTTTTTTTTTAATTTCCTTGTCTTATCTTTCTTTTTGAGTTTGTTAGAACAAAGCTTACTTGGTTAAAAGATGTCTTCTCTGATTTACTGGTATGGCCAAGGACCAGATATTCTTGGGTCTTGACTTTGTGACTCTTTTTCAGATTACCTTAATAATACCAATTTGTTAATGCTGAAGAGATTAGTTTCTTCTCTGGGTGATTTTGATTTTTTTTTTTAATCTTTTTTTGTAATTGCTGAGGTTAACATTCTGGTCTTTTTATGGGCTCTGTTCCCAGTCCTTCTAGAGTTACTAATGTAGGCCTGGAATGACAACTTTTTCCCGCAAAGTGCTCAATGAAGTCAGAAAGGGAAAGGCTCCCTATCAGGAGAAGGTGTCTGGCTTGCATTTGTCTTGAGCAGATAGTTTTTATATGTGAAATAAATAAGAATCGTGGGCAAGGCGCTGATATCAGTGACCTGTCAGCCCATCAGGGTGAATCAGCTGAAGTCGTAGATGAAGTGACAATGTCAGCACCAATGAGCCCTTTGCCCCGAGTTTGTTGGGCCTCTCGTTGAGGTAGCTGTCATAGCCCTTATTTTAGAGAAAAGTCAGGGTCATTGTTCAAGATTCAGCTGACTTGAAACATTATTTATTTTGGAGGGAGAAGGTCAGTTTCAGTATAGATGCTCCACTGGAAGTGACATGAGGCTGTTTTTCAGATTAGAGCCATTTTGGTGTGCCCAAGTATTACAGTTGTTAGAATCTTTAAAACTTGTCTCCAGGTGACTAGAGTCTATTCTGCTCCTCTCAGTAAGTTTAATTAATTGTCTTGGGTCCCACACAAGTAGATTTGTTAACTATAGTTACTGTTTATCTTTTTGCCCAAACCAGTGATAGTTTGATAGGAATAGAAACTCAGAGGTGGCATTTTATTGCAAAAGATGAATGTTAGTTGCTAAATGCAGCTGATTAGAAGGCTAGGACAAAGTATTTGTTTTTCTGGGGATAAGATCATTATTAAGGCTTTATAGAATGTGCCACTACTCAGATGACTGAACTAAATCTTCGTATTCCTATGAGGTTATCTTTCAGGTATTGGGAGTGTTTCGTAGAACTCTTATCAAATATAATTCTCTCACAGGTGTTTGGGTCAGATTAGCCTAGTTGTTCTGGTCACATATAAGTGCAATGCTAGTAGCCAGATTTTTATTCATGCTGCCTGAGGACATTGGTTCTGGAACCCCACAGACCCAGAGAACAGTGTTGCCATCCTGTTTTCTGAGTGCAACTTTTATCTTCAGAGAAAGGAAGGGGACTTTCTGAGAATACAAGGCAGAGTGTTAGAATGAAGAAGGGAACACAGGCCATCTTACTGGCTGTAGAAATCAGTTTTTAAAAACCTAACTACATTAGAAGTAGTACTTAGCTTTGTAAATGATTCAAACAATTATAAAACTGTTACAGTGCTTGTTATGTATTAGACACTATTTGGCATTGGAGGTACAGGTATGAACAAGACACAAAAGATTTCTGCCCTCAAGGAGCTTATATTCTTGTTTGAGAAGATAGACAGTTTTCAAATAAATAAGATTATAGTGCACAAATTAGTGCTATGAAGAAAATAGGTGTGGTGATGTGATTGAGAGTAAGGCAGAAGGGGATACTTCAAATTAGGTGTTCAGAGAAGACCTCTTCTTAGTGACAGATGAACTGTTACTTGAAAGGAGGCAGAATCAGCATTTCCTGATGGAAGACCAGTGTTCTGGGGAGGAGGAACAATGAATACAAAGGACCTGCGGGAAGTGTGTGGTTTGGTATGTTGAAGAATAAGCAGGGGCTAGATTCTGTTGGGCTCTGTAAATCTTACTTGGGAGGATGGGAAGCCATTGGTGGGAGGAAGCTGGTTGAGCAAGGAAGCTTAGTGATCTGATTTACATATTAAAAAGATCATTCATGATTCTCTGGGAGAACAGATAGCCAGGAGCCCAGAGTAGAAATAGAAAGCTTTGTTAACAGGCCATTGCATTTTGTTTGAAAGCTACAACTATATAGGGGTTAAGAAGGATGAACGGCAGAAAGGAATTCAACTTCTTTCAGAAGGTATTCCACTTTCAATTTTGGTAAGATTACAGACAGAACAAGAAAGCCATTACAGCAATAAGTACTAGTATGTGCTTTGAATTATGCTCTTTGATTCTCTGACTCAGAGTTGGAGAGTGACCTGTTGGTGTGGCAAGGCTCTCAGTGTGAACCCACTCAGCTCACTTAAAGATCAGACACATCTGGGGATGGCTTGAGGGCCTGTAGGGAAAGGCAACTAGCATAATGGAGAACAAGCATTTACTGGGAGAAAAATTCATCATGCAGGCAGTTTTTCAGCACCAAGGTTTCTGGTGAAAAGGGGAAGGACATTATCTTCTGGCCATGCCTCCCAACCCTAATCAAACCACCACACATCTCTAATGCCAAAACCCTGAGGTGAAGGAGCTCTAAAGAAACTAGAAGAGCTTTTGCGTAGAAATCTGTGTAAGATATCAGGAAGGCAGATTTAGCGATGTGATCTGCACACGATAGAGTTATAAAACAGAATGACGAGTTAGGGGTACTCCTCACTGGGTTGAATGAAATAGGGCTTAGGTACTTTGTGGGCTTCCAGGGACACAGGCCTCTGGCCTCATTTATTTATCTAATTGAAGTATAGTTGATTTAGAATGTTGTGTTAGTTTCTAGTGTACAGCAAAATGACTCAGTTTTATACACACACACATACATGAATTCTTTTTCAGATTCTTTTCCATTATAGTTAGTGACAAGATACTGAATTTGAATTCAGTTTGAATTGAAGTTTATTACAAGATACTGAGTTCCCTGTGCTACACAGTAGGACCTTGTTGTTTATTTATTTTATATATAATAGTTTGTATCTGCTAATCCCAGACTCCTAATTTATCCCCTTTTCCCCTTTCCCCTTTGGTAACCATAAGTTTATTTTCTATGTCTGTGAGTCTGTTTCTGTTTTGAAAATAAGTTCTTTGGATCATTTTTTGATTCCACATATAAGGGATAGCATATGATACATATGATACTTGTCTTTCTCTGTCTTACTTCACTTAGTATGATAATCTCTAGCTCCATTCATGTTGCTGCAGATGGTATTGTTTCACTCTTTTTTATGGCTGAGTAATAGTCCATTCTGTATAAATACCACATTTTTTTAATCCAGTCATTTGTCAGTAGACATTTAGGTTGCTTCCTTATCTTGACTGTTGTTAATAGTGCTGCTATAGACATTGATATGCATGTATATATATCCTTTTGAATTAAGAGTTTTCTCCAGATATATGCCCAAGAGTGAAACTGCTGGATCATATGGTTACTCTATTTTTAGTTTTTAAAGGAACCTCCATACTATGTTCCATAGTGGCTGTACCAATTTACATTACCATCAACAGTGTAAGAGGGTTCCTTTTTCTCCACACCTTCTCCAGCATTTATTACTTATAATGATGGCCATTCTGACCAGTGAGAGGTGATATCTCACTGTAGTTTTGATTTGCATTTCCCTAATAATTAACAATGCTGAGCATCTTTTCATGTGCCTGTTGGCCATCTGTATGTCTTCTTTGGAGAAATATCTATTTAGATCTTCTGCCCATTTTTTGATTGAGTTGTTGTTTTTTTTTGTTGTTGTTACTGAGTTGTATGAGTTGTTTTTATATTTTGGAAGTTAGTCCCTTGTCAGTTGCATTGTTTGCACATATTTTCTTCCAGTCTGTAGATAGTCTTTTCGTTTTGTTTATGCTTTCCTTTGCGGTGCCAAAGCTTGTAAGTTTGACTAGGTCCCATTTTTTAAGTTTTGCTTTTATTTCTATTGCTTTGGGAATCTGACATTGGAAAATAATCTACGATTTGTGTCAGAGAATATTTTGCCTATGTTCTCTTCTAGGAGTTTTATGGTGTCCTGTCTTAAGTTTAAGTCTTTAAGCCATTTTGAGTTTATTTTTGTGTATGGTGTGAGGGAGTGTTCAAACTTCATTAATTCATACATGGCTGTCCAGCTTTCCTAACACTACTCTTGCTAAAGAAACTATCTTTTTCTCTGTTGTGTGGTGTTGCCTCCTTTGTCAAAGATTAATTGACTGTCGTACATGTTGTGGATTTATTTCTGGGCTCTCTGTTCTGTTCCATTGATCCATATGTCTGTTTTTTGTGTGTGAATACTATGCTGTTTTGATTGTTGTAGCTTCAGAGTATTGTCTGAAGTCTGGGAAGATTATGCCTCTAGCTTTGTTCTTTTCAGAGAACAAAGCAATTCTGGGTGTTTTATTTATGATTCCATACAAATTTTAGGATTATTTGTTCTAGTTTTGTGGAAAATGTCATGGGTAATTTGATAGGGATGCATTAAATCTGTAGATTGCTTTGGGTAGTATTGGCCTCTATGCTTCTTACCTACCAAGAGAGATTTTAAATCTGCTAGCTCAGTTTCTAGATTTGTCTTGTGTGACAGGATAATGAGTAAAAATACAGCTGAAGAAGTTCAAGGAGTATGGCTGGATGATTTATTTATATTAGAAAATGGACCAAGAATTGCTAAGTAGAAAGGGTCAATAAAGGGTAAAGAACCAAATGAATAGTGTTTTATTGTGAATTGTGAGAAGGGATGGATATAGAGGGTTCAGGGCAAAGTGTAGGATTATGAGAATTATTGTGAGCAAAAGGAATTGGGCAAGAAGATATGAAGAAGCTGCTGTGGATTTTGAAATGGATCTCTTTATTTTCTTTGAGAGTCTTAATATATTACAGTTGAAATTGCTTTTAACTTCTTTTTTTTTTTTTTTTTTTTTTTGAGGTTAGACTTGTTACTTACATGTGATGCCATTCCAGCACTGGGCTCATGGAGGCTGAACATTTATTCAGGTAATAATAGGTAACATTTACAGAGCACTTTTTTTATGTACCAGGCAACAAACTAAGTGCTTTACCCATAATCTCATTTAATCCTCACACAACCTCATTAGGTTGGGAGTGTTTTTGTACACATTTAATAGATGAAGAAATTGAGACTCGGGGAGTCTATCAAGATTGAATTCAGCTGAATTAAAAAATGAAAAAAGGCTACTGCTATAGTCAAAGTGAGAGATGATGGTAGCTTGGTGTAGATGATGTCATTCCTCACCTCGCATAAATATCATGAATGTGAAATTGTTTTGATTGGCTGAACTTCATCCTCATTTCCATAACTTTTTCTCATTGGTGAATACATCATACTCTTTGTCTTTAAAACAATGGACATTTGATAAAGGAAAATTCAGCTTAGGGTTTTTAACCTTAAAGCTTTTTAAAATTTTTAGAAAGTAGAATGTTTAGAAATCGTTCAAAAATTTTTGAGTAAATATCTATAAAAGGTAAGTATCTATAATTGGGGAATTCTTAAGAGGTGATTAATATTGGGTAGGGGGTATAGCTCAGTGGTAGAGTGCGTGTTTGGCATGCATGGGGTCCTGGGTTCAATCCCTAGTACCTCTGTTAAAATTTTTTTTAATTAAAAATAAAAGAGGTGATTAATATAGGTAATAGGAATCTTTGTTGAATTCATCACACTTGAGATACTATTCAGTTTTCAAGTTTAAGGAACCTTACTAGGGTTTCTTGTAGGAGCTTTCTAAATGCTTGTTTACAGATCACATTTATTATACTTGTCAGAGCTGGCAGGGTTTCTGGCACTGCCAGCTGAAGATCAGTCAAAAATGAAGATTGAGCATTTCTGAAATTATAATATATGTTAATGGAAGTATTTTTAAGTTTACAAAAATTCAAATTTATATGCTACTTTAAGTGGTTCTCTGTGTTTAATTTTGCCAAGAGTTGTCTGCACACTCAGCAAGGTAAAGTAGAACTGCGTTACTACTATCTTATCAATTATTTAGTGGCCAACGTGAGTACATTGCCCTAATACATTTTTCAAGGAAGAACTTAATTGAGGCTTTTAATAATTGACATATAGTAAACTGTACATACTAAAATGTATGATTTGTTAAATTTTGACATATGTGTTCACCATGAACTATCACCACAATCAAGATAATGAACGTATTTATCACCCCAACAAGTTTCCTTTTCCCCATTTGTAATCCTTCTTCCAACTTCTGTGGTCTACAGGCCACCACTGGTCTATTTTCTGTCACTATAGACTAGTTTGCATTGTCCAGAATTCTATATAAATGTAATCATAAATCATATACTCTCATACTTATTTATTTTGGTTTGGCTTTTTAATTAAGCATAATTTTTTGAGATTCATCTATGTTGTTGCATGTACCAATAATTCATTCCTTTTTATTGCTGAGTAGTGATCCATTGTATAGCTTTAACAATTTGTTTATCCATTTACTTACTGATGGACATTTGGGTTGTTTCCAGTTTTCGACAATTACGAATAAAACTATGCTGTGTATATTTGTATACAAATCTTTGTATAGTCATATACTTCTTTCCCACTCCAAGTTAATTTTTTCTCTTTATTTTTTGAGGTAAATTGACATAATACACAATTAACAATTTTCAAGTGTACAAGTCATTGGTATTTAGTTTGTTTACAATGTTCTGCAACCATTATCACTTTCTAGTTTCAAAACTTTTCCATTGTTCTATAACCACCCCATACCCATTAACTAATCACTCCCCATTCCCTTCTCCCCCATCCCTTGGTAACTTCTAATCTGCTTTCTGTCTCTGTGAATTTGCCTAGTATAGGTATATATTATAAAAGGAATCAGACAATATGTGACCTTTTATGGCCAGCTTCTTTCATTTAGTATAACTTTTTTCAAGATTCATCCAGGCTGTAACATGAATAAGTACTTTGTTTTTTATTATGACTGAATAATATTCTGTTGTGTGGATATATCATATTTCATTTATCCATCAGTTGGTGGACTTTTTAGGTTTTCACTTTCTGGGGTTACTATGAATAATGCTGCTATGAAAATTCATGTACAAGTTTTTATGTGGAAATATGTTTTCATTTCTCTTGGGTGTATACCCAGAAGTATAATTGCTGGATCATATGGTAACACTATGTTTAACTTTTTGAGGAACCGCTTTCAAAGTGGTTGCACTATTTTATACTCCTACCAACAATGTGTGAGGGTCCCAATTTATCTATTGTTATCAAACTTCTTGTTATCTGTCTTTTTAAGTCTAGCCATCCTGATGGTGACCTGGGTTCTTGGACTTTGTAATAATAAAAATTGATAAGAGGCCAGACAAGAAATTCATGCAAGCTTACTGGGACTTGTGCTGCAGTAGGAGGGAGTGAGAACAAGTAACAGTTTCCCTTGCTTGCTCCTGAGGGCTTAGGTGGTCAGCCCGCCCCCTTGGTGGGGCTGTGTTCAGGGATCATGCGCTGTACCCTGCTTTTGCTCCCAACACCTCAGAAGTGGCAGTTGGGTTTTTGGTCTTTTTGTGTCTTGTGCATAATTTGCCCCTGCTGCCCATGCATGCAGTTATTTTTAGTCCCTTATAATTTCTTTTTATTCTGTTGCTCAAGATGTTTGTTCAGGTGCAGGCACTGCAGCAAAGGGGCCCAGGTTCCAGCCTGTCTCTATCCTAGTGGATGTGAAGCAGTATCTCATCATGTTTTGATTTGCATTTTCCTGATGACTAGTGATGTTGGAGCATCTTTTCATGTACACGTTGGATGCTTATATATCTTTTTGGGGAAATGTATATTTAAATCCTTTGCCTTTTAAATAATTGGATAACTTATTTTTTTATTATTGATTTCTAAGAGTTCTGAGTACAAGTTCCTTATCAGATGTATGATTTGCAAATATTTTTTTCATGGGTTTTTCACTTTCTTGATGGTTTTGCCTACAGACAAAAGTTTTAAGTTTAATTAAGTCCACTTAATCTATTTTTCCTTTTGTTGCTTATACTTTTAGTGTTGTGGCTAAGAAGGTTTTGAATAACCCGAGGTCACAGAGATTATTCCGATGTTTTCTTTTAAGAGTTTTATAGTTTCAGTTCTTATATATAGATCTATGATCCTCTTTGAGTTAATTTTTTATATGGTGTGAGGTATGGTTTTATGTGTAGCTATGCATTTGTTCCAGCACCAGTTGTTGAAATGACTCTCCTTAGCCTATTTGATTGTCTTGGCACCCTTGTCAAAAAATCAGCTGACCATAAAGGTAAGGGCTTTCAATTATATTCCACTACAATACTGTTTTGATTACTGTAGCTTTGTGTACTTAGTTGAACTTGGGAAATGTGATTCCTCCAATTTTGTTGTTCTTTTTCAGGATTATGGTGTTTATTCTAGGTTCCTTCCATTTCCATGTGAATTATAGGATCAATTTATTAGTTTCTGCAAAAAAAAGCCAGCTAGGATTTTGATAGGGATAGCTTTGAATCTGTAGATCAGTTTTGGGAGTGTAACCATCTTAGCAATATTAAGTGTTCGAATTCATGCACATAAGATATCTTTATCCTTATTTAGATATTCTTTAATTTTTATCAATAATTGTTTATAATTTTCAATATACAAGTTACACTTTTAAAAAATCCTACCCTGTTGCACTTCTTTTGTTAAATTTATACAGAAGTATTATTTTTGTTACTATTGTAAAATTTTTTTCCTCTTAAGTTCACTTTTGGATTGTTCATTGCTTGTGTATAGAAATATAATCTTTTTTTGTATATTGACTTTGTATCTTGCAGACTTGCTGAACTTGTATATTAGTGGATTCCTTAGGATTTTCTAGATACAAGATCATGCCATCTGCAAATAGAGATAGTTTTACTTCTTCTTTTCCAATCTGGATGCCTTTTGTTTCTTCTTACTGCCTCATTGCTCTAGCGAGAACCTCCAGTGCAAAAGTGGATCTTTTTTTTAAAATGTTTTTTAAAAATTTACTATTTTTTTAACATTTGCTGAGCCCTGCTCTACTTTATTTTATTTTTTAATTTTTTTGGAGGGGGGAGGTAATTAGGTTTGTTTATTTAATTATTTTTTTAATGGAGGTACTAGGGATTGAACCTCATGCATGCTAAGCATGCATTCTATCCAAAAGTGGATCTGTCTTGTTTCTGAGTGTAGAGTGAATACATTCAGTCTTCCACCATTTAGTAGGATGTTATTTATGGGATTTTGCAGGTTCCCTCTATGAAACTGAGTTATTTCCTTAGTGATTGTTTTGGGGGTCACAATTAACATCTAATTTTTTAACAATGTAGCTTGATTAATACCAACTCAATTACAATAGTACACAAACATTTGTGCCTATATAGCTCTGTTCCCTCTTTCTCTTGTGCTATTACATGCAAATTATGTCTTTTTACTTTGTGTACCTATCAGCACAAATTTATAATCATAGATTTATTTGGTTGTCTTTTAAATAAGATAGACAGAAAGTTACAAACAAAAAACTTATAGTGTCTTTTACATTTACGTAGGTAGTTACCTTTATCAGTACTTTTAATTTTTTCATTTGAATTTGAGATACTGCCTAGAGTCTTTTTATTTCAGCCTGAGTGGCTGTCTTTAGTATTTCTTGTAGACTAGTTCTGCTAGTTATGAGTTCTTTCACTTTTATCTATGAATGCCTTAATTTCTCCTTTGTTTTTGAAAGATAGTTTTGCTAAATGTAGGATTTTTGGTTGACAGTCTTTTTCTTTCAGCACTTGATGTATTTTCCCATTGCCTTCTGACCTCCATGGTTTCTGATGAGCCTCTTGAATTTGTAGATTTAGTTTTTTTAATCACACTTGAGAAAAATTTAGCCATTATTTTATTAAATATTCTTTCTTTCCCTTTCTCTCCTGTCATGGGACCCCCCAATAGGAATTTATTATGCTCTGTTCTGAGGCTTTGCTCATTATTTTTCATTCTTTTTTCTTTTTGTTCCTCAGACAGATACAGCCTAATTGACCTGGCTTCAAGTTTGTTGATTATTTCTTCTGCCTGCTCAGATCTCGTCTTGAACTCCTCTGCTGATGTTTTTCGTTTCCATTATTTGTACTTTCTGACTGCAAAATTTCTGTTTGATTCCTTTTTTAAATTTTTGTCTTTCTACTAATATTCTATTTTTGGTGAGACACTGTTTTCATGCTTTTTCTTCTTTATTCATGGTTTTCTTCACTTTTGAATTTTTTTCCTCCCTTCCTCCTTCCCTCTTTCCTCTTTTGATCTTATTTAAAATGGCTGATCTAAAGTCTGTCTGGAAATCCAGTGTTTGGGCTTCCTAAGTGAGTTTCTTTTGATTTCCATTCTTCTACGTGGGCCATACACTCTGCTTCAAGGTAGTGTTATACTGCTTCGTGTATAGTGTCAGAACTTTACAATACATATACTTCGTTTTTCTTCCCACCTGGCTTTTGCTGTGTTCTGGTCATACATTTACTTGTTTATATAAATTATACAATGTATTTTAAATTATTCTCTGAAGAGTTGATTATTTTTAAAAGATATTTAATGAGCAAAAAGTTTTTTTTTTTAAGAGTTTTTATACTTAACCACATTGTGACCATTTATGGTGCTCTTCATTCCTTTGTTTAGATCCACATTTTCATCTGTTATCATATTCATTCAACCTGAAGGACTTGGACCAGTCAGCTGGTGATGAATTCTTTTAGTTTTTTAGTATCTCAAAAAGTCTTTATTTTGCCTTTATTTTTGAAAGATATTTTCTGTGAGTATAGAATTCTTGGTTGACAGTTTTTTTTCCTTTCAGTCCTTTAAGATACCACTCCATTGTCTTCTAACTTTATTAGTTTTTAATGAGAATTCTGTTGTCATCTTCATCTTTGTTCCTCTATAGGTAATAAGTCCTTCTCTCTGGCTACTTTTAAGATTTGCTCTATATTACTTTCTTTAGGTGGTTTGGTAATGATGTGTCTTGGTTTTCTTCTTTGAGCATCTTGAATCTGTGTATGTATAGTTTTATTCCAGTTTGGAAACTTCAAAGTTACTATTTCTTTAAATATTTTTTCTTTTCTCTTCTTTGGAAATACCACTGACATATATTAGGCAATTTGAGAATTTCCCACAGTTCACTGATGATTTGTTCATTTTATTTCAGGTTTTTTTTCTTTCTTTTAATTTTGTTAGTTTCTGTTGCTTGTTTCTCAAGTTTTCCCCCCTGATTTATTCTATTGCAATTTCTTTTTTTTTTAAACATTTTTATTGAGTTATAGTCATTTTACAATGTTGTGTAAAATTCCAGTGTAGAGCACAATTTTTCAGTTATACATAACTGTACATGTATTCATTGTCACATTTTTTTTTTGCTGTGAGCTACCACAAGATCTTGTATATATTTTGTTGCAATTTCTAATCTGCTGTTAGTCTTACATAGTATATTTTTATCTCTAACATATCAGAGACTTTTTACTTCTTCCACCTAACATGCTTACTTTTTGCTTTAGATTTTTTGCATATGTGGAATATAGTTATAATAATTTTCTAAATGTCTTTCTTTACTAATCCTATAATCTGTATCATTTCTCAGTCATTTATTTTAACTTTTCATTGTGAAGTAAGTATAATTTTCAAGAAGCTGTAAAAGAAAATGTACAGCATTTTTTCATGTGCCATTCCCCCTTTTTCTCCCAATGGTAACTGCTTGTATAATTATAGGACCGCATCAAAACCAAGAAATTGGTATTGGTTTAATCTATACAGTCTATTCATATTTCACCAGTTTTACATGTATTCCTGTGTGTGTGTATGCATGTGTAATTCTGTGGAATTTGATCACGTGTGAATTTGTGTATCTACAACCACCATCAAAATACAGAACAGTTCCATTCCCACAGGAATTTTTCCTGTTGCTCTTTTACTCCTATCCTACCTCCCTCCACGACATTCATAAATCTGTAACCCTGGCAACAACTAATCTGTTCTCCATGTCTATAATATTATCATTTCAAAATTTTATTTAAATGGAATCATGTAGTATGTAACCTTTTAAGATTCTCTCCCCAGTATAACCCCCTTGAAAGCCATTTAAGTTGTTGCGTGTATCAATAATTTGTACCCTTTTATTGCTGAGTGGTGTTCCATGGTATGACTATCCCGAGTCTGTTTAAGCAGTCACCTGTTGAAAGACTTCTGTGTTGGTTCCCATCTTGGGCTGTTATAAATAAAGCTACTGCAAACATTCATGAACAGGTTTTTGTCTAAACATAAAGTTTTTATTTTTCTAGAATAAAGGTCCAAGAGTACAATTGCTAGGTGGCTTGTTAATTGCGTATTTCATTTTATTAGAAACTGCCAAACTTTTCTCCAGAGTGGCTGTACCATTTTACACTCCAACCAGCTATGTATGAGTGATCCAGTTTTTCTGCATCCTTGCCAGCATTTGGTATTGACAGTACTTTTTACTTTAGCCATTATGATTTATGTGTAGTGATACCTCATTGTAGTTTTAATTTGTATTTCCCTAATGGTTAATGATTTTGAATATGTCTGTTCATGTCTTTTGTCCATTTTCTGTTTGGATTTTTTGTTTCTTTACTGTTGAGTTTTGAGAATTCTTTATATATTCTGTATATAAGTGTTTTGTTGGATATGTGGTCTGCAAATATTTTCTCTAGTCTGTGGCTTACTCTTTTCTATGAACTCTAGACTCCTTTGCTTTCTCAGACCCTCACTTCTGTGTTCTTCACTTAGGGAGCGTGTTGGTCTCTTGGTGGGTTCCCCTTAGATTCTCCCTTTCTTTTGACATTTCTTGAAAATGCTCTCTAGGCATTAAGCTTGGGTAATCACAGGGCTTACCGTACTTGTTTTCCATCTCTCGGGAATCACTGTCTTTCATTGCTTGATGTCCAGTGTCTTAAACACCATTGTTTCACAATTTTGTCTTTTTTTTTCCCAATTGTTTCTACCAGGAAGATAAATATGATCCTTGTTACTCCAAGTTAGTCAGGAATGAAATCCCCACCTCCACTCCCGAAGTTTTCGGTAACATTAGGAACACCCATTGTTTTTAACCACTGTCCAAAAATTCTTCCTTTCTCAGTTTCTTTTTAAAAAGGAGCAGGGGTGAGATGGGGAATGGAGGCTAAATATAACTCAGACAAAAAGATACTTCTGATGTAGTTCAGTGTCTCTTGAAGCCCAGCTATTTCCAGAAGTTCGCAAATCAATCAGATACAGGCTTAGAGCTAGAAATAGGTCAGCTATGATAGCTCACAATGATGGTGTGAAAAGATTTTTGTGACAGTCTGTGTGTGATAATATATCCTTTCTTGTCCAGGTTCTCTTTGGATGTGATGCTAGATTCTGGGTATTTTCATATGCCGTTTCTCTATTCTTAGTCTTATAGTCCTTTTCTTGAAAGAATGACCATATTTTTAAAAAATCACATTTTCCTTTAAAGGGGTAGAGTTGGCTAATTAAAGCAGCCTTTTTCAGCCTAAGTGCATCAAGTTAGATAATTCTCCTTTGACCTTTAGTATTAGTTTTGGAGCTTACATCAGAGTTCATGATTTAATATATGTACAAAGGTTTCTTAAAGATTTCTCTCTGCATTTCAGAGCTGCGCTTACCTATGTAAAAATTCATGAGACTTAGCATTGCCACAGGACCATGTAGCTATCAAACACATGAAGAAAATATTTCTTTGGAGTTATTTTGTGAAATAAGAACACATTTCAGTAATTGGGTGACTTCGAGCTCCAGGAATCTCCTAGAGCCACCTTTGGAATAGAGCTGCCTCTGCTTATGCTAGTCTCATCAGGAAAGCTTTATTTCTATTTCCAGTCTGTTGCTCCTGCTGATAAACCAAGGGCATAGCTTGGTATGTTATTAGTCAGCTGTTTTTCAGCTGTGTCTATCATGATGTCTTGCACAGAATGGTTCCCCAGTGAGTATCTGTTGCTTGAATGAATGAATGCATCTTCATTGAGCCACTGCTTCAGTCAGTTCTCTTCGTATGTTTCATCTAGGATCTTTCTTTTTCTTTCTGTCTCTATCCTTTTGGTCATTTTCTTGTTTGCATTTCCTCCAGAGGGTAAACAAAGAAGGCAAAGAAGACAAACCTGAAATCATTCTATTATCTATGAGTAACTCTGATAAGAAAAAAGTATTGGATGAGAAGAAGTTGAAACTCCTGGCTAAAATGAGATTTTGTAGTTAATGCTGGATTTCATTGATCTTTTCTTTTTTTCCCAACTGTTATTAATGATGGATTGGTGTTTTGCTTTTCTTCAAAGCCCTGAACTGCTTTTTTTTTCCTCTTTAATTTATGGCTAGTGGTATAGTCTTTTAGTTTTCATTTTTATTTCTACTTTTTATAACTTTCCTTTTCCATCTATATGGAGTTCTCTTACTCTTCTTTATTTCTTAAATATTGGTGTGTCCTGAGGCCTCAGCTAACCTCTCTAACCTTGTCTGCTGCTAATCTGCCTCTGCTAATCTGCCACCACTGTTCTCACTGTGCATTAGCCTTTTAAAATCTGAGGTTTTAACTTCTGTCACAGTTTGGTGGTCTAGATATCCAGTCCCATCAGTGTTACTGCCTATTGGGCACTTTGATTTTGTTAGCCCGTAGGCATATCACATTTACCATGTTTTAAACAGAATTTTATTATCTTTCTTTCTTTCCAAACTGGTTTCTTCTTCAGTATTCATATCTTAATGGTGGAAATATCTACTCCAAATGTTCTCAGACTTTTTGGTATTGTAATCTCTTTACACTCAAAAATTGCTGAGGCCCCCAAAAGAGGTTTTTTTATGTAGGTTATACCTATGAATATTAATGTATTAGAAATTAAAACTGAGAAATAAAAGCCATTATTAATTGATTTAAAAATGATGATAAATCCATTACATGTTAACATAAATTTTAAAAAATTAAAAAAAAATTTTTCCCATAACAACAGCAACAAAATTTAGTGAGAAATGTATCATTGTTTTTCATTTTTATATTAATTTTGTGTTGGGGTTAATAGAATACGGATGAATTCTCATGTCTGCCTTTTCATTCAGTGAGTTGTGATATTACATGTCATGTAGCGTCTGGAAAATGCTCTCTTGCCTGTGAGGGCATGAGAGTGAAGAGGGTGAATAAGGTTTCAATATTACTATAAAAGTGGTTTTGACCTTGCATATCCCATGAAAAAGTCTTGGAAATTCCCAGGGGTACCAGGTCACGCTTTAAGAGCTGCTTTTCTCTTTGGTCATCTGGTGTCCTCTTCTCCCGATCATCAGACATATCTCCTGTGTCACCACGTCTCAAGGATTCTACCTCCTTAATGCCTCTTGGATCAGAGTCCCCTCATTCTACAGCCAGAGTGTTTACCTCATCTTTTTCCTAGTTGATGTCTCTGTCTCTATTTTATCTTTTCTCTAAGCCATCTACATTGTGTAGCAAAAGTACTCTTTCAAAATAGAAATATGATGATGTAACTCCTTTCTGAAAATCATTTACAAGGTTCCTATTACTTTAGTTAGTACGCAGGATGTTTTATGATCCTGTCTCCACTAATCTTTAGCTTTCTCTCTAGCCACTTTTCTGTGAGTGCCTTACACTGTAGCTTTATGTAATACTTGCAGGTCTGAGAAAGCAGCATGGTGACCCATAAATCTGTGTTAATAATATTTTTGTTGGTTGGGTTTACACTATGTCCTGGCACTGTGCTAAGTACTTTACATACATTGTCTCATTTAGTCTTCACATGGCCTTCCAAAAGAAATACTTTTATCATTTCATATTGTAGGTGAGGAAACTGGGGTTTAGAGAGATTAAGTAGCTTTCCTCAGATCATCCAGTTTTTAAATATGGAATCTAGATCTGTTTCTCCACTTCTCTCTATTTGGCTGAATGCTGTTTGTCCTCAGGGATTAAGTGGCTTAAGCATCCCTCCTTCTGGAAGCCTTTCCTCTAGTATGACTTAGATGCCTGTTCCCTCTTTCCTATTTAACATTGTGAGCAGCTCTAGCTAGCACTTAGCATAATACATTACAACTTACTTATTTGTCTCCTGCGCCGTTGATTTTCCTGGTAGGTACAGGAAGGGAACTTCATTCCTCTGGCATAGGAAGATTAGACTATTTCTCAGAATATTTGTCTTTAAAAGGAAAATGCACATTATGGGTCTTAAAACCTAAGGTCAGTCTGGACCTACTTATTTTGTTCGTTCTATGCAAGCAAGCCCCTCAGTTTTGGAGAAACCATAAAACAGATAATATTATTTCTACATTAATGCTTCCAAGTTTTAAAAATAGTGTCCGATCTTGCATTGGTTTAGAGAAGACTAAATAACAACAACAAAAATAATAGCTAACATTTATTTAATATTTCCATGTGTGTAAGCATTTTACCTGTTTATTAGCTCATTTAATATTTACAGCCCCATGAGATAGTTACTGTAACCTTTGTTTTACATATAAGGGAAACTGAGGCACCAAGAGATTAAGTAATTTATCCAAGATCACACAGTTTGTAAGTGGCAGAGCTGGAAATCAAATCTCTAAAAACTGTGCAGAACACTGAATCTTCTTTATTCAGGATCCCATATTTGTATTTGTTAGAATAAAGGTAAGTGAGGCAGAAAGGTATAGCTCAAGTGGTACATTACATGGTTAGCCTGCATGAGGTCCTGGATTCAATCCCCAGTACCTCCTCTAAGAATAAATAAATAGATAAACTGAATTAACCCCCACCCCCAAAAAGGTGACAATCAGAATAAAGGTAAGTGAGAATAAAGGCAAAATTACATGGCACAACTCTAGTGTCATGATCTTATAGAAAAAGATGATTTACTATGAATTTTTAAAATATGTGTTTTCTTTTTAAAACAACATTATTTTAGTATGAATGAATCTTTCATGTTGTCTTTATTATAAAATTAATATTATAGTTCTGCCCTTTCTGCCTGGTTAATTCCCACTTTCCCAGTGAATGGTAACACCAAAAAGTTTCACATTTTAGTTGAGACTTAGGAAGTGATAATCATTTTTCTTCTCCTAGCAAGTTAGGTTGGTTAATCCCAGAATCCTATTTTTTTTTATTAGAGAGATACATCTGAACTTTATCTTTTTGGTGGGATTCATCTGCCCATAACTCCTTTTTGCCCTACCCTTCATCCCTTAAGCATTGCAGTGGACGTTTAATTTTGAGAATGCTAATTAGCTTCAGTAATTACACACCTTGAGGCATTTCTAGACATTTATAGCTGTGTGTTTTTGGTCTAGAGTAAGATTGTGTTGGAACTTTTTGGCTTTTGTATCTTTTTTTTTTAAAGAAAGCTTTGAATTTTTCTCAGGGAGGAGTTGTGTTAGTCTGTCCAAGTCCAGTCGTGGAGTTTAGGGCTACTGCAAGTTTATTTAACCAGCGCTCAGGAGTATCATACTTGTCTTTTGCTGATAGTATTTTGACTCACCAAGAGTAGTTTTTCTTTAAGATGATGCCTTGCGTCGTAGATGGATTTTGAGAATCAGACCAATACGGAGGATGTAATTTTATTAAAATAAGCACCCAGGCTAGTTTTGGGATTTGTATAGATCAGAAAGCACATCTGTAACATGTCCCCCTTGTCGACGCACTTTTAAATCTCAGTTATGTAGGATGTGCTGCTGAGCTGTCTTTTTACCAGCCATCATTCTGTGTATCTGAAAGTGTCATGTATAATGTTGTCAAGGTTGTATCAGTCTGTTTCAGAATAGATTTGGTTCCAAATTACCTACCTCTGCCGCAATATTCTGACCTCTAGTTTGGAAATGAGCATTTGTTAGAGATAAATGGATTGATTAAGGAAACTTGAAAACCATAATATGTTTTTGAGAATGTGATGGGGTGTAGGATATAGTTTGTAGACTTATTTGAGCTCTTAAGAGTTGATAGGATTGACTCATGCAAGATTCAAGGGGGCTGGGGATAAAAGTGTGAGAGACTTGCAGAAAGGTGCCTCTTTCCTAACCTGCTCTTTTGGATTTCTTTCTACTACATCCCATCATATTTGGAGCTTAAAACAAGAGCTTCAGTATAATTTAGTTAATTGAATTATCCTCTCAGGTAGGATTGTATATGAAATTACTGAGTACTAGCAATATCCTTGTGCAGGCAGGTGAGGATCAAGGTTGAAGAGAGCAGAAATGGCCTCATGTTAAAGACATACTCTAATGTTTTCATTAATTTCATTTTTAAGGAAACTTCTTAAATTAGAGGAATTAGCTCAGTGAAGTAGCCACATGTAAATAATTCATTTTCCGGTTATGCTAGGCTTGTTTATGTATGATACTGGTGTTGGGGTGTCAGATAACCACTCCATACTTGCTTTTTGTAATTAATGGTTTATTAACAAAAACTTACTCGTTGTGCCAGGAACTGTCTGAGAGTAAAGGATATAGCAATGAAGAAAAGGGGAAAAATCCCTACCCTTACAGAGCTTACATTTTTTCTTTCCAGTTTTATTGAGATAGAGTTGACATACAGCTCTGTTTAAGTTTAAGGTTTACTCTTTAATGACCTGACATACGTATATTGAGAAGTGATTACCACAGTAAGTTTAGTTAACATATATCTCCTTGTATAGGTACTAAAAAATGGAAAGGTTAGTGAGAGAAATGGTTGTAAGCAAAAATAATCAGTGCCATCAGACTTCTATGGAATCAATGACAGAATTCCTTAAAATGAGACCTACAAATGGCTGTTTTGGTTGTAGTTTCTCTGAAGTTGGCTTTACTTTTCTGTTCCTTTTTTGCCCATACTAGGGAGAGGAGTGATGGCAGAGAATATAATAAATATACTTCAGTTTGTCACAGGTTTGCTGTGTACCAAACATCCTGCAAAATAATTTTGAAAATTATTTATTGTATTGAAATCCTATGAAGGAGATTTTAACTTGCTTATCTTACAAGTCAGTAAAGTAAGGCTTACAGATGTGGTTACTACTGGTGTGTGATATGGCTAGGTATGCCTGCTCTTAACAATTAAGTCCTAGGGAAAGAGCATGAATGGAAGCAAATATTCCATATGTCTACATATTTAAGTTACAAATCACGATTAGAAAGAAAATTTTTTCCTCCTGTTTAGACGTATATTTTTGTAATGACCTAGAAGGCCGGAATTCTTGGACTCCTCAAAGCTCTGAGACTGGATGGGGTAGTGCAGGGATGCCCTCTAGGTCGAGTCTCCATATACACCCCTTTCATCCTCTGTCCCTTGCCCACCATTCGGAACATGGAAGGCGTGCAGCAATGAGTATTGTCTGTGTGAGGACAGAGTTTGAGAAGACATCCACTGAAGGCCTGGAATTGATTTTGGGACTGCTTGGGCAGGGCATTCTGGGATCCAGAGCATAGTTGGAGATGGTGGAGTCAAGGGGCTTCAGGTAGATATGTCCCTTAGTCCCGTGAACATCTTGCCATGAGGGGACAGGCAGGTCAGAAGAGGATCAGAGTAGATCTGTCTAAAGTGCAAGATTCAGAATAGGGTTTTGTTTTGTTTTGTTTTGTTTTGTTTTGTTTTGTTTTGTTTTACCCCAGCCAAGGGTGGGACTAGCACTGGGACTCAAATCCAGGTGCATTTGACCAGACTGTCCTTTGTCAACAGTAAGAAAGCCTGGATTTACAGAGAAAGGAAGTGATGGCTCACTGTCTGGTGAGTAGAACAGTGATGGAAAATAGCTGGTCTGACCATGTTATGTCATGCTGGGAAAGTGCTTTAGATGGATCATGTTTTCAATGAGCCAGTCTGTTTCTCCTTTGAAAATACTATTTCGTGTTTACTCTTAGAATCTAGAAAATTTAAGAACTGAAAAAACAAACTTCATTTATTCCAGGTGCACTCTGGTCTTTCTGTAGTTTAAGTTGAATGGCACAATTGTGAGGAGACATAGCCAATTTTTCTTCTAATGATAGGTGAAGCAGAAGCAGATTGGTCTGTTTATGTGTTGGTCTGGAGTTTATAGTGAACAATAATTTCTTCGCTACTGCTTGTTTTGCTTAGTTAGGATAAAGCATCTATAAAAGGATTAGATTGCTTTCTGTTATATTTTATATCATACATTAAAGATAGATTAGGCATCATTATATAGTCTTAAAATTTTCAGTTGTCTGAAACTGATCTCAGAATTAAGAAGAGACAGGTATACATTTTGGTGGCTGTGGGGAAATGCAGACTGGATGTAGAATGTTATTTTTTTATCACATACATTGAGTTTGTAGAGAACATCTGGGATCTGGTCATTCAGGACACCAGTCTTAAGAATGACTGTCCAGCCACACTATTCATCAGATCAGGTAAGTTGAAGCGTTCTTGAGTAGATTGAAACCTGCACAGTTCACATGGACCCATGATCTTGTACTGTCCTCATCTAATTATAAATTTATCAGTTTTGTCAGACTTAGAATTTAATTTAATCCTAGTAACATAATCATGGCTTCTGTTCAGTTTTCAAGATACCTTTTTTATTAACAGGTGAGAATCTTATGTTTGCATGTGTTGTATGATTGGATCTATTAGAGGTGGAAAACTGAATAGAAAAATCTTGAGTGCTATGTATCCTCAATACTAGAGGCATAATTAGTTTAAATTGGTGTTAGACGTAGAACGTGGTGGTATGAAAAATAGAATTTTAAACCCTTCTTCTAATTAAAAAAATTTTTTTTAATTTGCAGTGGGAGGTAATTAGGTTTTATTTTTTTTTTAGAGGGGGTACTGGGGATTGAACCCAGGACCTCAAGCATGCTAAGCATGCACTCTACCACTGAGCTATATGCCCTCCCGCCACCTTCTAATTTTTTTTTCTTGAAAACTTATCTTCTCAATGTCATTTGGATTTGCTTTTTTTTTTAATGATACCTACTATTGCCAAATAGTACTATTTTTTTATTAGCTGTCTTGTTCCCAATTTGCCAAGTTCCTGAAAAATATTTGTTTTTTTGATGAAAAAGCACGTTAGAATTCTGACATCTCTTTTGAGTGACAGTTTCAGCAACATCCTGTATTGCAAAGGGCTTGGGAATTTGTTGACATGAATCCATTTTCTTTGACTCCTGATTCCTCCATGTAGGCTCTATAGTCTATTTTTAAATCCTGCTGCTGTGCTCTGTATTGCAGCGGTTCTTTTCCTGAATTATTTATCATTGTTTGGAGCTGGATAGAGCAGTGTGTTTTCTTACCACTGCTCATTGGAATGCACGTGTCTGTCTTCAACTTGGTTGACAGATTTGGTTCATGTTAAAGCCCACTGGTCCATCCTGGGAAGACTGCAAGGCAGTGTGGGAACAGGCCACAATCTGTGATACATTGAAAGATCATTCAGACTTTTAGATTACTGTTATTTTGTTTTCGCAGCGGTGGGAAAGATAGAAGCAATGCATGTTCTTCCCTTAGACTCTGCTCAGAGATAGATTGTTAAGCTGGTTTTTGTGATGAAGCTTGTTTTCTGTTTTTATAGTTGTATTTTTAGAAGAGATGAAGGAAGAATCCCTATGAAAAGCACAGCATTAAATCAAGATTCAATTTAGTTATAAATATGACCCAGATACTTGGGGGCACTTTTGAAATTCTCTGATATTGGGATATGGGGTTTTGGGAATTCATTTGTTTTATTTGGGAGTATTTCTTCTCATTGCCTGTTCTCTCGCCTTCTTGCAGACTGTAGGCTTGGAGGAAGGATGGCAAAATCTAAGAGTGAGGCGATTATTTTGGATATTTCTTCCCTTTTCTATTTTCTAGTGCATCAGAATGGATGTTTCTTTTTTGTCTTCATCCTTTCTTTTTTCCTACATCCTTTTTTTATCCTTTGATGTATGAGCATACTACTCTGTGCATATTCTTTACTTTTTAAAATATTTTCCCCTTTCATATCACTGTAGGCAGAAAGTGGGTAGCTGTCAGTTATCTGGACAGGAGAGAAACCTTGTTTGTCCCCACTACCCCGCTGGTCATCTCTGAGTTTGCTCATACCTTTTTTTAAAAAAAAGTAATGGTATAGATTTGGTTCCCATTCTTGGAGTAATGATGAAATGCTTTTATATTTTGAACCAGAATAAGCTTTTTGGCTTTCTGTTGCTGCTTTTGGTCTGGTGCTAATGGCTGAGAAACTGGTATCTTGCTCCTCAGTGATTTCAGTTTTTATCATTATTATCATTTTACTACCCTCTGATAGTGGTTCTCAGTTGTATAAATTCCACATATCTCAGCAGGACCTTAGGACAGGCCCACCCACTGACTGCTCTCCTGACATTTCATTAAACTCCTTTCTTTGGACTGTGTCAGCTAAGTTGAACTAAATTAAATTTACTATCTTTCCCCTTGTGCTTTTGCTCTCCTCCAAGTTACCTTGACTGTCTTTGCCAATAAATTTCCATGACTCCTTGAAAAATCCAGTGCAAAATTATGCTCTTTAGGGAACTTTCCATGGTTCAAGCTATCTAGTATTAATTTGTATGTGCTCCTAACTTTAGAAAAGGAAGAGAACACATTAGAGATGGGACATTATTGATATTTCTACAGCTGTTGTAAAGATAATAATGAACACCACAGTTCATTCTATGCCAATAAATTTGACAATTTATATTAAATGGACAAGTTCCTTAAAAGACACAAATTGCTAAAGCTCAGTCAAAAAGAAACAAGTGACCTGATAGACATGTATCTGTTAGAGAAACTGAATTGTAGTTTGAAAGTTCTCCACCAAGGGATCTCCAGGCTCAGAGGGCTTCGCTGCTGAAGTCCGCTAACAGTCTAAGGAAGAGTTTATGTAACATTCCTACATAAGCTTTTAAAGAACTTAGAGGAGGAGGGAGTACTTCCCAGCTCATTTTAAGAGCCCAACTGTACCCTGTTACTAAAACCAAAGGCGTAAGAAAACCACAGAACAATATCCATTATGAAGATAGATGAAAAAATCCTTAGCAAAATTTTAGTAAATTGAAGCCAGCAATAATATAAAAACGACAATACATCATGATCAAGTAGGGTTTATCCTAGCAATTAAAGGTTAGCTTAACATTCAAAATTCAAACAGTGTAATTCACTTTATTAATAGATTAAAAAAGAAAATAACCCATGTTTATCTCAAAAGAAGCAAAAAACATTTGAGAAAATTCAACTTCCATTTATGTTAAAAATTCAACAAATTAGAAGGAAACCTCCTCCATATGATACAAGGCATCTTTGAAGAACCTTCAGTTAATACTGTACTTAATGATAAAATACTGAATTCTTTGCTCCTAAGAACAAGGTGTGGATGTTTGCTTTCACCACTTCTCTTCAACATAGTACTGATGAGTCTCACTAAAGCATAAGCTTGAAAAGGAAAAAGTAAAGCTGTTTAACCACTGCAGAGCACAGCATCTTGTATGTAGGAAATCATACGGAATTTACATAACTAGAGAATTTAGGATGGTTGCAGGATATAAAGTCAGCAAGTCAGTATATAAAAATCAATTGTATGTTTTTATACTATTTAGAACAGTCTGAAATTGAAATGGGTAAAATATACCATTAACAAATAACATAAAAATACAAAATTCTTAGGGCTGAATTTGACAAGACACATGTGATGGCTGTATGCTGAAAACTACAAAACATTGCTTATGGATCAGAAGACTCAATAGTGTCAAGATTTTAGTTCTTCCCAGATATATAGATTGCTTCAGCATAATCCCAATCAATTGAAACACTGACTTTAAAATTTGTCTGATATGTATGTTCATGTATAACTGAAAAATTGTACTCTACACTGGAATTTGACACAACATTGTAAAATGATTATAAATCAATAAAAAATGTTAAAAAAGAAAAAAGAGAAAATAGTCTTTGATTTAATGTATTAAAATAGCTTAATAAAAGTTGTTTCAATGGCAAAAAAAATTTTTTAAAAATGTATCTGGAAACACATGAGGTCTAGTTAAAATAGACAAATTTGAAAACAAAGATCCAAATAGAAAGACTTAAACTGCATGATTTCAACACTTTTTTTTTAAAGGTTTGGTAATTAAAATGGTATGATATCAGTGTGAAAATAAACATAGAAGTCTAGAAATGGATACACACGTTTATGGTCAATTGAGTTTTGACAGTTAACCAAGGCATTTCAGTGGGGAGAAACTTTTCAGTAGTAGTCATTAGACAATTTGGATAACCATTGTAAGGGAGGAAAATCTTTTTTTCTTCTAGGTTCTGAGCTTGGTTCTCTGTAATAAAATACAGATTAACAAGAGAAAAACACATTTATTGACATGTATATTTTATCTATACATGGGAGAAACTCTTGGATGAGTAACTAGAAGGTTTGATTAGATGTAGGTTTGTATAGCTTAACAAAGGAACTATAAGTTTTTAGAGAAAAGGCATGACAAAGGAAAAGGACTTTGAGTCTCTAGGGGCAGCAAGTCATGGGAAAGCAAATATATGTGAAACTAAGGATAGATAAAAGCTAATTGGTGAAGATTGTTATATAGAGTCCTGTAGTGCCATCTCCAGGCTGGTAAGGGTTGTCTCCTGCAGTTAACTTTTGTCCTTCCTGGTAGAGAGAGGAGGAGGACACCTTTGTAAATTTAAGTCCTGCTTTAGGCTAGTACAGGGAGGGCAGAGAGCTTTCCTTGTGTCTTTCTCAATTGCTTTCTCCTCAAAACAGTTCTTAAAAGTGGCATATTTGGGGACGGCAGACTCTGTTGTTCTTCACCATGTTAAAAAACAACACCAAAAACCTCCAACCTTACTTGACATCATCAAAAAATTAACTCAACATGGATCACAGACTTGTATGTAAGGGCAAAATCGATCAAATTCTAGAAGAAAACATCTGAGAATATCATTGTAATCATAGATTAGGCAAAGATTTTATAAGTTGAACACAAAAAGCACAAAGTACAAAAAGCACAAAACTTTGGGAAGTTTTACTTCATCAAAATAAAATTTCTTTTTTAAAGACAATGGTAGAGAAAATGAAAAGACAAGTCACAGGCTGGCAGAAAATGTAAGTTTAAGAAAGTACTTGTGTGTAGAATATATGAAGAACTCTACTACTTCAACAATAAGAAGACAGCCCAATTAAAAACTGGGCAAGAGATGGGAATACTTTACCATAGAAGATATGGGATTGGCAAATAAGCCCATGAAAAGATGTCCAACATTAGTCATTAGGGAAATGCAAATTAAAATCCACAAGATACCATTATACGATTATTATTAGCCTGACTAATTAAAAAGTGTGACCGTTATCAAATGTTGATGAGAATGTGAAGCAACTGGAACTCTTATGTTACTGATGGGAATGTAATGGTACAATCACTGAAACAGTTTCACTTTTTTTTTTTTTTTTAGTTAAACATACATTTATTGTAACGACACAGCCATTCCACCTCTGAAAATAATCCTTATGTCCGTATCAAGACTTGTACATGAATGTTTATACTAGGTCTATTTGTAACAGTTAAAAATTGGAAATAACTCAGATAGTACTCAACAGATAAATGGATAAACAAATTGTGATTTATCTATACAATGGGGTACTGCTCAGCAATAAAAATGAACAATCTATTGACATACCAGTACATGGTACTGTAAAGCTGTTAATTAGAAAAATTTTTTTGACAATCTGTTGGGTGTGACATGGTATTTCCTTATCTTAATTTGCATTTTCCTAATTAAGTAGAAGATAAGCTTTTCTTTTATTATTGACCTTTTAGGTTTCTGCTTTTGAGTCTGTGCCAATTTTTCTATTGAGTTGTCTTTTTGTTTTATAATCCTTTGTATATACTGAGTACCAATTATTTGTCATATATGTATGTTTCAAAAATTTTTTTCTAGTCTATAGTTTATCTTTTATTTCCTACTTTCTTTTTTTCTGAAGTATAGTTGATTTATAATGTTTCAGATGTGCAGCAAAGTGATTTAGTTATTATACATATATATGTGTTATTTTCTAGATTCTTTTCCATTACAGGTTATTATAAGGTATTGAATATAGTTCCCTGTGCTGTACAGTAGGTATTTGTTGTTTGTTTTATACATAGTAGTATGTATCTGTTAATCCCAGATTCCTAATTTATCCCTCCTCATATAGCTTATCTTTTAACTGTTTATGATTTTTTTTAATTGTAAAGAAGTTTAACATTTAAATTCATCAAATATTACAATCTTTTTTCCCCCTGGTTTGTGCTTCAGATTCTTACTTAAGAAATCCTTTTGTTGAGGTCATAATGATTCTTATATATTTGTTTCTAAAAGTTTTAAAGATTTGCTTTCCTTATGTAGGTTTTTAAATCTACCTGGAATTCATATCTGTGTGTGGTGTGAATAGGGCTCTTGATTTTTTTTTTTCCCTGTATGGGTAACTGGTTGCCCCATTTGTTACTGAATATTAATTATACCTCCTCTGATGTAGTCCAAGTTTTTGGATATATGTAAATCTCTTCTAGGACCTCTGTTCTTTTCTATTGGTTTGCTCTGTTTATACATCTTAATTACTATATAAGAACCTCCACCTTCTTGTATAGTAGGGCAGATCTCTGCAGCTTGTTGATCTTATTCAAACTCCATTGACATTTTTCTTGGAATTGCATTGAATTTATAGATTAACATGGAGAGAACTGGCTTCTTTGCAGTATTGAGTCTTTCCAGCCAAAGTTCTCTATCACTACATTTATTGGTTTTTTTTTTTTAATGTCCTTCGGTAATAATGTTTTATACCCCTTTCATTAAAGAGGTTTTCTTCTGTTAGGTTTACCCCGGGGTAGCATTGGTTGCTGTTGTGTATGGGTTCTCCTTTTCTTTTTTTTTCTTCTCACTTTATTTTTTTTTTAATTTACATATAGGTACTGTTCATTGTTTCTAAGAATAGTTTAGAACTTTAGCATTTCAGATTTACAGTTATCAAAGGAATAAAGCCAACCACAAAATAAGAATCGTGGTAAAGGACAATCAGATGTAGTTACACATATTCAAGAAATCAGTCTACTAAATAATAAGTAGTTCACTTCTGTCTTTTTTTTTAGATTCCACATATAAGAATTTGGGTTTTCTTTTTCTATTGCTGTTGGAATATAGATATATTGTTAGTTTTGGTACATTGATCTTCATTTCAAGTGAGCTCTTTTGGCTCAATTAGTCCTTAGAGTTTCTTAGATTCTACACAGTCACATTGCTAAATTTAGGGAATTTTTTTGTCTTTCTAATTCTTGTACCTCATATTTCTTTTTTGTGTCTTACTGCTATTGTTTAAGTGCTCACATTCAGTATTGAATAGAGACAGTGATGGTGAGTGTCGTCCCTGACTCTAGTCGATGTTCTTCTTTCCTGTTAAACTCAGTAATTGTAATACTAGCTGCAATTTATTAAGTTGCATACCTTGTGCCAGGTACTACACCAGTGATTTGTTTCTGATTTTTGTAATATCTTGCAAAGCAGGTACAATTATCCTCATTTTTATAGATTAGGTTCAGAGAGGTAGTTTGCCAGTTACATGGTTAGTGAGTTGAAAGCCTGCAAATCAGTCACTGTTAGGCCTTGTGCTTTATCTTGAGGAAAATCTCGAGATTTCAAGAATTAGAAAGTCTTGCTAAAATGAAATACATACTGATATTTTCTTTATCTATGAATTCTCTGACTGCTCTATGCTATAAAACAGCACATACATACTCCCTCAGTACTCACCATCCATAAACATTACTTATTGCTTCCTTTTATGTCCATTTGATATGAATGAACAGTATTGTTTTTTAGTCTTAGTTATGACTTAATTCAGAGTCATAAGCAGATTTTACTATCAGAATCACCAGTAACTTCCTGTTCTACTTATTGTTTTTGTTTCTTTAGACATTTGATACCTTATTTGCCATCCAGATGTGGAGAAAGTTTTGGAAATTTATCTGAAGCCTCACTCTTCCCACTCGTATAAACTTTCTTTTCTTTTTAGGATTTTTCTTATGGTAGGTTAAACATACATTAGAGAACGGTCTAGTGAACCACCATGAATTCAGTTTCGATACAGTCTCCCCCACACTTAAAAAAAATTGGAATTTTTTTTGCAATTATGAATAGAGCAGCTATAAATATTCTTATACAGGTTTTGTATGAGTGTAAGTTCTCATTTCTCTAAGTTAAATATCTAGGAATGGGATTGCTGGGTCATATGGTAAATGTATTTTCACTGTATAAGAAACTACCAAACTTATCCAGAGTGACTCTGCCAACATATGAGAACCAGCTGCTGTATATCATCAGTAGGAGTATCAGCATTTTATGTATTAAGTCCTTTGCCCATTTTTAAACTGGGTTATTTTCTTATCATTGAGTCTTGAGAGTTCTTTATATATTCTGGATATAAATCATTTGTTGAATACATAATTTGCATATTTTTTCTTCCATCTGGAAGCTTGTCTTTTTATCGTAGCAGTGTCTTTTGCAGAATTAAAGTTTTAAATTTTGATTGAGTCCAGCTTACCAATTTTTTTCTTTTATGGATTGTGCTTTTGGTATCTTGTTTTAAGAATTCCTTGCCTAATCTCAGGTCTTAAAGATTTACTACTCCTATAAATGCTTTTCTGCATCAGTTAAAATGATCAGATTTTTTCTTCTTTAGATCCAATCTAGTGGATTACACTGCTTTTCAAAAATTGAACAAGCTTTGCATTCTCAGAACAGACTCCACTTGCATTGTCCTGTTTCTGTATCTGATTTGCTAATACTTTGTTGAGACATTTAGCATCTTTGTTTTTGAGGATATTGGTCTATAGTTTTCTTGTAATAATCTTTGCCTGGCTTAGGTATCAGGGTAACCCTAGCCTCATAAAATGATTTGGGAGGTGTTTCCTTCTCTTCTGTTTTCTGAAAAGATTATAGAATTGGTACTGTTTGTTCTGCAGATGTGCCAAAATTTACCAGAGAAAATATCTGGTCCTGTAGATTTCTTTAATAGTTACAGGATTATTCAAGTTATCTAATCCATCTCGGGTGGCTTTTAATAATTTCTGGTTTCCAACAAAGTGGCCTATTTCAACTAAGCAGCTGAATTTCTGTGTTAAGAACTGTGTGTATACTCTTACTATCTTTTTAATATCATAGACTCTGTAGTGATATCTTTTTTTTTTACATTCCTGTTATTAATGTCCTTTTTCTCTCTGTCAGTATTGCTAGAGGTTTGTCAATTTTATTGATCTTTTCAAAGAACCAGCTTTTGGTTCATTGATTTTTTCCCCCTTATTTTCAATATCATTGATTTGTGCTTTTTATTATTAACTTCATTCTGATTACTTTGAGTTCATTTTGCTCTTCTTTTTTTAGTTTCTTAAAGGTAGAAAGTTAGATTATTGATATGAGATCTTTCTACTTGTATTAGTCACCTCAGGCTGTCATAACAAAATACCACAGAGTGAGTGGCTTAAACAACAAAAAATTATTTCTCACAGTTCTGGAGGCTGGAAAGTCCAAGATCAATGTACCAGCAAGGTAGTTTTCATTCTGGAGCCTCTACTCTTGGTTTGTGGGCAGTTGCCCTCTAGCTGTGTGCTCATATGACTTCTTGTGCATGCTGGGGAGGGAAAAAGGGCAAACTCCCTGTGTAATCTTATTTAACCCTAATTCTTCCTTACAGGCCTCATTCCATGTATGCCACACTGGGTTAGGGTTTCAGCATATGAATTTTGGAGGGACACAAATATTTAGTACATGACACTAATTTCTAATATAAGCAGGTAGTACTACATACATATTTCCCTCTAAGTTTGCATCCCACACATTTTGATATGTTTTATCTACAACTCTGTTCAGTTCAGAATGTTTTCCAATTTCCCTTGAGACTACTTTGGCCCATGAATCATTTAAAGGGTGTTATATAATTTCTAAGCATTTGGAGGTGTACCCGTCATATATTTGTTATTGATTTCTAACTAATTCCATTATGGTCAGAGAAGATACTTTGTGTAATTTTAGTTCTTTCAAATTTGTTAAGGTTTTATGATTCAGCATATATGGTCTATCTTGGTGAACATTCCATAAGCACCTGAAAAGAAGTACTGGGGACTGAACCCAGGACCTCATGCATGCTAAGCATACTCTACCACTGAGCTATAACTCCCACCTCCTATATATATTTTGTTTTTATTTGGAGTGTTCTAAAAACATCAGTTAGATCCTGTTGTATGATGATATTGTTCACTTTTTCTGTGTCTTTGCTAATTTTTTGTCTAATGGTTCTATCTATTCCTGAAAGAAGGGTGTTGAAATATCCAGCTGTAGTTGTGTATGTCTATTTTTCCTTTCAATTCTTAGATTTTGTTTTTTGTATTATGAAGTTCTGTTGTTAGGTGCATAGATATCTAGAATTTTTGTCTCCTTGGTAAATTGTCCTTTTTTTTATCATTATGTGATGTTCTTCTTTATCCCTGATAATTTCTTTGCTCTGAGGTCTATTTTATCTAATACTGATATAGCCATTCCAGCTTTTTTTGATTAGTGTTTATATAGTATATCTTTTTCAACCTTTAAAATTTTAAATTAGTATTTTTTTTAGAACAGTTTTAGGTTTACAGAAAAATTGAGCAGAAAGTACACAGAATTCTTATATACCACCCTCCCCCAATGCACAGTTTCCCCTGTTATTAACATTTTGCATTACTTTGGTACATGTATTACAATTGATAAGCCAATATTGATACATTATTATTAACTAAAGTCTATAGTTTAAATTAGGTTTCACTCTTTGTACTGTGCAGTTCTGTGGTTTTTGGCAAATGTATGTCATGTATCCACTATTAAAGTACCATACAAAATAGTTCATTCCATTTGCTTTTAATCTGCTTATAACATTATATTTGAAGTGACTTCTTGATTTCTTTGGACAATCTGTCTTTTAATTGGCATTTTTAGACCATTTAATGTAATTATTGATGTTTTAGACCATTTTATTTGTTTTTTCTTTGTTCCTATTTTTAATCATCTGATGAGCCCCTTTTCCTGCCTTTTGAGTCATTTGAACATTTTCTAGTATTCCACTTTAATCATTTACATTTATATATTAGGTTTTGACTGTATCTTTTTGTATAGAGTTTTATTGATTGCTCTGGAAATCTCTTTTTCTCTTTCTCTCTCAACACACACGAATATATGTGTATATGTGTATATATGTGTGCATATACACAAACCTAACTTTTAAGTCTACTTGAATTACTATTTGAAATTTCAGGTGGAATGTCAAAACCTTTCCACCTAAACAACAAGAACCTACTGTATAGCACAGGGAACAATACTCCATATCTTGTAATAACCTATAATGGAAAAGAATCTGAAAAAGAATATATATATATTCTCTCTCTATATATATATGTGTGTGTATGTATGTATATATATATGAATCATTTTGTATACACCTGAAACTAATACAACATTGTAAATCAACTATACTTCAATTAAAAAATTAAAAAAAACTTTCCACCATATAGGTTCCTTTCCTATCCCCTACCTTAATGTTATAGTTGCCTTGTCTGTTACATTTATCTACATGCATTGAAAACTTCATGAGATAATCTTATAATTTTTCCTTCCAAGCATCAGAACATTTTAGAGAACTCAGTAGGTGAAGAATAGTCTGTGTAACCAGATACTTAGCATTCCTATTTTTCTTCCCTCATTCCTGGCGTTCTGAATTTTATTGTATTATTTTTCACCTTTTTAAACAACTTTCTTTGGTCATTCTTTTAGAGCAGGTATGCTTGCAATGAATTCTTACTTTTCTTCATCTAAAGATACCTTTATGTCATCTTTATTCCTGATGGGTATTTTCTCTGGACACAGAATTCTGTGTTTATGGTTCTTTCCTTTCAGCACTTTAAACGTGTTATTCTACTTCCCTCTAATCTTCATATTTTCTTGCTTTTTTTTAAAAATTTTTTTGAGGGTAAGTAATTGAGTTTCTTCCTTCCTTCCTTCCTTCCTTCCTTCCTTCCTTCCTTCCTTCCTTCCTTCCTTCCTAGAGATACCAGGGATTGAACCCAGGACGTTGTGCATGCTAACAGGTGCTCTACCACTGAGCTATACCTTGCCCTGTAGTCTTTGTAGTTTCTGATGAGAAATATGAAGTCATTCAAATCATTTTTCCCTTAATAAGTACTGTATCATTTTTATCTGGTTACTTTCAAGATCTGTTCTTCTTCTTTAGTTTTTATGTGTTAGATTATGATGAGTCCAGGAGTGAGTTTTGTTGTGTTTATCCTGTTTGGGGATAGCTGAGCTTCTTAATTCTATAGGTTTATGTCTTTTGTCAAGTTTGTGAAGTTTTGCCCCTTAATTCTTCTTTTTTTAAAATAAGACTTTTTTTTAGATAAAGTTCTTTTAGAGCAGTTTCAGGTTCACAGCAGAATTGAGCAGAAAATACAGAGAGTTCACACATAGCCCTCCCCACCCACACATATATACTCCCCTACCCTCAACATCCCTCATCAATATGGCATAATTGGTACAGTCAATGAACCAACATGGGCACATTATTATCAACCAAAGTCCATAGTTTACATTAGGGTTCACTCTTGATGTTGTACATTCTATGGGTTTTGACAAATGCGTAATGACTTGTAGCCACCACTATAGTATCAGACAGAATAATTTCATTGCCTTAGAAATCCCTTGTACTCCACATCTGTTCATTCCTCCCTCCCTCCCTCTCCACAAACCCTGAAACCATGATCTTTTTATTGTTTCTGTAGCTATGCCTTTTCCAGAATGTCATTTGATTGGAATTGTAGTTTGTAGCCTTTTCAGCCTGGCTTCTTTCATTAGTAATATGTCTTTTAAGTTTCTTCCATGTCTTTCATGGCGTGATAGATCTTTTTTTTTTTTAACTGCACATGTATTTTTAATTTACATATATATACTGTTCATTGTTTCTAAGAATATTTAGAGCTTTAGCTTTTTAAACTTACATAGTTATCAAAGGAATAAAGCCAACCACAATATAAGAACTAACTTAAAAAAAAAAGATACATACACCCTGCTATTTACAGGAACATTATTTGTAATTGCCAAGATATGGAAGCATCCTAAGTGCACATCAATAGTTGAATAGATAATGGAGATGCAGCATATATAATATGTGTAACAGAATACAACTCACCCATAAAAAAGAAGGCTGTTTTGCCATTTGTAGCCCTTTATTCACTTTTTTTTTTCACTTCAAAAGCCAGAACTTTATAATTGGCAGATACATCTCCATTACATCAAAAACAACAAAATACCTAGAAATGAACTTAACCAAGGAGGTTACGTATACTCTGAAAACTGAAATGACACAAGGAAATGGAAAGATTTCTTGTGCTCTTGGATTGGAAGAATCAGCACTGTCAAAATGACCACACTACCCAAAGCAATCCACAGATCCATTGCAGTCCCCATCAAAATATTCACAACATTTCTCACAGAACTAGAACAGAGAATTCCAAAATTTATAAGGAACCACAGAAAGACCCCGAACAGCCAAAACAATCTATTGTAAGTCTCTTTTTTTTCCTCTTTCTTCTTTTTGTTCTCTTTTCTTATGGTTTGATGACTAGAGAAGTTCCTTTAACATTTGTTGTAAAGCTGGTTTGGTGGTGCTGAAATCTTTCAGCTTTTGTTTATCTGTGAAGCTTTTGATTTCTCCATCAAGTCTGAATGAGAGTCTTGCTAGATAGTATTCTTGGCTGTAAGTTTCCCCCTTGCATCACTTTAAATGTATCGTGCCACTCCCTTCTGGCCTGTAAAGTTTCTGCTGAAAAATCAGCTGATAACCTTATGGAAGTTCCCTTGTATGTTATTTGTTGCTTTTCTCTTGCTAGTTTTAATATTTTCTCCTTATCCTTAATTGTTGTCAATTTGATGACTATGTGCCTTGGTGTGTTCCTCTTTGGGCTGAGTCTTTGTGGTACTCTCTGTGCCTCCAGGACGTGGGTGACTGTTTCCTTTCCCAACTTGGGGACGTTTTTGGTTATTATCTCAACAAAAATTTTCTCAGGTCCTTTCTCTCTTCTCTTTCTGAGACCCCTATAATGTGAATATTAGAGCGCAGTATGTTGTCCCAGAGTTCTCTTACACTATCCTCATTAGTTTTTATTCTTTTTTCTGTTCTGAGTAGTGATTTCCACTAATCTGTCTTCTAGCTCACTGATCCGTTCTTCTGCCTCATTTAGTTTGTTCTTGGTTCCTTCTAGTGTATTGTTCATTTCAGTGATTTTATTCAACTCTGTTTCGGTATTTATATTTTTCAACTCTGCTAAAAACTTCACTCTGTGCATCTATACTCCTCTTGAGTTCTCTGAACATCTTGGCTATCATTACTTTAAACTCTTTTTCAGATAAATTACCTATCTCCTCATCACTTATTTCTTCTGGGATTTTATCTTGTGCCTTGGCCTGGGAGATACTCCTTTGCTGCCTCATATCGCCTATCTTTCTATATGTTTGTGGATTCCTTCCATAGGCTTTGGGATTATTGTTTCCTTATTTCTGGTATCTGCCCCTGGTGGATGAGGATGGACCAGAGGCTTATGCAGGTTTCCTGGCAGGAGGAGCCGGTGCCTGCCCACTGCTGGGTGAAGCTTGGTCTTGGACCTCTGGTGGGTAGGGCTATGTCTAGAGGCCTTTGTGGCTCAGGAAGTCTGCTGATGGGGTGGGGGGGGGCTGTGTTCCCACCCTGCAGTGTTGTTTGGCCTGAGGCTTCCCTACAGGATGTTGGGTGGGGCTAGGTCTTGGTGCTAATGATCCAATCAAGACGTCAGCCTCCAGGAAAGCTCATGTAGATGAACACTCCTAGAATGTCTGCCACCAGCTTTTATGTCCCCTGGGTGAGCCGCAGCCACCCCCCACGTCCCCAGGAGACCCTCCAAATCCAGCAGGCAGGTCTGGCCCAGGTTCCTATGAGATCACTACCTCTGCCCTTGGACCTGGTACATATGAGTTTCCGTATGCTTCTCAAGCGAGTAGAGTCTCCATTTCCCCCAGTCCCATGATGCTCCCAGAGCCAAGACCCCCCTGGCCTTCAAAACCAGATGTCCTGGGGTCTCCTTCTCTTCCCAATGCCAGGACCCAAGCTGGGGAGCCTGACATGGGGCTTCGAGCACTCACTCCTGTGGGAGGGCCTCTGCAACTTAACAAATCTTCAGCTTGTGGCTCACCCACCCAATTATATCGCAAGCATGCCCCTCCTACCATCCTGCTGTGGTTCCCTCTTTATGTTTCCAGTTGCAGAAGGTCTTTTTTGCTAGGTTCCAGTCTGTTTTTGATGGTTGTTTAGCGTTCAGTTGTGGTTTCATTGTAGTCATGAGGAGAGGCAAGCTTGTGGTCCTATCACTCTGCCATCTTGACCACAACTCCCATTAATTCTTAAAATATGTCGTCACAGTCCTTCTCCCCTCTTTCTGGGACACTGATGCCCCAAATACTAGATTTTTGGTATTGTCCTGCAGGTCCTTGATAATCTGTTCTTTTTTCCCTCCTAATCTTTTTTCTCTTTGTTATTCAGATTTGTCATTGATTAAATTTGATATTTCTATTGAAATTTGATCTGTCTTCAGATTCACTGACTCTTCTGTTATTTCTGTTCTGCTATTGAACCCATCAAGTGAGTGTTTATGTTTTTGTTGCTGTATTTTTTAATTCTAAAATTTCCATTTAGTTCTTCCTTATGTCCTCTTTCTTTCCTGAGACATTCTTTCTGTTTGTTTCAGGAGTCTTTTCCCTATATTGTTGGAGAATTTTATATAATAGCTGCTTAAATAGGTTAGTTAAAATAGATAGATAATTTCAATATCTGTGTCAACTCCATGTTTTATCTATTCGTCTCTTTGTCTATTCAGATTGAGATTATCTTGGTTCTTTATATGCTAAGTAATCTTGGATTATATACTGAAAAATTTTAATATTATATTAGAAGGGATCTGGGTCTTGTTTAAATGTCGTGATGAGTGTTGACTTTTATTTTAACAGACTTTTTGACCTTGTTGAATTCAGCTTACAAAATCTGTCAAGTCTTCAGTGGATGGTGATTCCAAAATCATTTTAATTTCTAAGCTTTTACAGTGCTATTTAGATCTGCTTTGCATGTGCAGTATCCGTTAACTCATATGGGACTTGGCTAGTGGCTATTATAATTCAAGTTCACCTTATTGTTAGGAGATACATGCTGAATTATTTTAGATGTGAAAGGTCATTATGAGAACATCAGATAGTTCTGAAAAAAAATTTATGCACACAGATACATACATGTAGTAAATCTGTATGTGAATCTAGGTGACTATTATACTATTTTTTGCAAATTCTCTGTGTTAGAAAAAATATATATAGGTCAAAAACATGGCATTCCTCTCCTTAAAAACTCCCAGTGGCCTCTCATCTCCCTAAGTGTGAAAAAGCCAGATTCCTTTCATTGGTTTGTTTTGCCCTTCAGGGGTAGTCTTCACACTCCATAATGACTTCTCACCTCACTCAGAGTAAAAGCCAGAATTTTTTCTTTTCCTTCTAATCTATATGACCCTTGATTTATTTATTTCATATTCCTAGAGCTTATCCTAGTTTTTGACCTATAGTAGGAGCACAAAGACACAACAAATACATGTTTGAATGAATGACTAGTTGTATCTTTGCAACAGGTTTTATTGTTTTCCTTAGGATGTCTGAACCCCACCTGTATGTTGTTTTGTGTTATTGCAGACCCTGCACCACCTATGATGTCTTTTACTTGCTATAGCAATAGAGATTATTACTACCTTTCCTTAGGCTTTTAAAAATTAGGACCTGAAAGTCATTTCTAATCTTCTGTCCCAGAGCCATGCTTACTTTAAAGAACCATTACTCTTTTCTTGATGTCCTTTGTACCACTTGCTTTATTTTAATATGTTTTTCTTTATCCCCATCCGTATGCTATATTCTTATTCTTTCTCATCAGTCCTATCAGTAAGGTACCTTCATGGTTTCCTCATTACCCCATTTTATAGCCAAAGTCTTCTCTCCATCCTTTTGGGGGCAGATATAAGAGGAGGAACAGATAGCTACTAGTGTCCCATGTTGCCTACCTTCTTCCCTGAAATGAAAAATGATTTATTAAATATAGCTTGCTGGAAGTACAACATTTTTCACGGAACTAGAACAAATAATCCTAAAATTTATATGGAATCACAAAAGATTCAGAATTGCCAAAGCAGTACTGTGAAAAAGAGAAGCTGGAGGAATAACCCTCCCACACTTCAGACAATACTACAGAGCTACAGTAATCAAAACAGTGTGATATTGGCACAAAAACAGACATATGGATCAGTGGAATAGAATAGAGAGCCCAGAAATAAACTGACACATGTACAGTTAATTGATCTTTGACAAAGGAGGCAAGACCCTACAATGGAGAAAAGACAGTCTCTTGAGCAAGTGGTGTTGGGAAAACTGGGCAGCTGCATGTAAATCAGCGAAGTTAGAACACTCCCTCACACCACACACAAAAATTAACTCAAAATGGCCTTAAGACTTAGACATAAGACAAGATACTATATGCCTCCTAAATGAGAACATGGGCAAAACATTTTCTGAAATAAATCTTAACAATGTTCTAGGACAGTCTACCCAGGCAATAGAAATAAAAGCAAAAATAAACAAATGGGACCTAATTAAATGTATACGCTTTTGCACAGCAAAGGAGACCATAAACAAAACAAAAAGCCTACGGAATGGAAGAAGATACTTGCAAATGATGCAACTGGCAAGGGCTTAATTCAAGAATATACAAACAGCTCATACAACTTAATAACAGAAAAACAAACAATCCAATCCAAAAATGGGCAGAAGACCTAAACAAGCAATTCTCCAGTGAAGACATACAAATGGCCAATAGGCACATGTAAAAATGCTCCGTATTGCTAGTTATAAGAGAATTGCAGATCAGAACTACAATGAGGTATCACCTCACACCAGTCAGAATGGCCATCTTTAAAAAGTCCACAAATGATAAATGCTGCAGAGGGTGTAGAGAAAAAAGTAACCCTTCTACACTGTTGGTGGGAATGTAGTTTGATGCAGCCAGTATGGAGATTGCTCAAAAAACTAAAAATAGAGTTACCATATGATCGATCCAGCAGTTCCACTCCTGGCCATATATCAGGAGGGAACTATAATTCGAAAAGATACAATGTTCACAGCAGCACTATTTACAGTAGCCAAGACACGGAAACAACTTAAATGTCCATTGACAGATGACTGGATAAAGAAGTTGTGGTACATATATACTATGGAATACTACCCAGTCATAAAAAAGAATAAAATAATACCATTTGCAACAATGTGGATGAACCCAAAGATTGTCATTCTAAGTGAAGTAAGCCAGAAGGAGAAAGAAAAATGCCATGTGATATTACTCATATGTGGAATCTTTAAAAAAAGACATAAATGAACTTATTTACAAAATAGAAACAGATTCACAGACATAGAGAACAAATTTATGGTTACCAGGGGGAAAGGGGGTGGGAAGGGGTAAATTGGGAGTTCGAGATTTGCAGATACTAACTACTATATATAAAATAGATAAACAACAAGTTTATACTCTGTAACACAGGAAACTATGTTCAGTATCTTATAGTAACCTATAATGAAAAAGAATATGAAAAGTAATGTATGTATCTATATGTATGACTGAAACATTATTCTGTACACTAGATATTGATGCAACATTGTAAACTGACTATACTTCAATTTTAAAAAATAAATTAATTTAAAAAATTAAAAAATAAAAAAGGTAATTGAAAAGCAAAAATCAAGCAAGCAAGCTTGCTGGAAAGAAAATTCTCTGTAACTAGATTTGGCCTTAGTTTCCAAAGTCCAGCCCAGTGGCTTTTTAGGCAAAGACCACTTCTCTGGCCTCAGTTATTTTGCAGGTGAGAAAAAGGCAAAGTAAATTTAAAAAGGAACTTGTAATTAAATACTCATCCCCGATTTGTTATTCTTCTCTGATAAAACTCTATTTTGGCTTCTCAGCATATGTAGCAGAAAGGACCTGGTGCTGTGCCTTTAAAAACTATCCTCAGAGCAGTGTGGAGGCAGGCATCTCACTGAAGTACTTGAATGAGAGTGAGAAGAAGAGGTGGGAGGGGTGCTCTTGCAGCCTCTGTGTGTGTGTGTGTGTGTGTGTGTGTGTGTGTGTGTGTGTGTGTATGTGTGTGTGTGTCTGCATGCTTGTGCGCGCGCGCCTGTAACTGTGACTGTTGGCAGAGCTCTAGGTGACATCCCTCTCAACAGCTGGGCCGTGGTCTGCTTCAGAGCTGCTTGTCAGAGCAATTAGCTTGCTAGAGACGCTGCCGCAAGGATCAGTAGCGTTTCATTCAAGGGTGAAGGGGGTGGGAGGGGACTGTGGGCAGTGGGGGGGACGAGGCACAGGTTTCCCAGGAGGAATTTCTTCCGGCAAAATTCCGACAGAACAGAATCTTACAATGAGGTCTCCATTAATAGTGTGAGCTCGCTGTTGGTTTAAGTGCAGATCCATCTGGGGTGAGTTTTGGATAATTTTCTTTCTTTATATAAAAGTCCTTGAACTCCACAGACTGGGTAGGGAAGAAGCTAGAAAGATAGATGTCTTTTATACCAATGTAACTATATAAAACACACTAGGAAATTAGATAATTTTCAGGTGTTAAGTTTGTGAGGCTTTTGTGGGTATTTCTGTTTGTTTCTTATCTTTAAAACATTATTAAAAATTAGGTTTGCTAAAACTTTTCCTGTAGTCAAATTCTACCTCTTCTGTGCCTATTTCAAGCAATGCTTCATTCAGATTTAGCTTATGAGGATAGTGGTGATTTCTGTTCTCTTTGGTGATGCTGTTGACGCACATTGCAGGAAGCAGGGAATCCCCTATAAATATCCTTCACTGTGTCATTCTACAGCTGTCCACACCCTGTTGGTGAATATGTCTTTCTGTCCTATGTCTTTACATAACTGTCCTCTAGTCTTCAACTGTGATAAGAAACATGTCGCTTTTGCTGTGTCTAGGAGGCTTTTTTGATTATTCATATCTTAGGAGGAATTTGTTCAACCTTTTTCATGAAACATGCCTTTTGATGTGTTGAGATTGTCTTAAGAATTTCCTGCGTGTTTACTTGCCTTTTATTTTGGATTGCTTGCTTGTTTCCTATAATTGGTTTGTTTTTGTTTGGTGGCCTTGGATTCTAAAGAGTGCAGAGATGGGATTCCCTCTACCTCCAGTGACGTAGTGATTTTGTTTGCAGTCTTTTTCTTCTAAGAGGGAGGAGGCAGAGAAAAGGAAGATGAAAAATCCATCTGAAGCGGTGCGTTCTCCCATCTATGCCTTGATGGTAACTGGCTACCACTGAACAGAGCTGAAGCCAAAGTGGGATGTTGTTAATGATAGGGATGCTATTTTATTTGTTTCCTTTTAAAATAGGCTGAGGCCAAAGTCAGGATTGCTGAAGCAGATTGCTTGAATTAACCCTGTATGTCCTGCTGCTAATGAATTTTATTTAATTGCTTTTTCTAAATATGAGATAAAAGGGGGCTTATAAACAAGTTTCTGGAACCTAGCATCCATGAGTAATTCTAGGTTGGGTTTTGGAATTAAAAAATTTTCTGCCCTGAGAAACAGAGCAGGTGCTGTTTCTCAGATTTCAAAAATAGGTGGTTATATAAAATTCCTGCCACTGTAGTTAGAGTAAAACTCTCATTTTGAATGTATGGAGCTAAAACAAAGCTTTAGGAAGAAATTGTTATACTCTTAGTTGTGAACCTAACTTACCTTTTTTTGTATTAAGTGTTTGGGCTTCCAGTTCCTTTTTATGCAACTCCATTTTAATAACACTGATCTCTGGAGGGCTGCCTGCAGAGGCCAGTGTGAAAAATTCAGTAGACTAGAGCCTAGGAATATTTTTTTTAACATTTTTTTAATTGAGTTATAGTCATTTTACAATGTTGTGTCAGAAGCTAAGAATATTTTAAGTTTGTCCATGGATGTGTTTAGATCACATATGTCAAAAAGTGCCTTTAAGAACTTGCTGGTTTATTTTCTATCCTGATATTCTTTTCTGTTTTATGCTTTCATTTATTGTAAGTTCTGTGTGTGAAGGGAAAAAAGTAATATCTGCTTTTTAGCTTACGTTATGCAGTCCTATCTTTATGGTAGTTCAATTTTATTAATATTTATTACAGCCATAAATATTTCAAACTAACAAAATTCTAGTTTTATTTGGAAAGAAGTTGGGGGAAGAAAAAGAAAGACAATCCTAGGGTAAACCAAGAGCATTCTGGAAGAATAAACTATTTAGAAGCTTGCCAGAGACTGGAGATGTAAGGGTTAAGAGAAATTCCACTGCATCCTTGCATTTAGATATTGCAGCAAATATGTGGGTAATTTCTTGCTAGCTTTTCAGGAAACCCCTGTGGTGGACAACCCTCATTAATTGTTGCTGGGAGACTGCTCTGACGTCACTGGGAGCAGTTCCCCCGTCTGCAACTAGGACAGGAATAGCCTTTGAGGGGGAAGAAAACTGCTGTGAAGTTAAAAGATGATGGTTTTGTTAACTTGGTTTTCCTTCCATTTGGGAGTGGGTTGGGTAGAACTAAAGTCTTTCTTAAATGTTTCACTCATTAGCAATAGAAAAATTACTAAGAGATCTTTTAATTTCAACTGACAATACCTTCTTTTTAAATCTTTGTTTTCTAACCATCAAGGTTTTAGAAAAGGTCAAGGAAAGAAAAGCTGTTGAAAGCTGTTGGAGAATTAAAATTTGTTTCTTTTTATCCTTCCTTTTTTCACTTTTTTTTTTTAAGGAGAAGGAAGAGATTAAAAATGTTTTTTACAAAAGGTGTTTAGCATCACTTTATTTGGGATAATTAAAAATGTGATATATGTGGGAAGAGCTTTCTGGCAAAATTGATAGGGACTTTTTCTGTTCCTAAAAGTTACCATAAGTACTTCTCTCCAATATTCTCCTCTCCTAGCCCACCCACACCCACTGTTATATAGCCTGTTAGGAGCTTCTTTTTTGGGAAAGTATACATAGTAGCTAAATCCCTGGACTCTGGATTTAGGCTGCCCGAGTTAAAAATCCCAGCTATGCCAATTGCTGGTTCTGTGACCTCGGACAAATTACTTAACCTCTTTATTTCTTGTATGTAAAATATATGAAATGATTATGATTATAGCATTCACCTGCTAGGGTTGTTCTGAGGATTAAAAGAGTTAATACATGTAAAGCTTTTAAAATTGTTCCTGGTCATCTTAAAGGCTTACTTAGCATTAGCCATTATTATTAATATTTAGAAATTAAACAGGAATATACCATTTATATCTTCAGATCACCTGTAATTTTTGAGGAAGCTAAAAGAGATGTTTAAATCATATAGGCTGTTGAGTTTTTAAAATGGATATAAGTATTATCTAAATATTTAAGCTTAAAATTGACACTATTGATCCTCTTCGGAAGTATCTTTTCTAATTTGATGCTTATAGACCAAATTACAAACGCCTTCCCTCAGATTAACTGCTCTGTTTTTCTTTTTTTGGCCATCATTGATTTTTTGACTTCTATAGGTGATGGTTGGTTGGGTTTTTTTGTTTTGTTTTGTTTTGCTTTACTTTTTACTTTCTTCCATTGGTTCTGATCTACTTTAAGAACTTTAGGACACTTGCCTTTGGTGTCTACCTCAAACTTCGTATCCTCTACTTTTCTCTGAATTGATGTGGTGGTGTTTCCTCCATATATTTGTGAGTGTATAAGATTAATATGAGGGCCTATGTATCAAGACTCCTTAAATTCACTAGCTTAAAAAAATCTAGAATCTTTAATGAACCAAGTGCCAAGTCACAAATATGAAAATATCCAATTTCTCCATGACCCTTTACCTTTTAATTTCATATTAAAGACTTGAGTGTTACTCTTTTGTGGTTTTTGAGACTTCCCCTTTAAGATTGCTCTCTAAACTACCACAGTGCACTGGTAAGAGCTGGTAATGTGTGTAACAATAATAGCAAAGAAAATACCCCCTTGTATAAAGTTTTATTCTTTCCTCCCTATTAATTTTCTGAGGCCAGTGAGTTTTAAGAAGCACAGGGTACATATCTTTTCCAGTGGAATACATAGGGAAGGAGAGTTAATATTATTAAAAAGGAGGACATGAATTGAAGAAAAATAAAAAGCAAGCACTGCCCAGGTGAATGCCCTTAAAATCCAGGCACTACCATGGGATACGCTAAGTGGAAATTATACGTTGCTGGGGGAATAGTTGAGAAACACTAATTAGATAGTGTGACTGGTCTTGCTTTTATTAACTGGAGTGAACTAGGGGGAAATTTTTATCTCTAAAACTCTTGAACATACTTATTTTAGGAAGTTGATGAGAAATGTGAATAAAGATACTCATCACAAAATTATTTTATTATAAAGAATTAACAGCTTCCTAAATATCCAGTAAGAGGGAAATGGTTAAATTGTGGTGTATGTATGTAGTAGAATATTACATAGCTATTAACATAACTTTGTTAAAAGTAATTGATAATGGGGGAGACGGTCACAGTTCTAGTAATAGAAAAAAGCATGTTATAAAATGTTTTATATAATGTAAATTACATGAATACTACTAGATATGGAGACATATCCAAATGGATACAAATTCCATACAAATATGGAAACAAAGTTTAGAAAAGCATATCTCAAAACATTCCTGTTACTAATCTCAGTTATCTCTGAGTTACAGATTATGAATGATTTTTCTTTTCTGCTTATATGTGTTTTCTATAAATACAAAGAAGCCTATATAGTACTTTTCTAATAAAATCCTTACTGTTAGTATCTGAAAGTAAAATTTCAGAATGTGTTAAAGTGAAGATAGATGATGTCATGTAAATTCCTACACACAGTGTTGGGAGTACAGTAAATGCTTAATAAATGACTGCCGCATACTGAGGAAGATCGCCTCCTATGATTAGCGTCCTTTCCATACTGGGAGGCAACATCACTGAGAAAATATCCTCTTTATGCAACTTCTTGTCCTTCTGAGGTCAGTGAAGATGTTGTCCTTCTATATGTACTGGCCCAGCATATTTAAAAAAAAAAACCAAAAGGTTGTAGGGCCAGAGTGAAATGTTTTGTTGTTCTCTTATGAAGGTGTACAGGAAACCAGTGTAGAGAGAGGCCCAGTAGTGGTTTTCTTTGCAGTGACTTTTTCAAATTTTTTTAGCTTTGATGTAATTTATGAGTCCTGCTACAAGTCGCTTTTACCCCCTTTTCTGGGTTTTCTCCTTAAGAATTCTTAGAAAATTTGAAACAGAAGAGGTTTTCTCTGTTCTAGGAATTTCTGGACTTCTGTTTATTACTTCTCATATTAGTCTGCCCTTATGAGCTCCTTGGAACTTGGTGCGAGATGTAGACGTCCACCTACTTTGGACTTACTTGGGAACCGAGATGTGCATACAAGAAACTACTTTCAGCGTGTGAGAAACATACTGGAAATACACATGTCAGTAGCTGTTTTTACTGGGCAGTAATATCAGATATTCCTGTTTATTCTTTATAATCACTGTAGTTCTTAGTATGTGACTTGTACAATAAATACATGTTTAGTAAATAGTCATAGAAGAAATGACTATAGTCTCTTAATACCATGACTTTTGTGCCTAAGACCATTTTTTCTTCTATAATGCACAATAATATATACTTAATACTATTGAAATAGACACCTAAAAATTATCGAAGTGGTAATTTTTATGTGTTTACTACTGTTAAAACAAAACAGCACAATAATGTGATCCAGATGAAAATGTACAGCTTCCAAGCTAATTTTGACCCTGATATCTCAGATTATGTCTACTGCTTAGTATTCACTTACCACTATGTGCCAGAAGATGGGGACCAAAGTTGCTTGTTGCAGCCAGAGATACTCATCAGTTATTGGCAAAAAGCATGTGAGGAAAGGAGACTACCTTGTAACACATCAGGTGGATTTTAGAATGCTAATGAGCACCACTGGGGAGAAGGACGGGTTTTTTTGGTGTAGTCTCCTTATCTACTTTTTAATTATCTTGTTTCCTCTTTGCTTCAAGGAGATCTACAGCTGAAGGGGAAGGAATGGGCATGTGGAATGTGATGAGCCAATGTATTACAGTAGTTGCCCCTTATCCACAGGGGATATGTTCCAAGACCCCCCAGTATCTACTGCAACCTGGATAGTACCAAACCCTGTACTATACTTTTTCTTACGCATACATACCTATGATAAAGCTTAACTTATAAATTGGGCACATTAAGAGATTGACAGCAATAACTGATATTAAAATAGAACAATTAGAATATTGTAATAAAAGTTTTGTGAATATGGTCTCTCTAAAAATATCTTCTTGTACAAATTTAAAGCCTTTTTTTCTCTCAACTAAGCACTTATGCATAGTGGCTATAACTTTTTAATTTTAAGGTGCAACAGCAAAATTAGGACAGATTTCTTTTTCCTTCACAATTTCACAGAAGATTCATTCTTAACAACCTTAGCATATGATTTTTTTCCCTTTCCTTATTAAGTTGAGAACTTTCTTTCACCTTTTTACTTAAAGGAAGACTTTACGGCTTCTCTTTGGCATATCCATATTGGCCAGCATCACTACTTGCACTTTGGGCCCATTTTAAAGCAAAATAAGGCTTACTTGAACACAAGCACTTTCAATATCTGTTAACCAGAAGCTACAAAGTAATTAACAGGCAAGATACGGTGGACAGAAGGATGATGCCTTTCCTAGGTGGGACTGAGTAGAATGGCACGAGATTTTATTATGCTATTCATAATAGCGTGCAATTTGAGACTTAAGTATTGCTTATTTCTGGAAATTTCCATTTAATATTTTTGAACCACAGTTGACCATGGGTAAGTGAAACCATGAAAAGCAAAAAGGGGGTGGGGGGAACTGCTGTATTTCCTTTAGACATAGCAATTTTTTCTCTAAGCATAGTGGAGGGTGGTGGGGGAGAGGAGTGTAGAAAAGAGGACAGACATCATAGAATTACAGGAACTGTATGAGCTGACTGGTTTGAGAATATTGAGAATAAGAGCCTGAGGTCTGCGAGTTTTGATTATCATGTCAACATTTCAAAGAAAGTTATGGGAAATTTACAAAGGTTAGCAGTCTTAAAATGTTTAGCTTTCTCTGTATATTGTGGCATGGGAAGCTTCAGTGTTGGAATTTCATATGGGCAGCATTTTCCTTACATTAATCCCACAATTTATCCTAGTGATACTTTTTCACAGTTCAAGAATTCCTGAATTTCTCCTTTGAAATTAAATAAGGGAAGTTCTCTGGAGTTTTGGGGATCCCTTGTTATTTGCATGGATTCATTGTCATTGCTCTTCACTCCCCCCTCCCCCAATATTCATCTTTAGTATATCAGAATGGCAGCATTTCTTATTTGTCTGAAGAGATTATTCTTTGACAGTATTTGCAGCAGTTTCTGTGGAAAATGCTTTATTTAAGAAGAGAGAGAGAGAAGGAGGAGGAGAGAAGGCAAGGGGAATCTCATCTTGTAGCTCTTAGTGATAGAGCCTGTTGCCATGGAGTCTTGGATCAGATTGGCTGACCCAGGGGCCAATGAGCAGTTAGAACATAAATACATCATCATTTAACCTTGCAGAATTCATTTACTCAGTGATATATGACATTAATACTGTAACTGTATATAGAGCTGTGAAGTAAAATATTTCAAGAATGGTATAAGGTAGTTTTCTCTTCTCTTTGAAAATTTGTTGTTTAATATAAACAATGTAATAATATATTATCTTCTTACTTTGATTTGATTGGGAAAAGATATGGTGGGAAATACCTATCACCTGTGTTTGAATTGAGCTGCTGCTGCAGTCATTTGGGCTTATGCCAAGTCTAAGTCAAACTCTGGCTGTCTAGACCAGAGGAGATTTGTCTTTATATCTGAAGCTGCCTTGCTTATTTTGGTAGCTTTAGAGCTGAGTCAGACATTGGCTGCTTTTTCCTTCCTTGTTTTTCCATCTTTCCCTTCCACTTCAATATGGTAGTCCCTGTCAGTGTTATATTTGCACACCATTTGATCTGGACTTAGAGGATTAGCTGGGAGTAGCTTCTGAGTTCTCTGTCTTCACTTCTCTAGCTTGTTCATATTTATTGCCATACATCTGGGAGATTTCACTTAACTCAGTGTTAGTTCCTTGTCATAGCAGATCATGACATGTATCTCTCCTGTACCTTATTGCTTTAGAGACTGAGAATGATTCATTCATACAAAGAAAATTCCCCTTCTAGATCATGTAAGTGAAAAAAGTCAAGAGTGTTTTGTTTTTCTTCTTACATTTTATGTTAGGGATACTTGAGAAATCATGGTAGATCTTATTCTCTTCTTGTCCAGTGTTTCCATGCTTGGCTGTTTACAGGTTTGAAGGATTGACAGAAACCTCTAGAGGTCCATGAGTTTGTTCCCCTTCTTTGAACTATTCGAGTCTCTATGAGTGAGATGTGAGCTTCTCATTATACCATCACCTTCTGTCTCAGAGGAATAAAACCAAACTTCAGGTTTATCTGTTAAGCAAAGAAGAGCAAAGTCTGTTTGGTATCTGATTGAGTAACTTTTTGTTAGGGATGCCTTAGAAAAATAGGATAGAAAGTATTTGGGGGTTTGTAATATTAGTTATTGTGACCAGAAAGAGGCTCCCAGAGATGGTCAATTTTTTCAGGTCTTTATTCAGATACCATCTCTGGATAAAGACCTGAAAAGACTGAGCAAACAAGCCATGCTGTTATCTGGGAGAAGACCATTCGAGGCAGAAGGAAGGAACAGTAAAAGCAATTACCCTAAAGTGGTTTTAGGGCATAGGAGGAGCCAGTGTGATTGGAACTGCATACACTGGGGAAATAGTAAGAGATGGGGTAAAAAAAAATAAGTAGAGAGAGAGAGAAGAGAGAGAGAGAGATGGGGTCAGAAGGCAAACTTGTCAGATTATTTAAGGTCATATAAGTCATTTTAAGAACTTTAGCTTTTGCTCTGAGTGAGGTGGAGAACCATTGAAGCGTTTTGAGCAAAGGCATAACATGATCTGAAAATGTTTTTACACAACTACTCTGCCTGCTATGTTTAGAAAATACTTAAGGGAAGCAAGATTGGAAGCAAGAGACCAGTTAGAAGGCTATCAGACAAGAGAGATGGCGGCTTAGACCAGGGTAGTAGCAGTGGAAGTGTAGGGAGTCATCAGATTTTGGTTATATTTTCAAATTAGAGTAAACAGGATTTGCTCCCTGATCATTTTGGTCTTCAGTTTACTCTTCTATAAAAGGAGAATGATAATATCTACTTGTAAAGTGTCTAGCTCTGTGTACACAATAAAGTGATCAATGATAAACATTCTAGAAGTGAGGCCTCCTTGGGATCTGAGCCATCAAACACTGTGTGGTCTTTAAACACCTGACCAGTCATCATGGCTAATGTGTCTGAAGGAACCAACCACTCTTCAGTGATTTCTCTCTTGCCTTAGGCCTATGCTTAGAGCTGTATCAAACATTGGACTTCTTCCTTTTGAAAGAAGCATTTACCTAAATTGACTTTTTAAAAGCATTTCTTAAAATACCAAAATACCAAGAAAAATAGGAACTCAAGTACTGAAGGGGTAAATAGAATTCTTATCTTTTTTTTTTCTTGCAATCTTTTATTGTCTGATTCTCATTAAAATAGGCAAGAATCTCACTTGCACAGAGTAATGTGGGTTCAGTACTGATTGGGAAAGGGGTGTACCCAGGATGCCAATTCTGAGTGGAAATGTGTTTGTTTGTAAGAGAAAAACAGTGCTGATTTTCTGAACATGAGAGAAAAATACACTTCTGTCTTGTCTAAGATACTAACAATACTGAACAGCCTAGAAAAGGGGTCTCCGACTATCTTTCCCTTCTTACTGTGGAATAGGATTAGGAGGAACTAATGTTTACTTGAGCATCTGCTGTGTGCAGGCACATTACATTTGTTATCTCGTGATTTTCCAGTGACCCTGTCAGATGTGTATCATGTCTAATCTTACAGCTGAGGAGGCCAAGGCTTAGTTACATGATGAATAAGTTGTGGAAACATTAGTCTTATAACCAAATTCTTGTCAAACTACAAAGTCCATAAACTTATCCACTGTAACATGCTTGCTGCCTCTTACACTCTGGAGATGGAATGTTCTTTGTTTTGATGATATAGCCCATCCTTCAGTAATGCTCAGCCTTTTCCTTGCAGCAGAGGTAGCATTAGGGCACAAGGGTGATGCTTGTATATCCTCCATAAAAGTACCAACTTTCCCTTATTTTACCTCTTCACTCCCAAATATATACAAACTCCAGATTGTTGCTACTGGATTCCTTGCTTATAGGAGCTGAGGACTGTTCCCACCATTATTATTATTATTTAGAGTGCATGTATGTGCTTTTAATATATATATACAGCAAAATTTAAATAGTGTCTTAAACAAGATAGAAGTGTATTTTTCTCTCACATTCAGGAAATCCAGAGGTAGCCAGTCCAGTCCAGGGCAGGTCTAGTCAATGACCCAGGTTTCTTGTTGCCCCACTGTCTATGGTTTTCAATCCTAGTATCATCTCACAGAACCAGATGGTTGCTAAAGTGCCAGCCTTTACTTCTACATTCATGGCAGCAAGAATTAGGGATAAGTAGAGAAGGGCCATCCACTTCCTGCAAGGTTACTTCATAGAAGTTGTATTTACTACTTGTATTAGTTTCCTAGGATTGCTGTAATAAAACACCACAAACTGGGTGGCATAAACAACAGAAATTTATTTTCTCACAGTTCTGGAGGCTAGAAGTTCCAAGATCAAGATGTCAGCAGGCTGTATTTTTCCCAAAGCCTCTCCCCTGGATTTCCTAATGCCCTTGTTTTCACTGTGTCCTCACGTGGTCTCATCTGTGTGCCCACATATCTCTGGTATATCTTTGTGTGTCTCAGTTTGCTTGTCTTATAAAGGTATCAGTCAGATTAGGCCTCGTTTTAATTGAATCACCTCTTTAAAGGTGCTGTCTCCAAATATACTCACATTCTGAAGTTCTAGGTGGTGAGGCTTAGGGCTTCAACATTTGAATTTTGAGGGGACACAGTTCAACATATAACACTACTTCTCTTCACTTCCCATGGGCTAGAACCTAGTCACATACTCATTTTTAGCTACAGTGAAGGTTCAGATGTGTGTAGCTTTCTCACAGGCAGCCATGTGCCCAGCTAAAAATCAAGAGTTGTGCTGAGGAAGAGGTGACTGGATATTGGGGAATAAATAGCAGGCTCTCCTTTGCAATAGAGGCTTAAGGAATAATGATTCATAAAGGTTTCCAGTTCCTTCATATGAAATTAGATTGTTCTTATCTTACTTCTCTGGCCAGACTCACATTCAGTTTTAGATTTTGAAAGATTTCTTTTAATACTAAATTGTTGGCTTAGATTTCCTCCCCCCAAAACAGGTGAGGCCTCCAATAAAGGCTTAGCCATATGGCATTTAAGTTACAATAGAAAGCATCTTGAAATGCCATAAACAGTAGGGGAATTGTGATTTTTAAAAGCAGTTTCCCAGAATGTCTTGTCTGGGTTGAGTTGGGAGCAATTTTGCCAGGGCGTGGGAAAAGGCGGTGTGAACTTTTAAGGTCCTTTCCATCCCTAAGATTCTGTGATACTTCCTCGTGGCATTACTATGATAAAGTGGCATTACTATGATAAAGTGGCATTACTATGATAAAGCTAAAGAAATGCAAGCAGCAGAGGTGCTCGTTGTTTGAGCACTGCTGCCCTTCATTTGAAAGAGAAGGAAATTTGATTTGTTCTGTTTCGCTCAAGGAAGTAAAATGGGTATTTTTGGCCTAGAATGTAGAGAAACTGATAGAAACTGTAATGAAGCCCAGCTGACACTTCAGTCCATTGATCAAAGCACCTGTAGTCCTTATTTCAGGACAAGTACAGCCATAAGAGATACTGAGCAAAGAAAGAGGGCACACATCCAGAACATTTTAATTTTGTTTCTCTCTTTACTTTGCCCAAGGAATTGCTCTGGACGTCAGCCAACTCCTGTGGCCTTCCTTACACACCAGTGAATTCTTTTGCTTGCATTTATAGAGCAGAATGATTTTCTCATGCTTCTCTGATTTAGAAAATTGGCACAATTATTATTATTGTTGTTATTTTTCTTGGCCTAGTGCTAGTGAAACCTATGACAGTTGACTTCTGAAATCCTTCAAGGACTTGGTGACCATCACATAACTATAGCTTTAAATGTTACATAAGTACTTTACACTCCATTTCCTCCATATTCTGCTTTCTCTCTTGAAGAGAAGAGAGTGTTGGACCCATATCTCTCACAACTCGTAGGGCCTTCTTTCCTGTTCTTCTCCCAAGGGCAATTAGTTGACTCATTTACTTTTTCAGGCATGCAGTTATCATAAAGTTTTTGTTTTCTGTCCTGTTTTGGGCACTATAGTGGAAAGAACATGGGATTTGGGGATCAAGAATACCTGGGTTTGAATCTGGCTCCCTGTACAGACTGTATGGTGCTGAATAATGGATTTTATTTGTAAAATGGAGGTATTTTATACCTTGAGAAGACCAAATAAGATACTCTATATGAACTATAAAAAATCTAAAGTCATGAGGGGTGACCCAGATTAAGGGAAAAATGGGAGAGTTTACAAGCCTAATTTTTGGTCCCCAAAATATATCTCCCGCTGACACTCTCTGAAGAGAAGCCTCGGATCTAGGCACCCCTCCCATCCCGTATTTCACGTCCCAGAACTCTCCTAAATATCTACCTTGGGACACGTAGAACTCTGGCTTTGGGGTCAGCCTTGTATTAACTTAGGAGAGTTACTTAATTCCTCTGAGCTTTGGTTTCTTCATCTGAGAAAATGCCCTAACAAAGAGTTTTGTGAGTATTAAAATAATGAATAGAAACAATAATCAAAGTCATAGAAAGAATGCAGATTTTAGCATCAGCACTAGAGTTTGGGCCTGCTTCTGTCATTTAGTAGTGGTGTGACTTTGGGCACATTCTTCCACTACTCTTGGTGGGTGTGAGTTGAAGTGCATAAAGCAGCAGGTTCATAATCATGCTCAGTAACCACTAATGCTTTTTCTTTTTCTCCTAACTCCAGTGTCTGAGAGTGTAAGAATTGGCTTGCCATCCTGAGCACCTAGACAGTTTTGTTTTGTTTTCAGCCTGTCATTTTAACCCTATGGATGTTTTGTCCCCACTGTATTGACTCCTAAGGGGATTTTTTTCTGTATGTGTGTGTGTTTAAGTAACATACAATAAAATGCACAAATCTTAATCAGTTAATAAGTTTTGACAGTTGTATACACCCATGTAACCGCTACCCCAAACAAAATAGAATATTTCCATCACTCCTAAAGGATCCCTTTTGTCTCTTTTCAATCTTTTACCCCCAAACCTTAAGCAACCACTTTCTAATTTAAACCACTGTAGGTTAGTTTTGCCCGTTTTTGAATTTCATATAAATGGACTTAATATAGTACATGATTTTTGGGAAGGAGATCACTTTCTTCTACTTACCATACAGTTTTGAGATCCATCCATGTTTTTGTGTACGTCAGCATATATCCAGCATGGTCCCATCATGTCTCACTGGTGATAACTGAATCACTAGTTTCTTCTCAAACAAATCACAGAAAGGAAACAGAATTACCAGTGTTGGCCTAACTAATAAAGAGTCACCTCCTAGGGCTCAAGAATAGATCCTCTTACTTGATCTTGTGTCCTCAGGGGAAAGCAGACACCAAAAGTTCAGTCTTTAATTGTTGACTAGTATTCTATTATACGAATATACCACAGTTTATCCATTCTCCTGAGGCCCTAGATTTTAAATATTTTCTTAATATGAGTATCAATTTAGGAGTAATTTACTCTTGACATATAAATTAGAAAAGGACTGGAAAGTTTACAGGGATTTCACCACAGGGTAAGTCAGAATTTTTAGCCTCTAGCTATTGTCTTCTTGCTTGTGTTCTCTCTACTTGGCCATGGATGAAAAGAGAGAAAATGAAACTACCCTACTGTCTCTGGGTGTCCCCTGCATAATATATTCTTTTTGGTACAATGCCTAGAAAGTTGTTTATAGCGTTGATGGAAGGATATATAGTCTCACTGTGCGCTGGAAGGTACTTACCTTGGCAGTCAAAAAATGTATAGGGAATATGCAGTATTCTCCCTGAAAAAATTGCCAGATCTTGGCTCCCAGTCATCCTCCCCTGTATCATCCTATTTCCTCACTCCCTCTCTTTGCCCTCTGCTCTCACAGTCCCCTCTGCGCAGCTTTAAGGCACTGATTATCCTCAGGAGACACTCTGCCTTAAAATTGTGCTTTTTGCCCAGATGAAAGGTACAATGTGCACAGGTAGGTTGGAGGGAAGCACACATCTAGGCTCTCCCGGGAGCTTCTTGTCTTGCTTTGTTCTAGTCAAGTTACGTATGAAATAGTTTGTTTTTTCTTCTCCCACCAAAAAATTCCTGAATCCTTAATTTCCTCTCTATATTGTACTAAGTAAACCATCCAGAGTGGAAATTACTTCTCTGCCTTTTAACCCTCATCTGCTGGCTTTATTCTTGTTCCTTAAACTATTTTTTCCCTCCTAATAAATTGTCTTGTCCGTTGGCTACAACTTTTGTCTTTGTTTGGGCCCAGAAAAAATAGTTTCCAGGAATTATTATGCCCCGAGAATAAGGAGAGGCTTCTGCATTAGATTGCAGGGCTGGAAATGACTGTAGTTAAAGGTCATTTTAGAGAACAAAAGAGAGCCTTAGCTCAAGAAATACAGTTTTGAGCTCCATATATCTCCTGATAGATCTTGACTCTAGAATAGTAATACTCTGACCTGTCATTACTGGCTTAATCTCTCTGCTCCACCACTTTCCATCTGTTGGCAGGTTGTTGCAGTCCAGGCTTCATCTGCACAAAAGACTGCCTTCAGCAGATAACCATTTTTCTAGTGGCCATTTTTTTTTTTTTCCCTAAACGCAATGGGAAGCTTCTCTTTAAAGCCACCCACCCAGCAAGGTCTCTTGTGTCTTACTGGTGATGATCGAGTCTCTTGCCCCTTCCTAACCCAGTCACAAAAAGGAAACAGAATTACCACGATTAGTCTAGTTAATTAAGATCCACCTCCTAGGGCTCGGGGATAGGATTACCTTCCTTCTCTTATCACGTGTCCTCAGCCACACCAAAAGAAAATCTGGACAAGACTGAATGTGGGAGCAAGGGGAGCTCTGGATGGGCAGCTGGTGAGGTGCACTGCTGTGCTTTTCCCTTGACTGCTGCTTCCTTTTTCCTCAGAGGAAGAACTGCTTTGTTTTATACAGCCCTTTAAGAGGCCAGTAGTCTCAGTGGAAATGACTGTCAAAATTCTTAAAAGTGAGGGCATTAGTCACTGTTTGTTTTATGGATGCCTTAAAGAACCTAAGGCTCACGTTTTCCTGTTTCCCAGTGAATGAAGGAAACCATGTGGCTCCCTACAACTTAAGTTGGAATATGTGACCACATTCCACAGGTGGCTGTTACAAAAGATCATGTTTTGTTTAGTTGTTTTTTTTATTAGTGCTTTGGCTGAGTAACAGTGCTTGGGTACCATGAAGTTAGTCTAGGTGTCCAGATAGTTGAGCCTCTTCTGACTTACATATGAAGAGGGGCTGCAAAGTTGTCATTCTGATTTGACAAATTATCTATTTGGTAATTGAGGCCCATCCTGGAAAAAGCAACAACCAGCTGCTTTATATTTTTCTATATCATCTCTCTTTTTTTATTGAGATATAATTGAATATAGCTCTGTATAAGTTCTGCTTAATGATTTGACATACATATATTGTGAAATGGTTACTGCAATAAGTTTAGTTAACATCCATTTCCTCATATAGTTACAAAAAATTTTTTTTCTTGTGATGAGAACTTCTGGATTTACTCTCTTAGCGACTTTCAAATACACCATACATACAGCGTTGTTAACTATAGTCATCACATAATGTATTTCATCTCCAGAACTTACTTACCTTATAACTGGAAGTTTGTAGCTTTTGACCACCTTTATCCAATACCTTTACTCTCCTCCCTTCACTTTCTCTCTTTGACAGAGTGATCTAAGGCTATTTAAGCCTGAAAAAGAAAAATATAGAAGGTCTATCATATGGTAAAAGAAGTAAATTTAATTTTGTGTGACTCTAAGGCAGAGTAAGGATCAAGACTGAAACAGCTCATAGCTTATTATAGGAAGCAACTATATAACAGGTAAGACTATTAAAGGGATAGTGAGATGATCCTGCCCTAGGAGTTCTCCAGGAGAGGCATGCAGGCCCCTCTCAGAACTTACAGAAAGGAGTTCTTCTTTGAGGGGGATAGAGGAGATTCCATGAGGTTGTGTCTAAGAACTCTTCCATTTCAGATCTTTATTGACGTTTCACAGCCAAGATGTATAGAAAAGGCACGTACTGAGTTTCACTGTCCTTCAAGCTGAAGAGAACGAAGGCTTGATCTACCCGTAGTGAAGAAAAACCAATATATGTGTGTATGTAGTTCCCATGTACAGCTAATGGCCCGTAGAGCTCTGTAGGTTATAGCTCTTTATAGAAGCCTCTAAGTACTGAATCAATTAATTTTTAAAAACCAGCCATTTTCTTTTGTAGTCAGTTTCTTCCAGTAATTCTCATCTTTAAATTCAGCTGTATGACTATGATTGTATGAATGACTCTCTGGCCTTTTGAAGGGAATTTATCTAGTCCTATGCGAGGTAAGTGTATGCCAGTATGAGGTTACCCATGCTTCTCAAGAGCATTTTGGGTCTTATCCTCTAAACTGATTTGAAGGAGGAAAAAAATATCTGGTATGACAGTTTTCTTGAAGGATTGTTTATCTTGGTTTCTAGGGTCACATGGAATAGACATGACATCTGGGAGGGTTTCCAGTCTTATCTTTTTAAAGAAAGGAAAGAAATATTCACAATTCAAGTACAGTTTATAATCCACGTGAGGAGAAACCTCTACAAGCCATTGTTGAAGCTAAGCGTGTTTGACTTCAACAGTGGTTGAGGACATGAACTTCTGTAAGGAGCGTTAATTTCTGTTTCTGAGTGTGTGCTTGAATTAGTGTGTTGACTTCGTTACAGCATTTCCCAGGTAGCAATAGCAAATGATAAAGAGCTAGTCACCCTGACACCACAAATCTCTGCGTCTTTGGGAAGCACTAGAGCGACTGAACCCAGACAATGAGTAGCAAAGGAGAAATTCTCTCTTCCCCCAGGGAGAAACCCAGTCTTTCGAAGGACAGATGACAAAGTTCTCTTCTTGCCTTTTCAGCTTGCTTTAAGATAAAGGAAAGAATTTAAGATTCTGTAACCGTTATCTGATTTTGCTGCTTTTTGATGGGGGAGACACTTGAAGCTGGTAACAATGTTGTGGTTTGTAGTAGCTCTGAAAGTTCTCCCTTGGGAAAGGAGAGTGATCCTCTCTGGTATTGAATAGAGCTTTATATTTTCCTTCTTTCTGAAGAGAGTCTCCTGAGTTAACTCTGTGGAGTGCTCAAGCTGAAAATGTGAGCAAACTTCTGTAGGGAACAAGGGAGGGCAAATAAAGCGACAAGGGGACTCATACTACATTGCTTTAGAACTGAATCATGGTGAATCTCAACATAATTATGCTGAGTAAACTGATAATGTATGATGTAAAATTCTAGAAAATACAGACTAATCTGTAGTGACAACAGATCAATGGTTGGCTAGGGCTGGTAGAGAGGAGGCGGAAGGGCTTACCAAGGCGCAGGAGGAAACTTTTGGAGGTCATGAATGTGCTGTCTTGATTGTGGTGATGTTTCCCAGGTGTATGCATGCTTCATAATTCATTTAACTGTACATTTTAAATGTATGCAGTTTATATCTATTTTACTTCAGTAAAGCTTTTTGTGAAAAAAAATTAGTGAAATTAATCTAGGGGCAGCATTTGTCAAAAGATGCCTCTACTGAGCTCCAGGGAAGCTGTTGCAGATGTTGCTGTGAGGGGCAAGTCCTGCAGACGGGTGAGTTTGGACGCACTCCTTCTGTAATGCATCTGATGTTTCTTCAGGAGTCCATAGAGGCTGCTGCGTTCTATGAAGAAGATGTCTAGCAGTAACACTACTCAAGAGACGCTGGAAATAATGAAAGAATCAGAAAAAAAACTGGTGGAAGAATCTGTAAACAAAAACAAGTTTATATCTAAGGCTCCAAGCAAGGAAGAAACTGAGAAAGAGAGTGAAGATACCAGTTTGCGTCAGGAGACACAGGTAAGGATTAAAAGTGCATCATACGCACACTCCTTCTGCCTGAGTAGAACTGTCACTACAGGGGCATTGGGCATCTCTGGGAAGTCAGTCACGTACACAAATGTGTGATTCTCCCTAAAAACCCAACTTCAGCTCTCAGGAAATATCTCCTTCCCTTTCTGTCAGAGTCCACATGATGTCTAAAGAAAACAGAATGAACTCCCTAATCCGTTTGGATCTGAGTTACACTGGTTCTTGCTACATTTTGATATTTTTTTAACTATCAAAAAATAAACTGTATACAAAGACATATTCGAACAGTGGCAGCTAGAGAACAAAATATTTCAGAGCATTGTCTGATTTTAATTCATCTTTTTATGTAGTTGCTGTCTTAATCTTGATTGTATATGGCTTACACAATAAACTCTTAAAACTAGATTTGCCTTGCTTTATACACAGTGTTAAATTCTTATCCTGGTTGTGTTAAAGCAGTCAGCATTTTCTGGGTCAGAAATAGTCTCTGAACTTGCCACTTGGTAAATGTAAGTAAGAAGAATTTTACTCGTTGGTTGCCATGTTGTTTTCCATCCAAATTCGTACTGCAGTGCAGGTAGGATGGCAGCAGAGGGCCAGCCCAGCTTCTTGCAGGGCTCTTCTCTGATGCCCAGCCAGCCTGGATCTGAGCCTCCTCTCGCCTACCTGTTCCAGTTCTCTTCCCTGTGGTCACTACTAGTTTGCTGTTTCCCAAGCCCAAATTATATGAATCCTTTTCTTCCTGCCCAGGGGTGAGACTGATCTTTATTATAATACACCTAGGAGATAGACTGCTAATTGTAGTTAAGTTAGTTTAAAGAGTAATAGCAGTAACATTTTGGAGGGTCTGGAAACTTGAGGCATGATTCTTTTTGACAATTCAATTCACCTAGGCCTTGTCGTCCTTAACGATTAAGACAGCAGCTATAACATAAAGGGATAAAGTAAAATCAGACAACTCCCTGGAATATTTTGTTCTCTAGCTGCCTACTTTTCTGCTATTTCCCTCTTACCGTCAGCCAGATCTCTGTCCTGGCTGCTTTTCTTTGTTATCTTTTGCATGTGAGTTGTCATTCCACATACCCCCCCACCCATCCTTCCAGAGTTTGTGGAGACAGTCTGCCACTGTTCCAGCTATACTTCTGGCCTCCACTATACCCAGCAATGCATTTTAAATCCTCAGGACAGATACGTGTTGAATGTTTAATTATGTGCTGTCATGTTATATGGAAGATGATAATTAAATGAACTTTGGGATCCAAGTTACTCTATTCTCAGGAGACTATTTTAAGTGGTGTTCTGAACTCCTGTTGCATATACTTCTTGAAGATAGGCAGAAAAGAAAGGATGACTATAGGTTTTATATGCCTTATGGATACTCACTTGGTTTAAGAATATCTTCACCTGGATATACAAAAAGGTTGTGTGGGAGACTGGGAGGGGAGCCAGCCTCCCCTCTGACTCCTTTTGCTGCTGCCAGAGCAGGTGGAGCTGCTGCTGCCATCTACTGGAGCTCCTGCTGCTTCTTCAACATCTCCATTCTTTTTGGCCACCGTTCAGAAGCTCTCTCCCTTCTACAAATGTGCGCCTTCAATAGCACTAAAAGTTCTGCTCTTTCTCCTGCCTTCCCCAACTCACACCTTGGAAGTCTCCCCAAGAATCTTTCTGACGCTGTCAAGGGAGTGCCTGTTAGGAACTAGAGCTAGAAAGGTTGAGGAAAAGGGAATTCGATTACTATACTGTGTGAGATATATTCTTAGAATCAGCAGTTGTAACTCAGACCATCTTTTGCATGGAAACAGTGCTGTAAAAGACAGGTTCTGAGATTTAGTTCAGAGTGGGCAAACCCTGACAACACATACTGAACTTAGATGTGTCCTTTAAATAACCAGCTGGGGTATGGCCTCCTGGCTAGCCTTTCTGCCTTTATACTTGTAATCCCTTCTGATTCACCTACCATACTGCTTTAGAAAGATGGTTATGAAATAAAGATCTGACTGTGTTAATTCTCTTCAAACTTTTTGTGTGTCTCATTGCCTTAGGCTAAGAACCCACATTTGTCAGCATGGCATATTATAACCTAGTCCCTTGCCTGCCATCCATCTACCTCTGGCATCCTGTGCTTCAGCATTAACTGATTCCCTGGTCCCTGTTATAAATAGGTCCCTGTTATAAAATGTTTGGGGAAAGCATGCTTTTGTTCGTACTTTCTCTGCCTAGAATGCCCTCCTTGGTATTCTTTCCCTGACCTCCTCCAGCCCCCAAAGCCCCCCTGCCAACGTTTGTCTAGTACCTATTTATCCTTCAAAACTCAATCCAGATGTGTCTTTCTCCAGGGAGCCTTCCTTGACAACCTTACATTGCAGTCTATATTGTGTAACTCTTTGATTAATGTCTGTCTCCTTCACAGAATGATAAGCTCAGGATTAGGTCAGTTCAGGCTCACCACTGTATCTCTTTGGTCTTGTAGGCACCCAGTATTTGTGATCACATAAGTTTGTGAACTTCTAGGTCTGAGTTAGACACTTGAGTTCCTGTAGCATTCCATGAGTACCTCTGTAGTGCACTAAATGTACTGTGTTGTAATTGTCTATTTGTCTGGCTTCTCCAACAGGATTATGAGTTCCTTTTTGACAAGGTTTGTGTCTTTTATCTCTGTGTCCTCCAGTAGTTAGCATGGTGCCTAATACATATTAGGCTTTCAATATGTGTTTGACTATTAAATGAAAACTGCATTCTGGGAAATAAGCAGACATACGTTGCTTGTAGGGTTATAAATTGGTATAACTTTTTGAAGTGTAATTTGGCAATATTTTATAAAATTTTAAATTGGACTCCAGATATACCATATTTATAGATATATTCAATATATAATGATATATTCAATGTGACTGAAGCATTGTTTATACTTACAAAAGATCAGAAACACCCTAAATGGTACAGTGTAAGGGACTGGTAAAATAAGTTATGGTGTGGCCACACGATGCAATATTATGCAGCTGTTAAGAAAAACAGTATCTCTTCTGAAGAATGATATTTGTGGGAAAAAACTTTAAAAGCAAACTTCAGAGCAATGTTTGCAATATACTTCTATTTGGTTTTTTTTAAAAAAATGTGTGTTCACATTTACTATAAGCTTATAGATGCTTAAAAGATCTCTGGAAAGATTACGAGAAATCCAATACTAGTTGATCCTTAGGAGAGATCCAGGTAGCTGGGGAGCAGTTGTGAAAGGACACTTACTACTCTATATACTATCCTTGTAACTCTTGAATGTTTGTGTCTTTTGTGTGTTACTACTTATTTGAAAAAATGGTGACAAATGCTGCTTCATATTCCTGAACTATGACTCTTCCCTTACTGTAACTGATCTTACCACTGACCAGATCCATCATTTCTTACTCTTTCATCCATCTTTGCAGTTCTCAGTTTTGTATGGTAGCAGTGTTGTTTGGTAATCAATGAAGAGAGCAAAGGAAAGAGAAATCCCACCTACCCAGGACCATGCTGGTTCTCTGCCTCTGTCTTGTTTCCTTTCCTCCACCCACCAGCCTCAGTTTTCTCCACACCCCAGTGGCAGTGAGTTCTATTGCAGACATCTTAGAAGCCCTAAGTGCCACCCGTAGCCCTACCCAGCCTCTTCCCCAAAGCCCCCATTTTGACTTCTCAGCTATTCAGAAATCTTACCATTAATCAGTCATTCTTCCCCTCGTCCCACCTCAGCCTCTCATTCATCTTCCTCAGCTTCTACCCTACTCCTTACCCACTGTCCTTCCCTTTGCTCTGGAGGTCTTGTCCATATCCTTCATGCTCCCTTCTTTTTATCCTGTCCTGTCTTATATCCCTGACCCAGACAGGCTGTAAAAGCCACCACCAGAAGCTTAGAATTGGAAGAATTCTCATATTCAGGAGGTAGGCAGTTGGCAAGAAGAGCCTTCATTCCATTTTGCAGCCATGGGGTCAGGTCTTCTGAGTATCTTAAGTTAGTACTCTGAATGCATTGCTCTATAAAGACGTTATTTTAAGCGATGGTCAGAGGCCATATTTCATATCCATTATGAGCTAAAGGAGCTCCTTTGAGCAAGCCTGGGGGAAAAAATCACTCTGTCATGTTATTTCCAGAAGCATCCTAATCAGGAGAGGATCTGTGGCTTATCCAAAAGTAATTTTTATTAATCTGTGAAATAAGCCAACCAGTCAGTATCTTCCTATTCTTTATTTTCATGGTGAGTGATGATTTGTCTGTAGATGGTCTGTGGTCCCTTCCACATTACAGTTGCTAGAGTAGTAGCACAGGGGACAACCATAACAAAAGAATCTTATCGTAGTTTGGCTGTTGTAATGGTTTTACAGTTCGTGCTTTTTCTCTTTAAACTTGTATTGCTTTTAACTTAAGTGTTGATTTCTCCCACCTTTAATATTGTCTAATCCCCTTCTGACAGAGGCGGACATCCAACCATGGTCATGCCAGGAAAAGAGCCAAGGTGAGAGCCCTTTCTCTATAGCTTATTTTCTAGTATTACTAGTAGTACACTACACAAATGGACTTATCCCTGATAATCTAGTTTATTTGGATTATGTATAGACAAAGTTTTTTGCCTGCACTTTATACCCTAATTGTGACCATGCATACATACACACAAACACGAATGCACATGCACAGATTTCCTTTTGGAAGGTCAGGCTTTATTCTTCTCCATTATCTTTAGTTCAGTCATTACTTCCGATACCTGAAAGGATACCCAGCCAGAGCCTTCCATAAGCAAAGCCTGAGCACACTGGTGCTAATTCCACTATAATGCCAATTTCTCTACTCACCTCTAGCTCTCTTATTTTTACCCCTAACATTTTTTTTGCTATGCAAATTTTCTTTAAGATAAATTCTGCCCCATTAGTAGAAGTGATTCAACATTTTTGGGTGCCCTAAAAGTACAGGCTTTGTTTTGTTTTGGCTTGGTTCACTTTTTAGGTTGGGGCAGAGAGGAAGATGTTGTTTTTAATCATTATATGATAAAAGTAGCACATCACAGATCATTTTAAGGAGTGTTATCAGGGTGTTACAGGTGTCAGTGTGTGATATCTTTTTAATTTTAATTGGGGAACTGTAAAATATTAAACTGGCCTTGCATTAGGAAGAATTGTCACCAGAAATAACAATAAACGATGTCCACCCCTTTCCCCCAGCAAAACTAGTGGCAGAATTTGGGATTGTCCCAACCAGTGTGTAGCTTGGGGTTGAAGAAGACCATGACGTATATGATAAATTGGCTCTGTGGCTTGCCGTATATAGCCTAATCCACAGTGATGGGCTTGGCATTAAAGTTTAAGACAGAGGGTGTTCTTTGCTACTTCACTTCCTCCAAACTTTTCAAAATAAGTAGGACAGTTATTACCTCCATTTTATAGATGAGGAAACTTGGGCTTATAGAGTTTGAGTGAGTTTGACAGAGGACATTCAGTAAGGGGCAGAACGAGGCTTGAAGTCAGTTCTTCAGATTGGCAAGTTCTTTTCACTAGACTGCAGTACGTAGAACACTCATGTCATATTTTGTGCTTTTGTATTCACTGTAAACTGTGATTTTATTCTAAGAACTTTCAGTTAATGTTTATAGGTAGATTTTTAATGAATCATTCTAGTTTTTGGTGTTGGAGCTCCCTAGGAGAGCAGTGATTTGTAAAGTGGGTTTCAGATCTTTTTGGGATTCTCCAGCCAATAGAAGTAAACCAAGTGGTTTATTTTCACATTAAATCCCAAATGTTAGAAAGGTTTCTTTATTTTTATTTTTTTCTTAGACAGTTCTTTCTGTACCCTTGCCACCTCAGGTTTATAGTCATTTAGCATTTATTGTCTACTGTATGCTAGGCACTATTTATGATACATATGTTTACATACTTGTAAATCTAATTCTCACAAAACGCTGTAAGCATTTTTATCCCATTTTTGTTGAGAAAAAAAGAGTCCCAGAGAGGTCAGGTAATTTGCTCAGGGTCTCATAGCTCGTAAGCACAAAAGCCAGAGTTGAAGCTAGGATTTCTGGCTCTTAAATCCAGTCTTTCTACTAGGCTCTGCTGCTGTGTGTTCTCAATAAACTTCTAAGTCTGGAGCACTGAGCTAGAGTGAGAGGAGAGCTAAGCAAATTGGTTTTCCTGTCGTCTGTCCAAAGTAGCCCTTTTGTTTTCATATATCTGCTGTTGTAAGCTGGAGAATTATCTTTCAAGTGAATCAGGAACTGATGAATAAGCCATATTTGGGGTGGGGAAAAACCCCGATTTAATGGAAGCAGCAACTACCAGAGCCAAAGAGGATGCCCTTCATTCAGCCGAAAGCTTTCTGGATGTCCACCAAGGGAATGTGTATGCATATTTTTTTCAGTCTAATTCTAAGCTGAAGTTGGTGCGCAGCCTTGCAGTGTGTGAGGAGTCCTCTGCACCATTTACTGATGGACCACTAGAAGCCCAGGTAGGTCCTGTATAAGACTAGCTTTTTGAGTTTGGCAGTTTGCTAAACTGTGGTACAGCATCAACACTGGGCTTGGAAATCGGGTAGAAGGAGCTTCAAAGCAAGCTGATGCAGTAAAGCAGGGCACGGGGGAGTGCATGAAGCATAGGTCTTCACACCTGGGCCACCCAGGATGATGCAGACAAGAAGATTCCAGGGCTGGATCTTGTTTTCCCACCCACACCCTTTCCCTCTGGTGGTTAGAACCATTTCCATTGCAATTTTTACACCAGGAACAGCCGGCATAACTTGAGTTCTCTATACATAGGCTGTGATTATTGGCAGAAAAGGCTTGGGCTCAACCCTTTTGGTAGAACAAAAGCTAAAACAGTTTAATTAACAAAATACTCTCTTCTGTAAGAGAATGCTGCCATCCCAAGATTTTTGCCTTCTTTGAGATTTCAAGGAAGCTGCAGGAGAGTTAACTATTTTCTCCTTTGATTATATTTCTCTTTCCCCATGTCCAAGGATATAATTCAATTGCACATCAGCTGCCCCTCTGACAAAGAGGAAGAGAAGTCCACAAAGGATGTCTCTGAAAAGGAAGACAAGGATAAAAACAAAGAAAAGGTTCCAAGGAAGATGCTGTCTAGAGGTGAAGACTTTCCCCTTTCTCATCTGTCCTGGGGCCTGGCTCTGCAGTTCCCTTTCCTTCCATCTTGAAGCCTGGTACCCACTGGCCTTATTGACCCAACAGTTTATAGTGTCCTGCTGACTTCATGGCTGTTTGGGGAGGTACCTAACTAGGTTACTTTCTTTGCTGCTTTATCCAGCCCTGCCTTAAGGGCTCACAGAGAGCTACTCGATAAACATTGGGCTACCCACAGGGACATCATAGTCACTTTTGATTTTATTTTTGCTCTGGAGTAAACAGTGATGGATCATCACTGGTAGCGGATTCTCTAGCTACCATTTATATTTTGGTTTGGGGATGCTTGGAGTTTTTTTTTTTAATAATGTAGATTTGCATGTAATTACTAAGCTCTCTTTGTTTTTAAACTCTTTGGCAGGTAGCAAAAAGACATGGTCCATAAAAAAGATAATTAAGAGTAAAAAGGCAACCTTAGGATTAAAATTTTATACATAAATATAAATGATCAACATTTGAGTGTATTTGCTGAGATTCTGGAAAATTCATCTCTGTCTGCTCTTACCTAGAATTTGTTTTCCTTAACTAGAGTAAAAACCTTTGTTTTGGTCAGGGCATTCAGTAAATACTTACTGATGGCAAGGTGGCTTTTCAGTGTAATATGAGTGTAACACTGTGACCCAGATTCCACTTCCTGTCATTGTCATGGGGAATTTTGAGGGACTGGCAACTCAAAGTCATTCTGATTTTTAAGCTGAAACTCCTGAAGTTTGAGTCTTCTTTCCTGTTCTCATCTCTCCTCATCAGGTTGTGGGCTTCTGCTTGGGGTTAGATATCATGCAGGGCAGTTTCATTTATTTTAAATTTATTTCATTGTGGTGGTTCTAGACTCCAGCCAAGAATATACGGACTCCACTGGAATAGACCTACATGAATTTCTTGTAAATACACTGAAAAAGAACCCAAGGTAATAATACGATTTGATGGAAGGGGGAAAGGGACCAGGACCAGCAGAGTACCCAGGAGGCCAAATAGCTTCTCAGAATTTCTTCATTATTAGAATCTAGAATGCCCACCCCACCCCCATTTCTCTCCAATGTAGTTATATATTCTGTGAGGGATTCAGAATACCGTCATATTGAGCTTTTAGAAGAGTTGAGAAAAATTCTGTGGAAGAAGAATGCAGACAAAGAAATAAGAAGGCTTGGGAATACAATTAAAAAGCCAGAAAAAATAATTGATTTGTGTATAAGCTAAATCATAATTGTTTAGAAATTCTATAAATAACCAGGTGGAATATAGAATAATGATTAGATTTGTAAGTATAAAGTGTATGTTTGTATGAATATGACTGCCAACAGAAGTAGGTTCCTAATAAGGAAAACAAGGTACATGATTAGGAGGCTCTGCAAAAAGTATACTTGATTTTTTTTCTTTTTTCCCTTTTTTTTGAAATTGTAGTATAGTCAATTTACAATTTGTGTCAATTTTTCATGTACACCGTAATGTTTCAGTCATACATATACATATGTATATTAGTTTTCATATTCTTTTTCATTATAGGTTACTACAAGATATTGAATATAGTTCCCTGTGCTATACAGAAGAAATTTGTTCTTTATCTGTTTTGCATATAGTAGTTAGTATCTGCAAAGCTCGAACTCCCAATTTATCCTTTCCCACCCGATTTTTTTTCTTTTGTAAAGTAACATAAGACAGGGCAGTGAGGCTCAGCAGCCTTTGCATTTTTGATCCACTCTTGGGGTTTGGATCTCTCTTTCCTTCAGCTTCTGTAGTGAGCAGGTTGTTTTCAATCTTTGCTTTCAATGTCTATGGGAGGGCTGCCTTTTGTTTTCTTGTGTTTTAATCTTTTTTAAACAGGGACAGAATGATGCTGCTAAAATTAGAACAGGAGATTCTGGAATTTATTAATGACAACAAGTAAGTTACTTGAATGAAACACACATTTAGAGGTGGGGGAGGGGCACTGGAAAGAAATTTAGGTGCAATTTTAGGATATCCCTCTTTTATTGTTCCCTTAAAGTCTGAATTTTGAAGTAGTAACTATTGGGAACCAAAAGGAGCTGGGGAGAAGTAATCAGAGTGGATTAAAAAGTGTATGTGTTGAAACTAAATGAGGTTTTTAAAGTATTGTTTAGACTTGAGTTGAAAAGAATTTATGTTTTCAACAGCTAGCCCTTGTCCCATACTTCATTATTCTTAAGTTTCTCCCCTTTTTCTTTGTAGAATATCATCCAGGTGGGTGAGACCTAGGGCTTAAGGAGTAGTCTTAATGAGGATAATGGGTTAGAGGGATCTACAAAATACTGTAGATAAAGCTGAGAGAACCATTCTGGTTACCACTGAGTAAACATCTATCTTCCTTATAATATGTCTGTTTCTCCTAAGAAATTACCCACTTTAGATGCTTATAAGAAAAATTACAATTGGCTGTTATTGCTGTTATTTGTACTTATTTCACTTTTTTCTCCTGGGTCTCCCTTCAGCAACCAGTTCAAGAAGTTCCCACAGATGACCTCATATCACCGGATGCTATTACACCGGGTGGCTGCCTATTTCGGAATGGACCACAATGTTGATCAAACTGGAAAAGCTGTCATCATCAACAAAACCAGTAACACAAGAATGTAAGGGAGGAAAACAGACTGAAAAGACTTTCCTGGGATGGCCTCGGGTGGAAAAGGAAGGTGTAGGATCAAGATTTCTCCTTCTGGAGAGGGGACAGTGTGTGTCTGTTGTTGGGGGGTGCTGTTACATTATCAGTTCCTACTTTTTGTGAGGCCTTGGAGATAGATTCCAGAGGCACTGATGTTTTGTGAAGGTTGGCCCCAGCCACTCTTCACTGTTAGTGAGAAGACAGGAATAACTTTGAAGGAAGATAAGTAATAGATGTATAAAGAACAATCCCTGAGGATTTCATTAAAACTTTTATGTGACTTTTTGGACGTCTGACTTCAGGAATCCCCTGGGCGGGAGTTGTGGAATTTAAGAGAGCTGGCCTAGGAGGTCTGCTTCCTAAAAGATGAGCCTTTCTTCTCTTCCTTCCACATTTCTCTCCCAATTCCAGCCCTGAACAGAGATTCTCAGAACATATAAAGGATGAGAAGAATACAGAATTTCAGCAGAGATTCATTCTCAAGAGAGATGATGCCAGTATGGACCGAGATGATAACCAGGTGAAGAATGGAGAGGGGTGGGCCTATAGAGCGAGACTGCAGTAAGAGAAACTGGGAGGGGAGAAGGATTTTTGTGGGATGGAGAAAACTCAAAATATCTTAGTATGGAAAAATATACTGAGCTATACTGAGTTGGCTTTGGCTTAATGTTGAGGACTAATTATACTTGTTGAACTGAATGCCACCCTCTTAGCCCCAGAGAGACATGGTGCTGAGGTTTGCTGGGATTTCTTATTTGGCCTGGAACTCCCTGGTTCTGCCACTGATTTCTAACTCCACTTCATCTGGGGACAAAGCAAGGTCCCTCCGTGCTTCAGCCTTGATTCAGCTGATGGCTTCATTCTTTTTTTCTTTAATAGTTAGAGATTTCTTTGGGAACCACCAAAAGCTACTTTATCCCACTTCCACTCTTCTGTCTCAGGGCTAGCCTTGAACTGGTAAAATTGTTATCTAATTTACCCACTTGTAAAGGTGTTTCTGATCCCTTTCTGCATTACCTTTTCTTTTCCCAACTTCTTCCACCAAGGTGAGTGAGTTAATTTAGCTTTTGATGCTGGGAACATTAAGCGTTATCCCCTTTTGATCCACTCCTATGGGAATAAGAAGTAAAAAGTCTGCCCCATTCTTTCATTTATGGCCCTGGCTTTTGCCCTGACTTCTAGTTCACCCTTCAGATAGTAAGTGATTGTTTTGGGGGTCAGTTTTCCTAGCCACGTATGGGGTTAAGATCTAGCTTGCTTCTGCTTGGCCTCCAAAGGTGGTTAAGTAGAGAACCAGGAATAAGTTTAAAGAACATGGCTGGGTAAAGTCAATAATTAGTCTTGCTTATTAATGATAACTATAATAATATCTTACCTCCAGAGTCAAAATTCATTTTCTTTGGATATTGTAAGGTATTGAGACCAGGGCTTTTCCTGCTTGCTACTTTATCTGAGGGAGTCCTGTTGAGAAAAGTGCCGTTATCTGTTGTGGACAAACACGCTGGGTCTGATTGAAAACAATGAAACACACAAAAAGATAAATAAAATTTAAAAAACAAGAAAGAGCCTTTCCATCCTGATGCCCTTCTCTCCATTTTCCCAAAACCCCTTTTCTGTGGATCTGGAATTATTCAGGCCTAGAGGCACATTGGGGTGGAATGGAGTCTCTCCCTACTGTGAGCTTTTCATCTCTCAGCTTCGGGCTTGACCATAGGATAGGCTCTGTTCACTTTCTGACTGTGATATTAATAATAAACACAGTAATTGCTATTTTATTGAGTGTTTTTCCCTGAACTGGACTCTGTTCTAAACACATTATATGCATTACCTCTTTTTTTTTTTGTATTATATCTTTTGATCCTCTCTGCAACCCAGTCTAGATGGGGTTATTAGCCCCACTTTAAATATAAGAAAACTGAGCTAGAAGACGTTAAGTTACTTGCCCGAAGTGACAGGACTCAGAGGTAGCAGAGCTGATGTTCTGCCTGACCTCAAGCCAGTTAGGCTCTTTCTATTCTGCCACTGGTTTACCAGTCCTAGGGGCTAAGGACAATATCGCACCTTGAAATCCTGTGTCTTCTTGGAATGGGATTTGTAAAAGGACATTTAGAAGAATTCAGGTACTTCAGGCTAGTGAGAACTACATCTAGTCAAAAGTTGATACTCCTGAAGCTATACTTACCTTTGGAGATTGGTGGAGGTCAGGAAGATCAGCCTAGAGCAGCAGTCTCCTTGGTTGCTTCTTCTGAAACATTCAGAGCCTCTGGATTGAAGGTCAGAATCTTCAATAACCTGATAATATGCATTTGATGACTTATCTCCCTCAGAGAGCCTTGCCTTCAAGAGCAGTATGGAGAAGCACACTCTGTAACCCCCTTACGCAGGAGAGTGCTCACAGCTCACAAGCTGAGAGAGGAAAGATAGTGATGGAGAGCTGAGTAGTAGGCTGTCCAGAGGTGTGGGCTGCCCAGCCGTCCCCTCTAGTCCCCTCATTACAGTTCTCAGAGTGTGTAAGGTTCTCTATCCTCCATTTCCTTCTGACCCCTTTCTATCGCTCTGTCTCTCCCCTCTCTCCACTGCACCTTATTTATCTGTCCCTTTATTTGTCCATCCTTCCTCCTGTTCTATCCTCCTTTTCTTTCTCTTTCCTTTGTGTTGCTCTGTTCTCTTTCTTCTCTATTTCTGTAAGTTCTCTTTCTTTCCCTCCCTCCAGTAGCTGTAGTTAAGATGAGGAAAAAATGCTTAAGCTCTAAGTTTAGCTTCACCCTTGGGATTTCATTTCCAAGGCCCTCTTTGCTGAGCTGTGTGTGACCTGGGTCTACAGGCAGTGGTATCAGTGACTAAAAAAGGGATAATGTCAGGTACTGGTTCTGTAACAACTCTTCTCTACGTTCAGCTCTGCTAAGTATGTGTTTCTTCCCCCTCTCTAGCTTCCTCCTATCCCTTGCTTTCCCTCCAAAGCAATGTTGTTTATTCCCTGGGCTATTCTCTCGATCCTTACAGAGTGGAGGGTACCTGATTACATGTGGAAGCAACCCAATCCTTATACACAGTTGTTCTTGATACTCGGGGCGGGGAGTGGGGAAATGGAGAGGCCCCAACCATCCAGAAAATCTGATCTCCCAAACTGCATGGTCAGATGTACCCAGTGAAACCTGTCCAACACTGGAAATTTTATTTCTTTTTTTTTTCCATTTTTTTGATGGCAACTATAAACTCTCCCGGTTTCTCTTCCTTGCTGGTGTGCAGTGAGCTTGCAGTACGAGGAGAACTTAACTAGCTTAATTCTGCTCATCGATCTAGATCAGAGTTCCATTGCAGGATGGAAGGAGGAGCAAGTCAATAGAAGAGAGAGAGGAGGAATATCAAAGGGTCCGAGAGAGAATATTTGCCCGAGAGGTAAGTGTAGCTTCTGAGAGTTGTCAGCCCATAGCTTTTAGCTCTTAATCTTTGGAACTGTGAATGGAATGAACCCTCCATAAATGTTTTGTTGTTTTTTTCTTTTTTTGTTTTTAACCAACGTCAGCCAGCCCCAGATTTGATCTCTAAAATTAAATGTGGCTTATTAGGAAGCTGCAGATTTTTATTTGTATTATTTTTTATGTTAATTACATATGGCATACAAAGAGAACAAATGGAGTGGCTGAATTTGGTTAATATGATTAGACTGAAAATAGAAATGGTTTTGGCAGGGCTTATGGAAGGGCCCTGAATCTTGCCTGTCAAACCCTCCTCCCACTTACTCTCTTTCCCCTCCATTCTCCGATTTAGGCATCTTTGCTTCTAAGTGGAAAACTTCATGTCCACACGGCCTGCACATTCCTCTTGTGTGGCCAGGCTCACTTCTAGGCTGTGTTGGTGATTGTCAGAGCACAGGTGTGGCATCCATTCTCTGAGTTCCATATTCCACACTCACACTCACTATTCCCTACTGTCTGCAACTGAACAGAAAGTCTCTTTCTTCCTGTATTTCTTACCTTGCTTCTTAGGATAGGACTGGCTCCGTGGGCTGAGAGGCAGGCGGGCTGTTTCCTTAAGGACTGTGGGCCCCAGCGGATGTGCTTGTTGCCCACCAGACTGAACAGGACTGAAAGGAGACACTCAGGAAGGCAAGAGAGAAACAGATCTCCAGAAAATGTGTGATCCAGATAGCAGCACAATCTTACAGTCAGTTCAGCAAACAAAGGAGGAAGAGCCAGTCTCCCTTTGTTTTCAAAAGATGGCCAGTTCTAGCCAGTATACTTAGATGGACACCACTCCCCTCCCATTTCCCCACTCTCCCCGCATTTCCCCACTCTCCCCTCCCTCAGCAAGGCAAAAAAATACGTATCTTCTCATCATCACCTAACTCAGAAAAACATTGTCTCTGATTTCTAGAAAACTGAACTCCTGTGCACTTGTTCCGTTGTCTCAGGAGACCTAAGTGTTCCAAGATCCTCACTGTGGACAGACACACAACAAACCTCTGGCAGATCCAAGGAGAAGGGATCTGCTTACCTTATGTAGTCTTCTACTCTGCGTCAGAAAATCCTCCACATTATCCAGCCATAGCCCAAGGAGGGTTTTCTACCTTTATCTGCAAACTAATTTTGTGGAAGGAGAGGAGAGAGATCATTTGTATGTGGCTGTGGCCTGTGATGACCCTAAATTGTGGACAGAGCAGGATGGTGTATGTTAATAGCAAACGTTTATATAGTACCTATTATCTTTCAGACTCTGTTTTTAGCTCTTTACATACATTAATTTATTTCATCCTCACACTAGGCCTATGAGGTAGATTATACTTCCCTCATTTTGTAAATGAGAAACTGAGGCATAGAGAGGTTAAATAACCTAAGATCACACCACTAGTTAGTGAAAGAGCTGGTGTTTGAATTCAGGCTGTCTGGGTCCAGAGCCCAGCTCTTAACCCCTGAGGTAAACCCGTCTCAATAGCTTGCTCTGCTCTGCATTCTTTAGGCTACTAAGTTCCAACCACATCATAGCGTAGCTATCTGTGATGTGCTCCTCTGCTTCACTGACATGTGGAAAATGACTGTCCCGCCATGCCAGCCATTAGCAGAGCCATTCTGAAAACGCAAGCAACTTTTAATAGGGTATTTGGGCTTATTATGAGCAACACTGGAATATATATCTACAGTCATAAAAAAAAGTCATTTAAGTTAGCTCTTCTCTCCTTTTTTCACTGATCCCTAGTCTCTCAAGCCTCTACTAATATATGTATTCTTTGTTAAATCCTGTAGATTTATCACTTTCATTTCAGCGCTTCCCAACCCTCGCTGTGGTAGAAGCATCAGAAATCTCAAAAGGTCTAGACAAGGAAAAATGACCAAAGCCCATCATACACCAAAGATTCCCGTGAGGAGAAGAAGGAACCTGGCCAGTCAAAGGGAGCTGGTTAAGGGTGGAGTTGTAGGTTGGGGCGGAGGGAGAAAGATGCAGTCCCAAAAGAAAGGGAAGTGGCAAGAAGGGTGTTTGGATGGAAATGCTGCTGCTGCAGCCTTCTCTGCAGCCTGAGCTATGTACTGGGAGAGCTGCCCCCATAGGCTCTGCTCCTCATGGAGCCCCCTATGCTCAGCAGCTGGACATTCTTGGTACCTTTTTCTAAGGCTTGGGAGCCCACCGTAATGCTCACTTCACTCAGCTCAGTGGCTTTGTCGGAAAATGATCCTCAAAAGGAATGTTTTAGGCTTTTATTTTCTCATTTTTCCTAGGCTCTGAAAAATACCTTCTTTCCCAATTTCTTACTCTCCTTGGGTCTCAGGTCAGAATGTCTTTCATTTTGGCCCACGTAGAAGACAGAAGAAATTGGATAGTCATTAAGGATGATTTCCAAAAAAACTAAACTTCTTTCTCTTGTCCCCTTTTTACCTTCCTTTGAACACACTTTTCAGGACCAAGCACACCAATTATTATGCTCAGCTTACCTCTAGAGAGAATAAATTTAGAGCTAAAAAGGAAATAATAGTTAGGTTAATACTTTCCTCCTTCTCTCTTCCATACCCTACCGTTATCAACCACTCTTGTTAAACACTCTGTGGGAAGGCTAAAACTGCTGAATGCTCTTTTCCGTTAAAGGTGAGAAGTCAGGTTGGGTGTGTGGGTGTGGGTCATCCTGTCCCTGCTCCCTCTCTCCCTGTTGGGGGGTGAGCTTGGTTTGAAGACCTTGGGTATTCATAGCATCATGGACACCCTTTTTGGTTATGCCATGCTGTTTTCTTATAAGTTATTTTCCGTTTTCTCCCCCTCACCTAGACTGGCCAGAACGGATATCTAAATGACATCAGGTTAGTACCACTTAGCATGTTCCCTGCTTCTCATTGAGCTTTGTCAGTGAGGTTAATATAATCCTGTAATGACACTTTTCTTTGATGTTAACCAACAGACTCTCCAAAGAAGCCTTTTCTTCTAGCTCTCACAAGAGAAGGCAGATTTTTAGGTACCTGTGTATGATCTATATCTCTCCTTGTTTTTTTGTTTGTTTTGTTTTGTTTTTTTAATTTTGTTTTGCTGTAATCTTTTCAGCAGAGTGAGTTTGCTCTATGCATGGCTGCTTGTGGAATAATTCAATTTGTGGTTTTTGCAACATTGGATATTTTTCCCCATTAAAAAAAATATGGCTCCTGCTCAGTGACTTTATTTTTATTGTTGCTGATTTCATTTTAAGTCCTGGATAGGTGGTGAAGGGGGACCAAATAGGTATGTCTGGGATAGGTACTGCTTTATCCCAGAAGTTTGCTGAAATTGGGCCTTTTTGGAGGATTTCGACATATAGGTACATTAAGGTAAAAGAATGGATGTCTTTTAGCTACCTTTTCTGAGTCTATGGAAAGATGTGAAGAGCTTATCCCTGAATTAGAGAATGTTTTTTATCCTTATTCCTTAAGAAAGAATGGTACATATACACATACAAAAAAATACGAACAACAACGACAACAAAATACATGAACACCTCTGTGTTGTTTTCTCTTTGGACAATGTAATGTCTAAGATGATCTCAGACAGGACTTGTCTGCCTAGAATGGGCTTAGAGCGTGTCCTTTATATGTCCTTTATGATTGTCCATTGCTTCCTCCTAATGTTGGTGAAAGCTGTTTCTCCAGTGCCTAATGTTCTCCATTTTCCACAAAGCGGTCATGAGAATCTCCCTTTCATTTCAGTGTCTCAGTCCCACCCCAGACAATTTACACAAGGTGGTGGTGAGAGAAGCACTTCAGAATCATACCCTGCCACCAATTCCTTTTAAGTATATTCTTACCATTTTACCAACAGAAAAACTATACAGTACAAAAAACCTGAATATTTAATACTAGGATTCAGGTGTCACCCTTTTCAAAGGACTTCTCTCTTTTTTAGTCCTAAGCTTGATGGGAACTAATGCATATTAGTTAGGGCTCTCATTCCCAGTACTTTAGTTGTCCCTTCCCTATCGTCCTTTCTAAAGCTACTCAAACCATGTGGAAATTGGGATAGCAAGACTTCCCTTTCTTGGGATGAAGAATTTATCTCCCTTTCCACATCTCTGAACTCTTTTTCCTAGACCAGTCCACCCTGTGGTTCATCTGAAAACCCCAGGCAGAGAGGGCTCTGCATTGTTGGTGGTGGTCAAGATAGATAAAGTCCCCCTTTAAAAAAAAATCCTGCTCCATAAATCATCCTAGAATGCCTGTAATAACCAGAAGCTTTAAACTGCTTCCTGTGTGTGACTTAATGCACAGTGCTTTATGGTTGCCAAAGTATACTGTATCTAATTGAGTTTTCTCAATGTCATAATTTCATAAGCTGGTTTACATGTAAGAAAATAAAAGCAAGTTTATATGACTGTTAGTAGCAAAACTAGGACTATTTGTCCAGTGTTTTTTTCACCGCACCACACCAGCCCTCCATAGACATCACCCCTTCCTCTCTGAGTAGGATTCTGTTCAGAGCCTGACTGATTCACTGCTAGAGTGAGGCCCTTATTAATGCCGTGAAGCATCAAACTACATCAAACGCTACAGGTAATAGTGTGAAGGACCTCGTGAGCAGGTGCAGCCCTCTCCTATCCAGACCTCCTTTTAAGCTGCTGCTTTCCATACTGAGTTTTGACTAACGATCTAGGTCACCTAAAATGCAGTTACATGGACTTTTAAGGGGGTAACTTCTTCCTCTGTTTGGGTACTAGTCCAGAACTCCAGTGATTAGAAGCTGATCTTTTCTAACTGCTTTAAACCTTTCTTCCCAGGTGTGTGAAACAAGTATTAATACCCAGATTCCGTCATCCACGTTGGCAGTAACTGTGGCAACTTCCCAGTTCTTTGGAAGATTCCACCCCACTGATAAATAAGCCACACTGCGGCTCACTGGCACTTATTGCCGCCTCTCCCACAGCCCTCTCTACCCACTCTCCAGACCCAGTAAAATGGACGTTTCACCAGCACTAAGTTTACTTGTATAAGCTAAGTCAGCTCTGATTTCACAGGACTGGGGAGTACGAATGTTGCCTGTCCTTCATCCCCGTCTCTCCAGCACACACACAGTCCAATCCATTGCTCAGAATTATGTCTGGTAACTTTCCCTAGTTACTGTATATTTTTAGTGAAGTACAAAGACATGAATAGAGAGTAGGTTTAGTTGTAGAGAGGGAAAACTGATCTTTCCTGGAGAAGACTCAACTTAGATTCTCTGACTCTCAGGGATGTAGCGTACTAACCCAGGTTAGTCAGAAGATCATCAGACGATCCGCATTTGAACACTTGGCCATCACTGTCTTGAGGGAACTGGAGTACTACAGAAGTACTACCACTTTGGCTCAAGTTTCCCAGGGTGTCTGGTTTAAAGTTGACTCATTCACTATCTACCTCTGGTAGAAAAAGAAAACAAATGACAGCATTGTCCTAACAGTATAGTGTTTGATTCAGGTATAAAAGGCCATTAGGGCTCATCTTGCAAAATTCAAGCTGAAATGTCTTAATGAGCAGCCTCGTCCGTTGCCACTGCTCTGTCCCGGTATCCCGCAACCACGCACAGTTTCATTGAGTGCTCTCAGTAGACTTGCATTTATCCATTGAGACACAGCTGCTGGCTCTCACTTCGAGTCTGGTTCTATTCCTGGAGAGTCCCTGATTTATACTTATTTCTCATTCTGCTTCTGACATCCCCAAGAGAAAGGGGTAAAGTCTTGGGGAAAGAGGAGTATTTTCCAGTCCTCTGTTCTGACTATATAGAGAGAAGCCTTGAGGTTACATATACATGTACTTGGGATTCAGAGAATTTGCATGTCCCTAACCAGCTGTTCTTGTATGTTCTTAGCCCACCATGATTGGCTTGGCTAAAAACTAAAATAGTAAACCTAGCATATAGTTTGCCTGTTTTCCCTGCAATACGTTTGGAATAGATACTCTAATAAAGGAAGGTATTTTCTTTAATATGACCCCCTTAAGAAAAACACCTTTCTTTGTTAGAATAGCTCTGAGCCTGCTGTCTTTGAAGCTAAGGGGGACCGGGATAGGGTTTTTTATTTGCTTTGGGTGGGGTGGTGGTGAAAAGGAAAGAATCCACGCTGCTGTGATTTTTGCTCAATTGCTCCCCAGTGTAAATATAGAAGTCTTTTTAATTGTTGTCATTTGGTCTCCTTAGGTCATTAGTTGTTGGGGGTGGGAGTGTGAAAGGAAAATTCCTGGTTCTGCGTCACTTACTGATTTAGAAGCAGTAACAGTTGGACGAGACGGGGTTTTCAGGCTAACCACATCTATCTTGAGGAATACAGCTGTTTATAATCCCAGATAGTGATTATAGCATCAGCACAACCCTGATGTTTCCAGAGCGAATAAGAGAGGATGAGTCCCTTTTCGCAGCAGCCTTATGCCTTTCCTGGGGCCGTAGGGTTATTAACGTGGAGGCACCCAGGCACAGCCAGTTCCCTGCTCCTTGCCAGCCTGAGTCCTAAAGGCATTATTCGCTTGATCATGCTGAGGACATCAGCCTTTGAGACCCTGGAACCAGTTGTTCCCAGAGACCAACACAAAAATCCCACAAAACAGGTTGGGTCGATTCCAGACTATCAGACTGAGTTTTCCAGAGCTCCCACTGGTCCACTGTACTCCTCTTCCCACCCCTGAAAAGTGGCCATAGGCAGCACCTCTGCTGGCTTTGACATGTGTTAGGTGGAAGACTTGTTGTGGGGTTTATCCATGTCATTGGGTACTCCTGCCTTCTAGCAATAGTAACTTCTAGAAGTCCTTTTGTTTTAAGAACTTGCAGAAGGAACTGGTTAACCCTCTGCTCCCCACTATTTCCTGCATGTGTGGGACCCCTGCAGGGCCGGGGGGAAGAGACCACAGCCAATCTCAGCATCATGTATGTGGTTTCCCATCCACCTCTGGTCTGATGTATGGAATTAGTTGCCAGTGCACTGTCTTCCAGATTTGCCTTTGTGCTCTTTGTTATTGTACTGGATCTTGTTCTGTCTGTTCCCATCGAGTCTTGGTTGGCCAGCCAACTAACAAGAAGTCAGTGTCCGTCCCCCAACCCCCAACCCTCACCCCTTCTTTGTTATTGAAAGAACAGAAATGAACTCTCCCCTAGCCCTTCTGTCGAAGTGGTAGGTGGGGGGTGCTCTGACCACTGTGGTCTCTGCAGGGGGAACCGCGAGGGGCTGAGCCGCACCTCAAGCAGCCGCCAGAGCAGCACAGACAGCGAGCTCAAGTCCCTGGAGCCTCGGCCCTGGAGCAGCACGGACTCTGACGGCTCCGTCCGGAGCATGCGGCCCCCTGTCACCAAAGCCAGCAGCTTCAGTGGAATCTCTATCCTCACCCGGGGTGACAGCATTGGGAGTAGTAAAGGTGGCAGTGCAGGAAGGATCTCCAGGCCAGGTACCACAGCTTCTCCACTTCTGTCACTTCTTGCTTATCTTCTGCAGAACATGACTGACTTTTAACAAAACACTTGTCCCAGTATAGTGCCTTGGAAACCTAACACAGCCAGGTGAGGGGAAATTTGATTTCTTGGATCTGTTGTCCTTTTAAGTTCTGTCACTGATTTTCTTTGAAACCTGCTTTCTTAATTGGGGGGGAAAAAAAGAAAAGAAAAAAGACTAGGATTAGATTATTTTATGATTTCTGATAGGAACATGCCTATCAGCACAGGTTCAGGTTATATACTAAAATGATAATAGCTGCTTTCATTTTGTGGCCTCTGAGATTGTAAAGAGGGCTGGTAGGGCCGAGGGAAAGGGAACACTTAGTGTTTGTAATTTTGTACTTGACTGGTAATAGCCAGTAGGCTAAAACGTCAAGAGATACTGCTGCTGCTGCTTCTCTGGAGCCGAGTCACTGAGAAGGAGCATATGTTCCACATGCGAGCCCCATCGCCACCTTCAGCTCTCCTGAGCTGCTGTGTAACCTTCTCCATTGATTCCTGCTGCACTCTGAGCGGAGGGGTACTTAGCTCTCTACACCCACTGAGCCTCTATTTCACCGTCCTCCTGCCTCTGAAGAATTAGCTGACTTTCATCCCAGAGGTTTTGTAGGTCTTGTCCTCAAAAGGCATCAGTAGTGGTGAAAATTTTGTCTCTGTTAGGTCTCTGTTGCCCTTCTGTTACCTCCTTTCTAACCCCACTGCCTCTGCCTTTATCCAAGCTGGTTTCCGTGCTCCGTCCTCAGTCCTTTTAGAGCCAATTTATTAATCTAAAACATAGATCTAATCATGTCAGTCCTTTTAAAAATATTCATGTTTCTTCATTCCCTCATAATAAAGTCCAAACTACATAATATAGCATAACTTCCTGACTCTAGTCTGCCATCTCAGAATCATTTCCAGATATCCATCCCCCTCCGGCCCTCCAGCCATTTCTTGAATATGGCATTAGCTTTGTCCCCTCTTGGTCTGACAAGCCTTCTATTCATCCTTCAAATCTATCTCACCTGCCACTTCCTCTTTAAATCTTTCCCTATAAATCGCCCAGAGTTATGCTTCCTCATCTTTGCTTTTATACAGCTTTATTCATATCATTGATGCATCCCTTATCCTTATCACATGGTAATCATCGTGTGGATGTCCATCTCCCATTGGAAGATGCTGTGCTGGTCAAGGGCAAGGACTATGTTCCCTTTACCTTTATGTCTTTTTTGTCCATTATACAATACCTGCACATAGTAGACATTCAGTAAAAGTATTTTGTGTAAATGCATGCATGACTCAGAGAGCCTGGAAATGAGGAAAATAGTTGGATGAAGGTTGTGAGTATGTGTGTGCACAGGCGTGTGCTTGGAGGCTGCCTTCTCAGCAACCTTTATGAGATGCTGCAAGCTGAGAAGAAATCAGAGAGAAAATAGGTCTCTTAAGGACTAGGAAGCTGTACCTTCCCTGGAAGCAAACATTCGTGTTTTCAGCTGTCTAATCATGATGGCCAGATTCTAAGCACTCACAGAAGGTGCCTCAGCAGCCTCACATTTTGTTCAGTTCCAAAATTAAACGTTGACAGTCAAGGTAGTTACTGTCCCTACAGAGCAAAACCCTGCTAAGATGAGGGCTTCCATCAGCAGGACAACTGAAATGCATCTGTGCTCATGCTTGGATTTTCCCAAGACAGTACGGGAATGGACAGAGAAGAATGACAAGGAAAACAGCAAGGAAAGACTACAGTCCTGCACTGGGCCCTCCAGGGGTGATATGTTCATGGCTTGTGCTTTACAGCTCTTGCTGGGTCTTTTTTGCCTCAGGTATGGCACTTGGTGCCCCAGAAGTGTGCAACCAGGTCACCTCATCCCAGTCTGTCCGGGGCCTTCTCCCTTGTACTGCCCAGCAGCAGCAGCAGCAGCAGCAGCAGCAGCAGCAGCAGCAGCAGCAGCAGCAGCAGCTTCCTGCTCTCCCACCCACGCCTCAGCAACAGCCACCCTTGAATAATCACATGATCTCACAGGTGAGTCACCACTCAGTGACAGAACCCCCTCTGCTCTGATTCAGGCAAGCTCTGAAAGTACAGTCATGCCTCTTGTGCTGTGGGTGGCAGGAAAGATCTGTTTTTGGAGACATGCCACTCCCTCCCCCATTTCTCGTTTGTTGGTTGTGGGGAGAGAAAAGTAAGGGCAAAGGTTTGGCCAAAGTGCTCTTAGTAGAGTCAGCCTGGGAGTTTTTTTGCTTTGTATTTCTTTCTCTTCCTCCTGAGAACTGTCATTGGGATCTTTTACCCTATTCCACATTTCTGCTGTACCCCGTCTCCCTCTACATCCTGCGTAATTAGCAAGGTGATTTTGCTCACTTTATCCATACATGGAGCTTGAAAAGATCATAGATCCCACCATAGGTCTGGCTGAATGTATTCATGTGACTATTGACCCATAAACTCAAATTTATGTGTTGGGGTTTAGGGAAAAGGAAATGACACTCATCAAGACCCCTGCCATACATATATCCAGAGGGAACCCTAATTCAAAAAGACACCTGCACCCCGATGTTCATAACAGCACTATTTACAATAGCCAAAACATGGAAACAGCCTAAATGTCCATCGACAGATGACTGGATAAAGAAATTGTGGTGTATTTATACAATGGGATATTATTCAGCCATAAAAAATGATAAAATAATGCCATCTGCAGCAACATGGTTGGCCCTGGAGAATGTCATTCTAAGTGAAGTAAGCCAGAAAGAGAAAGAAAAATACCATATGATATCACTCATATCTGAAATCTAAAACAAAAAGTGACAAATGAACTTACATATGAATTAGAAACAGACTCACAGACATAGAATACAGACTTGTGGTTGGTTGCCAGAGGGGAGGGAGGTGGGACAGGATAAACTGCGAGTCTGAGATTTGCAGATACTGACTGGTATATATAAAATAGATAAACAAGTTTATACTGTATAGCACAGGAAAGTATATTCAGTATCTTGTAGTAGCTCATGGTGAAAAAGAATGTGAGAATGAATATATGTGTGTCCATGTATGTCTGAGGAATTGTGCTGTACACCAGGGGTTGACACAACATTGTAAACTGACTATAACTCAATTAAAAAAAAAAAAGACCCCTGCCATAAAGCACAAAACCCCCAGTGTTGTCTGTTTCCCGTGCCATAAAAGAGCTCTCTCTCTCCTGTTGCTAGACTGTTAGATGTTGGTACCAACTACGGTTTGAGTGCAGTTTTGCTTCTCTGGAGACCATACAAGTCATCATAAGAATCAGATCCTATTCTAAACGGGAACCTTGGTGTTCGAGATTTAAGTTCTCCTTAATACTCTGAGGAGCGTTGTGCTGAGATCCTCATTTACTCTTTTCTTCCATGAACAGAGATCTTCATGAACAGAGCCTACACTTTATCCTGATGTATCGTCTGGTAGTTAGGAAGCCAGTGTGTCTGCTCATTTCTGCTGCAGTTTAAGTTCTCATTTCATCTCCCTGTCTCCCTGGTCTCCCTGCTCAGTTAGTCCAGCATGGCCTCAGTTGTATCTCTTCCATAGGTACAAGAATCACGTCCTAAGCACTGATACCCCAGGAACTGGAAACTAGAGTAGAAACCCCCCTAGTCCTACCCCATTCATATACTGTGAAATGATGCTAAAATGAAAATGGTAAAGGTCTAGGAAACCCTGCTTTGTGGCTTAATGTAACCCACGTGCAGATCATTCCACATCCTTTATCTCAGTCCCTAAATCAGTTTCTCTATAGTCCTGACTTTCTTATTCTACCACCATTTACCTACCACCTCATTAAGTCTCATTCACATCAGCTTACCTCACCCCATCCTGAAGCATAGTGTATGTGCCTGCTTTTCCCTGCCTGTGTCTTAATTCAGACCTGTAAGTGGGTAAACTCTGTACTTCTCCTTCTGTCCATCTCCTTCTGTTTCTTTGTGTGTGTGTCTCACTTTTTAAAGTCCTACTTTTTTTGAGTTTTCTAAAATGTATGTATTTTAATACAGTTCTGTTCCCTTTTCTCCCTTAGTCTTCCCATCTGCCTTCTCCTTCCATCCATATCTAGAAACAGACAGCAAGAGTGGTAGGAAAATAAAGAGATAAGTAAAGAGAATAACCATTTGGGACTGAAAAAATTTTTTAATAAAATGTTCAGGTGAATAGTCCTAAATCCCAACCTTTGTGTCCTTGCTTCTGGGTCATGAGGGTCAGTGGGTCCGTTGCTGGTATTGACTGATCTCCTGCAGGGAGTACAGGTTAGGCCTTATAGATTGGAAACAGGGGAACATTATTTGGTACAGAGATCTTAGAAACTTATTCTTGTGGTTATTTGTGATCATAATTCCAAACTAAAAACCTTATGCAGGTTAACTTTCGGTGTCTCTGAAGCACTTACAGTAGCTGCTAGTATTATGCCAGCACCACCCCACTGCGTATAGCTCCTTTCCTCTTTATCTCTTTCTTCCTCTTCCTACTGCCTTTTTCTTTCTTCCTTCTTTTCTCTTTCTCCCTGTCTCTCAGCACTGCTGGCTCTCCAGACTCAAGTTGTTGAGCCCCAGAATACTTACTTAGATTCTCAAATGGTACGTAACAGTGCAGGGATGAAGGAAGTAACCACACACAGACACACACACGCACACCCCACTGTGCTTAGTCTAAAGCTTTTCTTTTTGAAGAAAAACTGAGAAAAGGAAATTACCCTTAGCTCTGTAGCAAGAAGCATTTGCCCCAGGTCTGCTGACTAAATGATGCTCTCTCCCTTCTTGGCAGGTCTGTGCTGTTAGAGCAGGCCTCCATATCATGTATCAGTGCCACATGTGAAGCCAAGGGCTGAGCCTAAGGATTAAAGGGCCAGTAGCTGGACCTTTTGTCCAGTTAAAGTAGAGTGGACCTCTTGAAAAGGAGTCCTCTGGTCCTCTCCCCTCAGGAGAGGATCCAAGAGCCAGTAATCTAGCCCAGAAGTCACCACTGGGTGGCAGTCACACCCCTCAGGGCCAGTCTTTGGCTTCCCCATGTTTTTTCAGAAGTTCCCCAGCTCTAGAGTTTGAGACTCTCTACAGAGAAAACTGTAGCTAAGGGTAGTGATGAAATAACTTAAAAATAGCATTGAGGCGGAGAGGATAATAGCTCAGTGACAGAGCATGTGCTTCGCATGCACGGGGTCCTGGGTTCAATCCTAAGTACCTTCATTAAAAAAAAAAGTTTATTGTGCTGAACACTGGAATTTGACACAACATTGTAAAATGATTATAAATCAATAAAAAATGTTAAAAAAATAACTCAGAAAAGAAAGTTTAGAAAACTAAAATAAAAATAGCACTGAGATGCCTTCCTTTGCTGCTACCCTTGCTGAGTCAGGAGAGGCCTAATAGAGGAGCATCATTTCTTCTCTATTCACTTTTTACTCAAAACTCACAAATGTGAGAAAAACAGGCCAAGTTGTTTTATCACTTCACTGTCCTTAAAGGCCTCCCGCACCCGGCCCAGTGACTGTGCGGCCGGAAGTATGACAGGCCCTCCTCCAAGAGAAGAAGAGGATCAGGATAATAGAAAATGGGTCCATAAGCTACCGGCACAAGCAGTTCACGCCGAGCGGCTTGGCCAGCAGTTATATTTGGAACGCCACCGGCGTACAGGAGACAGGGGTGCCAGGAGAGCCGGGAGCTTGTTGTCAAGGCTGTGACAGCATCTCTTCCAGGTCATGCAGTGGATGCTCAGTAACTTTTTCCTAGCCAAGATGACTTGGGTTTTATTTAATGCAAATATCAGGAGTGTTCTCCATTTTGGGTGTCTTCTGACTCCTGGACTCTCTGGCTCCAGAACTGTTAGTCTCCTCTGTGAAGGGGTCTCCCAGGAGGTGTATAGCAAGAGAGGCTATTGCTACCTTAGTCCCCTACAACTCTGAAAACTCTAAATTTGGAAGGAGGAAGGAGAATTACACAAACAAACAGATGTTAATGTAATTATGTTTGACTTCTTCCTTCACCTCCTCCCTGCTGCTAGAGTGGAGTGGAAAGAACGTATACCAAGCAGAACTAGGCTCCCATCCATGCTCCACCACGTCAGCCGTGTGATCCTAGATGTGATTTAATTTCTTTGTGCTTTACTATCTTAACTGCAAATACAAGTTATCTGATTTCCCTGCAGGATTATTGTGAGGCTATAATGAGATGATGTGTATAAATGAGAGAATGTGTGTCATTGTTATTTTCCCCCTCTCCTTCTAGCCTCTCTCCTTTCTCCTTCCCCTACTGCCACCGGGGAGAACCGATGAGGTGACTGAAATGGCTGGAGGGGAAGAAGAGAGAAAAAAATAGCTCCCCGTTAGCTGGTTTAGAATCTACCATGTTCCTAATAAACAAGCCCTCCCGCTCGAGGCTAGTGAGGGGACCGAAGGAACAGAAGCTACAATTAGGCTATTAATATTTTTTTATTCCTAAATTCCTCCGTTTGCTTATGGGGGCATTTTTCATACTGCCCTCACAGCCTGGAGGAGCACAGAGCAATCACAGAGCAGGAGGAAGTAGCTGGAACCGGGCGTGAATGGGCAGTTTTTCCCTTCTGTGCCCTCTGGAGGGAGATGATCCTTGTGAATGAGCACTTCCTCCAGGAGAGCTGTGGTGTGAAATCAGGAGCACGCCCGGGAGAGCCGAGCCAGACCTTGGATGACCCTTCCTACAGAAGCAGGAATCCCTTCTTAAGTGGGCATTCAAGGAGGGTTATGCTCCCCAGGAATCATGTATTCACGAAAAATGCTTGGGGAAAAAGCTGTTCTGAATCAGGCAACAGACCCTGGCTGTCAGAGTCCTGAAGTTGCTCACAACAGCTGCAGAGTCCTGAGTGCCTAATGGGGTGGAGTGTGCAGTGGGTCTGTCCTGGCAGCAGAGATGGCCTGTCTGTCAGAGATGTGAAAGCCACGAGCTGTCCTGGGCTTGCTCTCCAGCCTGCTCAAGCAGCCTGACTATTCATGTGAAATTTCTTTTATGATTAACCTTGTTGTTCCTTCCCTTTCCCTCCCCATCTCTCCCACCCCCTCCTTGTGCCTCCCTTTTCTCCTCCCTTTCTACATGTCTCTGTGCTGGTTCACAGCCAGTCCCGGCTCTGCAGCCCTCTCCGCAGCCTGTTCCGTTCTCTCCAGGCTCCTGTCCCCAAGTCCTTCTGCCAGTCTCTCCGCCCCAGCAGTACAACATGGTATAAACCCTGTTCCCCCGTTTTGTCTTGTCCGTGTGTGGCCTGTATCTGTGGGTTTGTCTGGGTCAGTCTGTGACAGCCTTGCAAAGCATCTGTGCTTTTTGGAGGACCATTGTTAAAAGGTATTTCTTCTTGAGGGGCCAGCACAGGCTGACCTACACTTCATTCTAGTGACCTCATCACAGCACTTCAGGCACCAAAAGATGCTTAAATGTAAGACAGAGAAGAATGCTGAATTCCCCTGTTTCAGGAGGGGGAGCAAAATCGGATGTTGATCTGAATTGGACTCTTCATCTCCCTACCATGTGCATCCTTCAACTCACCTGTTCCCTAGACATGTCTGAGGAACCCAGTTTATTCTGTATAGAATGATTGTCTATAATTTCCCTTAAAAATAAAAACACAATTACAGATTTCTTTGATAGCACTGGTAAAAACTTAAAATGTACCCTTATTTTACCATATTATTTTACATAAAAATATCCTCTTCTGTTGCATAGCACATGCTGTTTAAATTGTCTGTACCCTAACTACAAATCCTTTGAAGATCTGAATTGTCTTATGTTGATCATTTCTATCATGATTATAGGAGCCCTGATTTTTAAAAAATACTGTGTTAATCACACCTGTCTGCTTTTTCACTAGAATCTACTCTTTTCTCCCACCTCTTATCTCCATTCTGAAAAATCTCAGAATATGAACTTCAGAATAATTTGCAATCCAGTCCTTTGTCATCTATTCCTGCCTACTAAGGTAGCAGAATAGCTAAGATCAGATCCCTGAAAATTGAGTGAAACCACAGGAAAGTATTGTCTTTTGTTCCTACTAGTTTCTTTTGCAAAAGAACTTCTGCTCTACATGTGTCTGTGTCTGTGTATGTTGATTACTGTCCAGGGAGCAGAAAGGTTGAGGAAGTTAACAAACTAACCTATCACCATACAAGTGAGAGATGGAACACCATCACTCTTGCTGCTTAGAGGAGAGGGCTGAGAGAGAAGGCAATTACAGACTAGCCCGTCTTGCCCTCCATCTCAGCCACCCACCCTGGCCTCCTTTCAGAGGTGAGAATTGGAAGTGGTTTCTGAAGGGCAGGAGAATTCTAGGCAAGTGTCAGAGAACAGAGGTGGAAATGACCTCAAGAGGGAGTAAGGAGATAAGCAGCAGGAGTTGGGAACCCACCAGTCTTTCCACTGCATGGCAGAGCTGGGAGCCACATGGGCCCACCCGTAATCCACACAAGGTGTTATCTAGGTCCTTTATTATAAAAACAAGATTCATGGCAATGTAAGGACCCTGTATATGGTTGGAGGCATGTGGAAGACGGGAAATGGAAAGATTTGTAGTCTTTTTTTATTTTCCTGCTGGTTTGTCCAATTTTTTCTGTATATGAAAGTCATGTCATTGCTCCCATCTCCCCAAGGTTAATTCTAGTAAAAATGATAACCAGAGTGGCCACTGTTACCTCATATGTGGTAGAGATACTGGCTCTAGAGTTGGGCTTCAAACAGCGCTTCAGTTCATAGAAATTTTAAACACCATATGACAGAGGCTTAGGGCTAAAAAGCACCTCCCAGGGCACTGAGGCAGGAGGAGTGTCCCAAATTGGTATAAGGAAGGAAGGCTGTAGAGAAGGTTACCATTTATGTCTATGTTGAAGCCAAAGACATGGGGCTTGACCACCTCAGTCCTTGAGTCTCCCCACTCTCTCCATAGGCAGATGACCTCAGCAACCCCTTCGGACAAATGAGCCTTAGCCGCCAAGGTTCTGCTGAAGCAGCTGACCCATCCTCAGCTCTGTTCCAGCCCCCACTTATCTCCCAGCACCCTCAGCAGACTGGCTTCATCATGGCTTCTACGGGGCAGCCCCTCCCCACTTCCAGCTATTCCACTTCTAGCCATGCACCACCTACTCAGCCAGTCCTGCCGCCCCAGGGCTACATGCAGCCCCCTCAGCAGGTGAGTGGCTCGGGGTCCCTGCTTAAGTCACTGATCGGTTTGGCCAGTATTAATCCTCCTTTCTTCCTCTGGTTTGTCTAAACCAGAGGACATACCTGTCCCCCATCTCCATTTCCCCACCTTGTACTTGAGAATTGACTTTCTAGTCAGAAAGTTTTCTTTCTACATAATACAGCTCCTTCCCATTCTGTTTCAAACTTGTATACTAATGCTACAGTTGCAGGCCCAGAATGTCTCCCTTTTTAGATTCCTGGCAGTCGGCTCTGATGTGTTTAATAGTTTGGGGATGCTGGGGCTGAATTTGAGGGACTTTCTCATACGCCTTTTTCCTCCCACCACAGATCCAGGTTTCTTACTACCCCCCCGGACAGTACCCTAACTCCAACCAGCAATATCGACCTCTCTCTCACCCGGTGGCCTACAGCCCCCAGCGCAGTCAACAGCTGCCTCAGCCATCCCAGCAGCCTGGTAAGAGGAACTGTGTAGGGAAGAAGGCAGTGAATAAGGGAGGGGCGGAGACTGGAAGACAGAGAATTACTGTCCCTGTTTTTAAAAAATTAAAAGGCAGAAATGATGAGGGTCCTAAAGAGGAACGCATGATCTCCAGAAAAAGAAAGGGTAAAATAGACAGGAGGAGAATTACTGAAAGAGTGTGACCTCCTGAACGTTGCTGAGACTACGCTGATGTCTTCTCTGCCTTGCCCATCCCCAGGTTTACAGCCCATGATGCCTAACCAGCAGCAGGCGGCTTACCAAGGCATGATTGGGGTCCAGCAGCCACAGAACCAGGGCCTGCTCAGCAACCAGAGGAGCGGCATGGGGGGCCAGATGCAAGGCCTGGTGGTTCAGTACACTCCACTGCCTTCTTACCAAGTGGGTGCATTCTGCATTGGGCAAGTTCACCCAGTCCCTGGGATGAGGAAAAGGACAGTCCCATGTCATCCAGTCTGACAACTCCAGCACTGAAACATTGTTCACTTTTACCCCTAGAATTTTTAGACTCCCTTCCTCTGAGAGAAAGCCCAGTGAGTCTGAGAAGAGTATTTATTTAAGTTGTTTGGTCTTTGTACAGCCATACAAATGAGTATGTGCTCAGAAAAGTAGGATCTAAAAGAAATCAGACTTCTTCCTCTTCATCAGATGCCCAAAGGTGATGTTTAGAAGAAGCGGGGAATGGAGGGAGCTCTGTAAGCATTTCCTTTAGGCAGGTGAGGCGAATAGGAGGAGTCTCTAGAGGTAGGGAAGGAGGTTACAGTGTCCTGGTTTAGTGGCTGTTCTCTGGATGAACTCATTAGGAATGTGAATGGTCATTCTCTTCCCATCTCCACCCAGGTCCCAGTGGGTAATGATTCGCAAAACGTGGTCCAGCCGCCTTTCCAGCAACCCATGCTGGTCCCTGCGAGCCAGTCTGTACAAGGGGGGCTCCCAGCAGGGGGCGTACCAGTGTACTACAGCATGATCCCGCCCGCTCAGCAGAATGGTACGAGGTGAGGACTCCCGGGGAGTCGGGGCACATCTCTCAGTTTAGCAATTGTTGCACCATGGTTTTGTTTCCACTGGCCTAAGGAAAGAAAGGCAGGGGTAAAGATGCCAGGGATACCCTAAAGCAGGTAGAATATGAGAGAGTTCATTTTCCTTTTCTCCTTGTTGAATTGATATTTACATAAGAATTCATCAGCAGGAAAAAAATTCCTGCTTCAGAGACAGCAGCTTTATATTTTCCCTCATTTTTTGTTTTTCTAATCAGTGGGATTCAGAACTGTGGGATGGAGACTGCTTATCATTAAAAGGAGCAATTAGGAGTACATATATGTAAAGTTTTCTGTGTGCCTCTATATCCATGGATGAATCTGAGATGGTCTATTTCTATATGTCTGTTTATATATGTATCTTAGTATAGGTCATAGTTAATAGAATTTTAGAGGTAAAACATTACCTTAGAAATATCTAGTCTACTCCTTTTGTTTTATTTTCCTCCCGTGTTTTATAAATGAGGATATTCCAGTTAGGGATGTTAAGAAACACACCCAAAGTCACACAACTGGTCAGTAGAAGCAGGGTGGGAACTAGAACTCCAGTCTGAGCCTTCCTAAATGCATTTCTGTGTCTCCCGCTCGGTGTGCATTCACTTATTTCTGCCTTTTTATGTGTATAAATCTGTGTGGTCTTGAGTTTTGTGGGATTTTCCCCCATTTGTCTTCAGGTGACTGTCTGTGTTTACCATTGTGAAAATATCCTAAATCTCCTTAGTTATTTTCTCTCTCTCTCTCTCTCTCTAGCACTGTAGTCCTGTGTGCCCGTCTCTGGCACTCTCTTTGTGTTTCTGTTGTGTTTCTCAGAACGTGTATGTGTGTGTGCATGTGTATGTGTCTGGTGTTTCTACACTGTTGGGAGGAGCATGTGTCACTAACATTCCATCTGTAGCACTGATTAGCAGCTTCCTAATTGAAAGATGATCAAGTACAAATATATATAATTAACTTTGAACTGATGAGTGAGTTTAGAAATTGCATGGCAAATTGGTCTGGGAATGGGTTGGAGCTGCCTCTGCTTCCCACAGGGGAAGCCCAGGAAGCAACAGCTGTCTGCCAGGAGCTGTGTCCCTCCCTCTGCTGCTTTACCACTCATCTCTTCTCCATCTCCCCAGCCCTTCTGTGGGGTTTCTGCAGCCTCCTGGTTCTGAGCAGTACCAGATGCCTCAGTCTCCCTCTCCCTGCAGTCCACCACAGATGCCACAACAGTACTCAGGTAAGAGGATAAAGAATTGAGGGGTCTTGGGCACTGGTGAGAGCAAACACCACTAAAGGACTTGTGCTCTAGAGCTGGGAAGGGCAGGGAGAGTTCAGGGACTGGCTCTGTCCCCAGCTGTGACCCCATCGCAGGGAAAGACCAAACTCCTGGCTGGCTGGTATTTTCCAGAGATGCCGAAGTTGACCTCTCAAGAAGGTGAGGTTGGTTGCCCCATCCCCATTCCCAGGGAGCCACATCTCAATTGGAGCGCTCTCTCTCTCTCTCTCTTTTTTTTTTCCGTCTGAATCTAGCATTACACTCACCCTTCACATGCCTTTGAGACACGAAATGGTTACCTCTGTCTCCTGCACTCATTCTTGCTGTAAACAGGCTCTTTTCTCTTGGGAGTGTGAGGGAGGCTGATAAAAATGCTTTTTAAATTGTATCTTAGATTTTTTTTTAGCAGTTTTTCATATGTGCTCACGTACATTATGTCATTTTCATTCTTACCACAACTTCATAAAGAGGAAATTTAAGTCCCATAGAGGATAAATGATGAGCCTCAGTCCACAATCGTAGAGCTTGAACTTGCATCTTCACTTTCAGTAACCCATGCTGTATCCTCAGTAACATTTTCAACAGGTTTCTGTACTCTATTCCTTTCCCTCCAGTGGGAAATAAATGGATACCATGTTAAATAGCTAAGGGCCTTCTTTGGAGGGGCCAGCTATCGCAGGAGAAAAGGCTTATGCCATGCGGCCTCTCACTGTCTGCTTTTTGCCCCTTTGCCAAGAATTCCCCCGATTCACCAAGTACAGCATCTGTCGTTTGGTTCCCTTTACCCTACCCTGAAATATCGTTACACTGCCGTTAAAGAAACTTCAGAGGTACTGGAGGGGAGGAGGTCTTAATGTAGCCTCCAGTCATCCCCGGTCAGCTCTGTTGTGGGAATGTCAGGGTGCCCTCTTCTGGTAAGAAGGAAGTATTTTACCAATTTTCCATTTTAGAAATGGAGTGTTTTTGACATGAGATTTTTTGCACTCTATGTTAGATGCTGTGGAGGGGATTCCAGATTTAATCTTGCTCATAAGACATGATCAGTTTTTACCTTTGAGGAGCAATGGCTTCTGCCTTTATCCAGACCAACCATGGATCTCTCTCACAGGCTGAGAGATTTTAAAATTCAACAGCCTTTACCCTTTATTGCATTATTGGTCTGTCTAGCTGTTTCTCCTAGTGTCCGCCAGGGGCACTTGACCTTGAAATTCCCAGTGGGGTATGGAAATTGTAAAAAATCAGCTGCAAGAACTGCTGTAGCCTGTGGTGGTGCTTGGTACCGCAGGGCATTTTCTCTTCTGTTTGCTAAAATAAGTGTGTGCAGGTGTGTATAGGTATACTTGTATGTGAATTTTTGTGTGTGTCCTTTGTGGTATATCAGTATGTCTATGGGGTCTTTGCAGTTATGTCTCTTCATCTGCAAATACGAGGTCTTTAAATTAGAAACAAACTAAATGAAAATAATTTTCGTTACCTACTCAGGACCTAGTGCTGGGTTACATAAACTGAAGCAGCTGTTATTCTGAAAGTTGGCAGCACTACTAGAGATCTGGGCTGGGGTTGGAAGGAGATAATCCAGGCTTTTCCCAAATCGATAGAAATAGACCAAGACCTCTTCATCATCTAGTGTCCTTGCTTCTCTGAATGTTCTGTTGTGTCTTCTTTCTTTCTGGCCGCCCTGATTGACCCCAGGCTTCTGACTGACACGTGGTGCTCTTCCTAGATGACGGGACCCTCTGTTCCATTTACATTGTCTAAGAGACCATATTCACCGCACCACTGATCTTAAAGGTCTGCAATCCCTGCTTGTGGGATTTTAAGAGGAAGTGGAATAAAAGAAAAAGTATTTCTTCTGCCTTCCTTCCCAGTTTGCCCTTTACTGGAAAGACAGAAGGCCAGCATAGCCCACGAGGGCTGCTGTGTCACCTTCAGGGGACAGTCACCCGCCCTTCTCCCATGCAGCAACATGGTCACTTTTCCAAAAATAAAGGCAGGGATTAAGATTGGCTGTTCCTGGAACAACTGTTCTGGTTTATTAATACATTTTTGTAGTTGGCCAGTTTACCCCCAGGCCTGGCCCTCAATTCTTCCACTATGATGCTGGATACAACCATAACCCCAGGAAGCACTTCTCTTCCCACTAGAATAGTGGCTTGCCAGGTCCCTTGAGGTTTCTACAGGCATGCTTGTCTGGGGCAGATGCACACAGACATGAAATGGCAGTGAAACCTATGCACAGACTCAACTCGCAGTGACACAGCAGTGCAGCCTGAGTGAGGGATATACAGAAATAGCTTCTCACATAGTTACTGGCTTATTTTGTAGCTGAGGGGTTTCCAAAGCTGAGACTATCTCTTTTCTCGCCCCACTCCCCAGAGATATCCCTCTCCCCCGCCAAAAAAGGGGGAAAGACCAAGACACTATAGGATTCTATCCGGTAATTTGGAAAAGATGCCTGTGGGGTTTTATTTCTCTGGACCTTCCTTTTCATAGGTTTGATTCCAAATGGGAGGAAGAAACCTTATCAGGCTTCTACCTCAGTGATTTGAAAAAAAAAAAAACCAACTAAACAAAAACCAATTCTGCCAGACATAAATGTCATCTGTTTGTATTTATGCAGTTTGCTCTGCCCATTCGACCTTTCTGCCCAGGTTTAATGATGCCACTTAAAAAGCCATTCACATGTCCCCTCTCCTTTCAGAGCTCTCAAGCTGAAATTGATTTCCTTATTCAACTCCCTTCTCCCCCTTCCCACTCCAACCTAGGCTCCTTCCCCCAACCTGATTATATGGAAGTGTTGTCAGTGAGCGTGGACTTTTTGGTGTTTGGGGGAGGGGGGTTGGCCACGTCCATTAAGAAGTAGCCACAGTTTTAAAAAAAAATGTAGCCACAGTTCAGTTGCTAATGGATGCCACCTGCTTCTGGTTTGAGGAAGAGAAGCATAAAAATCAGCTCATCAGCAGCGTAGTGCACTGTGTCCTCGGCTGAGTGAAGGAACAACGCTCCAGGCTGGCGGGGGAGGACTCAGTGTCGGGAGGCGCTCAGGAGCGAGGCTGTGACTGAGAACCCTGGCTTTGTTTTTGTTGGGATCAAAGGAAATAATGTGAGGACTTTGTTCTCTCCCCCCTCCCCTTGAGCCCTGTAATAGCTCCTTATGGCTACAAGCTGGTATTAGAAAGAGCTTCTACCGCCTTGCTTATGCCCAGACCCTACACACTCACACATCCTCGACCCTTTCCTGGCCTAGGGCATTAGGTTCAGGTTATAAGCTGCCTTCCAGAAAAGCTGTAGATTGGATTATTTTTGTGTTGGCCCCTTCAGGTAGCAGTTGAGGGGAGGAGCAGTGAACAAGGTCTGTTGCAGTTCTGTGGGTAGAGGATGTTGGAGCAGGTGGGGCTCTTAGGATGGGGAAATAAAATGCCCACAGCAGCTATAGTAAAGAGGGCGTTGTTAACTACATGACACTTCACCGATGTGCAATTTTCCTGTGGCCCTTTTACAAGCCATGCTGATGAGTACTGTGTCCCCCTGGGCAGGGGGAGGGGAGATGTGAACCTGTCGAGCCTGTCACTCTGAGTATTTGTGCTCTCTGATTAGATGAACCGTAGAGGATGGGGGGCACAAGTTGACTGGGGAATAGGATACAACAGATGCAGTGTCTCGTGAGCTGTTCTCTCAGGCCTCCCACCGTTTCTTTTCCTTTCTTTTTACTGATGCTACCTGAGAAAAGCATTCATGCTCACTTCCCAGCATGACTGGTGCCCAGGGCAGAGGCTGCAACATTTCCCGTCACAGGAAGCAATGTGATGGCGGCAGCAGTGGCAGCCCCAGAACGCTGAGCCATGAAGACAGCAGCATTGCAGCAGGTTTTTGAGCTAGCAACCCTCGGTCCCATTTCTCCACTACCACACACATGAACTCAGCCTGTCCCTCCACAGAATTATAGCCGGGGGTGGGTCAAGAGCAAACCTTCATGCTGGGCAATCCCCTGTGGGGAAGCAGAGCTCCTACCCGTCCCTCCCGGCAGGGCCTATCCATCAGACTGCTTCTCCCTGACCCTTACCTTGCTTTTCACCATAAGGAAGATTCAGGACTTAATGTTTCTCCTCTTCAAGCCCTTTCCTTCCCCCAGGCTATGAGAGGGCAAGGCTGTATCCTAGGTTGCCTGTGCTAAACCCTCAGGATTGCATCCCATCAGTCACCTACACCTGTCATTGAAACCTTCAGAGGGTCTGACCCTCCCACTCCACTCTTGCTGTCACTGCCTAATTCAGCTGCCTTGCTTTGTTTCAGTAGCTTCCTCACTGGTCTTTTGGCCACGGTCTCCCTCCCTTCAGCCACCTTACATCGGCCACTTGGGTTAGCTCTCTGAAGCACAGTCCTGTTGCCTGTAGGATAAGGACCCTTACCAGAACGTGCTTCAGAGTTTGACACCAACGATTTGTTTAATCTCTGACTCTCTAATAGACTGTCCATTCCCAAGGGGGCAGACACTAGTTTTGTTTGTTGTAAACCCAATGCCCAGCGTAGGAACTCCACATAGGTAAATGTTTGATAAATTTTTGTTGAATAAATGAGTAATCTTATCTCCTACTACTTTCCCTACATAGCCTCAGCACCTTGAATTATTTGTTATTTCCTGAATGACTTATATCTCTGCCTTTTCCTCTGCTTGAAATGTTCCCAACTCACCCAACCCTTGCCCACAAATTATTTCCTGGGTCTTGCTTAGTGAAGCTGTGCACAGTTATCTTCTCCAGAACAGCCAGAGATCACTGACTTATCTGTAGCCATTACCAGAAAAGCCTGCACATGCCTGCGGCCTTGGCCCAAGCCCCAGAATGGGATCTGTACCATCCCCAGATGTTTGAGCGATCTGGCCTGGGCATTTGGTGATACCCTGCTTCGACAGAATGAAGTAGTTTTCTGTGAAGCATACCAGAGTACCCCTCACCAGGTGAAGACTAGGAGAACATTAGCATCTGGGGCTTATGTCCCTTCCACTCAGACTTCTACTGGTCTGGAGAGAGTCAGCAGTTCCCTCAGATTCCTAGCAGGACACAGTTTAAGTGACCCTGAATCCAGCAGATAGATTTGCCTACTGGCTTTCCCACTCAGGGTTAGCTGGCAGGCTGAAATAATAGTTTGAATTACAATCAACCACTTTGTTCCTGCCACCCAGGAGTGTCACCTTCTGGACCAGGTGTGGTGGTCATGCAGCTGAATGTCCCTAATGGAGCCCAGGCCCCCCAGAACCCATCCATGGTCCAGTGGAGTCACTGTAAATACTACAGCATGGACCAGCGGGGGCAAAAGCCTGGAGACCTGTACAGCCCTGACAGCAGCCCCCAGGTGAGTCCTGAGCCCAGCTTTGTCCTGGCAGGGAGGTGAACTCTCAGTGAGTATAATCTTTACCATTGACTGAGCAGCCTCTTTTACTTGTCTTTCTGTTGGCATTTTTTGGGAAGAGATACAAAAAATAGAGGGGAACATCTTCTTTCAAGGAACCTAAGGTCCAAGGTGACAGATGGGACACATGCTTGAAAACGCTAAGAGAATGCTTAAAACAGTATATCAAGGAGTGGACATTAAAGAAACACAAACTAACTAGGGACTAAGGAGGTAGCTTGAAGGCACAGTCTGACTTTGGCAGAGTTCAGCAAGAGCAGTTTCCTGAGCGATGTGACGTAAGCCAAGCCATAGGCGTATCCAGGGGCTAATGTTTAGAGTGTGTGTGATGTGTACTCCTCTCTCCCCCGCAGGCCAACACACAGATGAGCAGCAGCCCTGTCACATCTCCCACCCAGTCTCCAGCACCTTCTCCTGTCACCAGCCTCAGCAGTGTCTGCACCGGACTCAGTCCCCTTCCTGTCCTCACACAGTTCCCCCGGCCTGGGGGTCCAGCACAGGGTAAGGCTGGCTGCTGTCAAACTCACCCTTCACACCCCATTCCCAAGTGGGGAGATCTAGAGGGCAGCACCAGGCTGGGTACCAGCGTGGCTGGTTGTCCAGCTCTGGGAGACGGCTCTTCATTTAACATCCCTGCTTAGGCCAAACACCTTTTTAGTGCTGCCCGTGGCTAACTTACTCCAGACCTCCTTTACATATTTAGTGTTTACTACCAAGTCTCTGGTGACTCTGAGCCATGGAAAGGAAGTTCACTGAACACAAACAAAAGAATTTAACCCGTCAGTACCGAATCTGAGGGCTGGGAATATGGGGCTGTGTCAGAAACAGTATGGTTTCAGAAGAGGGAACGCTGGATTTGGTTTGAAAGACTTGGGTTCCGGTTCTAGTCCTACCACTAACTAGCTTTGTGATGTTGAACATGTTACTTAAACTTGGAACCTCAGTTTCCTGATCTATATAAAATGATATAACCACACATAAGATGGAAGCAGGTTTATCTGCTTTCCGCCTTGGCCTTCAAAAGCAGTATAAAAATAAGATGAAAATATGGTTTAAAAATTTCGAAGTGCTCTGAAATATATTTACCACCAATAATTGGTAACACATGATGCTTAACATATATCAAGCATTGCTGTAAGTGTTTGCTTGTAAGTACTTTATAAGTGCTGTAAGTGTCTCATATTCATTGAACCTTCCCAAGACACACCAACATCCCATTTTCGGTAACAGAGCCAGCATTTGAACCTAGGCAGTCTGGCTCCCAGTCTGTTTTCTTGTCCACTACACTGTATTGCCTCTGATGTGAGTCAGAAACTTGAGCCCTGGGTTTGGGGTGAGAAGAAAGTATATGAGAAATAAAAGACAATCTTAAGGGACTGTAGGTTTCCTTCAGGGCCTTTGGTCCACAATAGAGCCCTTCTTCAAAGGTGAGGGAACCTGATAGCCCCATTTGTCTGAGATACAGCTGAGAGCCAAGGGTCTAATGATAACTCCTATGACAGGAGTGCCCATACCAGTCATATCAGTGACATGGGCACTCCTGTCGTAGAAAGACTAGGAATAGTATGCACTGGTGCTGTCCATCTCCAAAGTCCCCTGCAATCTCATACTATGAAAGTCATACCATGAAGCTCGAACTCCCAGAAAACTGTCTGCTCTTTCTCCCCAGGTGATGGGCGCTACTCCCTTTTGGGCCAGCCGTTACAGTACAATCTGTCCATCTGCCCTCCCTTGCTCCACGGCCAGTCAGCTTACACGGTGCACCAGGTAAGGGTATCTGCCATCAGGCTTGGGGCCATCAGAGTCCCCTTCTCATCTGGGCCCCTGTCTCTGAGCCGTCCACCGCAACCAGGTGGGTGGACGAAGGAGGCAGCAAAGAGAACGGACTGAGTGGGAAGAGCCTCACCCCGCTGCTCCTGTGCTCATTCGTCTCACCCTTCCCCAGTGCCATGAGGGAGGGCCCTTTGTTTCTCAGTGGCCACCCTCTGGCCAGTCTACCTGCCTGATGGCATAGGGTCCTCAGGGTTGGGCGCTGCTCTTTAATCTCTCAGACAGACTGGGATGCAAGGCAGTCAGTATTGTTCACCCGGGATGAGAATTATCTTTCAAATGTTGAAGGGACAGAGTGGATTGAAGCATGGAAACCGGAGCAAGAGACAAGCACTCAAATCTGCCTCCACTGACCTGGGGACGACAGATGTTGGTGAGTGACAGGATCCTGAATCCCCAAGGGAAGGTGTTCACTCCTTCAGCCCTGCATTACCAGCTTAGGATGGTGAGAAAAGCCAGTCTAGGGTGGGGAGTTGAAAGGGGACCTTTTTGTTCTCAAGAGCAAGGAGAATCTGGAGTGTCTCAGTCCTCCACAGCAAGCCATTCCAGGTCCTGGGGAATATGAGGGTACAGATTGGGAATAACACAATGATAGGGGTTGTTGAGCCTACTATTAATAGAATCTTGTGGAAGTGATCCTGATGCTGATCCAAGATGTCTACCTTGGGTGGTCCAAGACCCAGTTTAAGAGAATTTTGACAGGAAAATATGGGGGGGTAACTCTCCTCCTGCAGGCCTTCCATACTAGGCATATAAGGTCTCTTGGGGTTTCTCCTATTTGAAGCAGTTTGCTAAACAAGGAAAGGAAGGGAAACTGACTTCCCTAGATGGTAAGAAAGAGGAGTCCACTTGGACCAGCCTCTGGGAAGGGAAGTATGGAACATATTTCAGATTGGGCTATTAACTTTGTGAGAGAACTGAGGTGTGGGTTTCAAGATCTTAAATCTGGGATTCTGATTCCCAGTCTCTTCTTGCCCACACCTCTGGGCTAAGAGAAGTGAAAGATCCCTTTGTGTCTCCTAGTTGCCCTGATCAGACTCTGGATGGTGAGGAGTTGGGTTGTTTTGGGGAGGGAGGAAGGGGCTGTGAGGTTGGGCTTTTGAAGACATTGTATATAGACTTGAGCTGGATACTCCTCTGCTCGGCTGTTGTCCAGTCCTCTCTACTCTATACCTCTCACAACCATATCCTCTCTCCTCCCCTTCCAGTCCTGGGGCGGGTGCTGGAGGTGACAGATCTCCCTGAGGGCATCACCCGTACCGAGGCGGACAAACTCTTCACTCAGCTTGCCATGTCCGGCGCCAAGATCCAGTGGCTCAAGGATGCTCAGGGGCTGCCTGGTGGGGGTGGGGGAGACAACGGTGGGACTGCCGAGAACGGCCGCCACGCAGACCTCGCTGCCTTGTACACCATCGTGGCTGTGTTCCCCAGCCCCCTGGCTGCCCAGAATGCCTCCCTTCGCCTCAACAACTCCGTGAGTCGCTTCAAACTTCGAGTGGCCAAAAAGAACTATGACCTGAGGATCCTGGAGCGAGCCAGCTCCCAATGAACGGAGGAGGAGAAGGGACCAGCACGGCGTTGGGGGGGGGGGCAGGGCAGGGTGGAGGGGGTTGCGGGGTCCTGACAGGCCACAGAGGCAGAAAGGAAGGTGACAGACACTAAACTGAAGCCTAAGACAGTAGGGATGAAGATGGAAACAGACAGACACTGACACTCTCACTGGACTCTCACTCCCCTGTCAAGGGTCCCCTTTCTCCCTGGTTGGCCCCACGTTGCTTCCCTCTCCTTCCTGTCCTCTTCTATCATTTTTAAATCTCTTCTCTCACCACAAAATTAATTTCTTTCATAATTTTTGGTCAGGTAGAATTGGGAGGATCCCAAACTCCCCTGTTCTATTTCCTTGCCATCCCAAACTCTCCTTTCTTTTTTGGTCTTTATGAATATATTTATATGGACAGAATTAAGAAAAAATGAAATTGATTTCCCCTTTCTCTCACCCCATTCTGTCTCCCCAAGCCCCACAGAGTTAAAACTTGGGCCTCCCTCCACCCCCCAGAACACTTGTATATTGTTTGAGATTTGTGCCGCAGTAACAGACACAGTATTTAATTGCACATACAGATGTTTGCTGGGTATATTCACTGTAAATTTTATTTAATCTGATTTTTTGTTTGTTTGGGGGGTTATTTGGCGGGAGGTTGATTTTGTTTTTAAATATAAAAAAAAAATCTGTTACTGGACATCAGGCCCTGTTGCTCTGTTGCCGCCCTGGTGCGGGTTGGGGTCGGAGGTCCTGGGCAGGTGCAGCCCCACAGCCTTTGGAGGGAGTTGCTGTGGGTTGGCGTGGCTCCTCTGGCATATGCATACATACCTTCCTAACACTAGTCCCTGCGTTCTGTCCTCCTCCTTAAATGTGATTCTGTTATATGGCTCTGCTGGGACTCTGCCACTAACTGTGGCTTTTCAAGCATGTCACTGTTGACTCTGGACCTCTGAGTTCTTACCAGTAAAATAAGAGACTTGAACTGACCAGGTGACCTCTGAGGTTCCTTCTACCTTGTTAATTCCGTGATACTCATTAGGGCCCTGGTAGCTAAGGCAGGGAGGTGTGAGTGAAGTTCAAAACTGAGTCATGGTGCCGGCCTCATATCTGTCCATCTCATCTTCTGAAAACTCTTCAGGTATGGAGGACTTGGACCTGTCTTTAATCCCAAAGCCAGGGATTGGGTTCTACCTGGCAGGAACAGAAATGGATGTTTCTTACAGTAAAAGCTAGATCAATTGAACTTGGAGTGCCAGGATGCCACATGATCCAGGCATGCTCAGCAGTCCCTGTCCTGCACAGCTAAAGAAAGGTGGAGAGCAGAAGTCGCTTGCCTGCAAGATGGAGCTTTCCTCTGTCTTCACAAAGCCAGCCCTGTTGTTGTTCAGCCTGTTAGACCAAGGCCGTTAAAGAGCCTGTTGACCCAGGACCATCTAGCAGCCCCTTTTCAGTATCACCTACGCCTTAAAGAGAAAAGAGCAGTAGGCAAAAATGACAAAGCACATTGCCCTGGAAATGCCTTGGGTCTGGGTAGCAGTGTTTCTAGCCAGTCTCCTCTGAAGCTTGTCTGACCCAGCCTCCGACATAATCCTTCGCTTCTTACAGATGCAAGGGATAAACCAGCACTACATTACCACCTCCAAACTGCTCTCCTCTGAGATAGGAGTATTTCCTTTCGCAGCCGTGTCACAGCCCGGACTAGGAAAGGGCTGCAGCCCTGTGAGATAAAAATGCCAGATGCTTCACTGACCCATTAGTTCACATGCTGAGATATCAGAGGAAAGGGATGGAGTCAGGGAGTTCCTGATTCACGGTGATGAAGGAAGTGTGAGGCTTGGCCATCCTATCTCCAAGAGTTTGCAGTTCCCATGGGGAAAGGGACATTACTTACAGATGATAAAAACTCCCTATGTGACAGCTTCTGCCTTCTGTCCAATGTTAAAAAAACCATCTCTGTGTGATCATTAGATCCTCTCTCCCCCAGAGCCCCTCAGATGGAAGTCCTAGCCTGGCTTTTTCTAATAGCTCTTAGAATTCCTTTCACCCTGAGGACAAGATTTTAGAGGAATAGGGGAAAGATGTCTTTGGGGGCAGCTGGTGGGAACAAAGCTGTACCACATGTTCTTCACTCCCTTCCATGATAGCAGCAAGGTACTCTTCCAGCTACCCGTGGAGAAGAAAGCAATCTAGTCTGGCTGATAGGAAAGCTCTGAAAATTCAAATTTCCCTTTCTTCACCAGTTTCCAGCCCTTTCCTTCCTAAAGGTTTGGGGCTACATCAATGCTTGAGGGCACAAAAGCCCATGGCCACAAGAAGACAGTGGCCGAGAAGCCAAAGTCTAGTTCATAGCGGAGGCCCAGGGAAGACAACTGGGGAGATGTCTGGACCTTGAGAAGGGGGATGAGAAAGCTCTACCTTCAGTCATCTAAAATCACCCGCTTGAGTCTGCAGCATGGACACTGTCCCTTCCTGAAGTTAGCCAGGACTGACCTACACGCCATAGGTGAAAAGCCAGGGAACAGCAGCTCGGGGCGAGGGGGAGGAGTTAGGGTCCAGCCCTGCCCAGACCTCCCCGTGTCTAATTTCTCTGTGTCAGCTGTGTCGCTCAGCTGTCCACTTCCCTCCAGCCCTGTCATTTCAGCTCTGACACCAAGGCGAGAGGCTAGGAGGTCTACAAATACCGTCTGGGTAGCTGGTTGAGTACAGAGGGTGCTGGGGGGCTTAGCCCCCCAAGGAAGAGGACCAGTCCTCCCTCAGCACCACCATCAAGACCCCAGGGGCTCCCTCTTTCCTCCACAGACTGTGGACTGACTTAGGGAATCCCAAACGTAAGTTGCTTCTTCATCCTCTTCCCACTTCCAGGACTGCTCACCCCAGCTTCCCCAATCCATAGTCTATTCAGCTCCCTCATTTCTCGCCTTGTCTGTGAGTAGTTTGAATTTTAGGAGTGAAGTTACTGTTCTACTTCAGGCCAAGTGCTAGGATTGGAGGACGGGGTGGGGGTAGGGTCAGGGGAATGAAGTAGTAAGGGAAGGAAAGGCTCGTATTACCCTGAAAACTTAAAATAGCTGAGGCCTGAGGCAGGCTGGGAACTAGGCACTGGGCTCAAGGAAGAGGTAGGGGAGAACAAATGTCCCCAGCCTATCCCTCTGTGCATGCTTCTGGACATACACACTGAACCTCTTGAAAGGGGGACGGGCAAGATGCGTGTCACACTGCTGTTGCCCCCAGATTCTTAGGAGAAACAAAGTGCCTGTAGGAAAACCCCTAAACCGTGCAGCCTTGCGCACTGTCTTGGGGCCGTGAACTCTGGGGCTGCCCCTCACGGTGGAAGGATGGGTAATGATTTGAATAACTGGCTGGGACGTTCTTTAGTCTGTTGGGCCTTTCTCTGGACCTCCATGGAATCTTCCTGTTCATAAGCCCTGTGAAGAAATCTCTGTTTAACTGAATTTCCCCCGAAGTCTCCCCTTCAAGGACCACCCGACTGCGAGTGACAGGAATAAGGGAGGGAGGACTGGCAGTCAGGGGTTAGATTTCATAGTGGGGTCCAACCTCTTGCAGGATGACAGAAAAGGAGGTGCTGGAGTCCCATAAGCCCTCCTTGCCAGCAGAGACTCGGCAGAGCGGGGTGAGTCTGGGCCTGTGACCGCTGGGCGTTGGGCACTGGGAAGCCACTGAAGCCCTTGAAGAAAAGTGCTTGAATTGATCTTACTTGTATGTGGCTCACTTATTGTTAAAATGCTAGCCAGCACCTGCAGCCCCCTGTACCGCTTAATCCTGGGGTGTGCCCCTTGCCCCAGGCTAGAAAAATGTCTAGTCAGCTTCAGCCTTACCTACCCTAGAAAGTATGACGGTTCTTTTAACATTGGGTTTCCTTCACTGCCTCCCCTCCTCCCCCACTCCCTTCCTCAGCTGCAGCGGCTGAAGCGGTTATTCAGGAAGGAGTCTACAGGGACAAAGGAGATGGAGCTTCCCCCAGAGACCCAGGCGAATGGGGAGGCAGTGGGAGCTGGGGGTGGGACCATCTACTACATCTATGAGGAAGAGGAGGAAGAAGAGGAGGAGGAGGAGCCACCCCCAGAACCTCCTAAGCTTGTCAATGATAAGCCCCACAAATTCAAAGATCATTTCTTCAAGAAGCCCAAGTTCTGCGATGTCTGTGCCCGGATGATTGTGCGTGAGTCATGAAGGGAAGTGGAGAGTGTGATGTCGAAGGCAGTGGGTGGGGGGAGGGTTTAGGAGGGGAGAGCTTGTATAGCAGATAGGCTGTGGCAAGATTTGGCTTTAAGAAAATACTGATAGAGACTTCGAGTGTTGGGTCCCAGACAGAAAAGGGATCGAAGGGCTAGATAGCAGCAGTGTTACAGAGGGAAGGGGAGTCAGGACCCTCACCCAAGTGTTCTCCCCATCTCCCAAGTCAACAACAAATTTGGGCTTCGCTGTAAGAACTGCAAAACTAACATCCACGAACACTGTCAGTCCTATGTGGAGATGCAGAGATGCTTCGGCAAGATCGTGAGTAGGCTCTGGGAAGCAATAAAGCAGAAGGGAGGGGACATGTTGCCAGCTACCTCCTTGCCAGTCCCTCCTCAAGTCATCCCATCCATTTCCCTGCTTTTTCTTTCTCAGCCCATCTCTTGCTCCAAGAAGGGGTGAACACTCATGGGTGACATGGGGTTCTGGGCCCTACCCTGTAATCTCTAATACTTTCTCCCATCCCATCCCACAGCCCCCTGGTTTCCGTCGGGCCTATAGCTCCCCACTCTACAGCAACCAGCAGTACGCTTGTGTCAAAGATCTCTGTAAGTGCCCCACACAGGACCTGAGGGAATGGGCAAGCCTAGAGATGCTTTCAGCACCACCTCCAGATTTGGAAGCCAAATTCTGAAACAGAAGATTCTATTTCCCATGGTTCTCTTTCAACCTAATGTATTAGCCATCTTGGATGCAGAGTCAGTATTCCCGTTTTATAGCTGAGGGAAGGAAGATTTAGCTAGAGCTCTACTCGGCTAGGAAGAGACAGAACCGAGACTGAAACCTTCATCTGCCTAACTTCAACTCTGTGCTCTTCATATGCAAAACCATTTCTAAGCATGAACTAGGCTGTTCTCATCCTGTTACAGAACAATGCCAGACTCAGGGCTGGACCAAGAGCGGTGGGCATCCTGGGCGGATTCATAATTTGGCAACCCTTAAAAATATATTTGTTGACAATTTGCTTACCATTTATTTGGAGGAAAGGCTGAACTCTGTGAGGAGCATGGATGGAAAAAAAAGAACTCACTGGTGGTAGTACCCCAGCTTGCACATGCCACTCAGTGGAACAGAAGCCAGCAGTTAAAGGACCAGTCTCCTTAAAAGGGAAATAGTGATTCTGAGCATCCCCCAACTCCCAAGGAACTTATTAGCAGAGTTGTCTTTCCAACATCACATAATGCTCTGCCTGGAAGGAGTGCTGGTAAATATCTTTCTCCATCACATTTCCAGTGATGTTTTTAGAGCTCTTTATAGATTGATGACCTAGGTACACCCAGCTGACACTTTGCTAACTCTAAACACACACATCCACACGCACGCACACACATTGGTATCTTACCTATTCAATCCCCTCTCTCCCTTACTTAGGAGGTCTCTCTTTCCTTCAACCCTTTTTCCTGCCCCCCCACCCCCCAGTAATGTCTTCTTTCTTCTCCCATTCCCACTAGCTGCTGCCAATCGCAATGACCCTGTGTTTGAAACCCTGCGCACTGGGGTGATCATGGCAAACAAGGAGCGGAAGAAGGGACAGGCAGATAAGAAAAATGTGAGCACCCAAACTTCCTACTGAGTTCCCATCTAGAGACCCCGCAGAGCAGGTCCTGTCTCCTCTCTGGAATGCTGACAGAAGTATGGATTCTCTACCCCTAAAATTGCACATAACCCAACAGACATATTTTTGCATGCAATTTTAAAGGACCTCAGGTCAACAACTCCTGCCATAGTGTGTGTTTTCTCCAGGAACTCCCTTCTGAAATCGTCAGATTAGCCACCATAACTAACTAAAGGCTGGGCCCCAGGCCCCTGGCATTACCGGGCAAGAGAGACAAGAGCTATGCTTTTTTCTTTTTCTTTTTTTTTTAAGATGGAAGGCAGAAGAGTGATACCTAAGCCTTTTTTTTTGTTTCATTTCTTTTCTAAGTATAGTTGATTTGCAATGTTGTGTTAATTTCTGGTGTTTAGCATAGTGATTCATTTATACGTATATGTATATATTCCTTTTCATATTCTTTTTCATTATAGGCCATTGCAAGTTGTTGAATATAGTTCCATGTGCTATACAGTAGAACCTTGTTGTTTATCTGTTTTATATATGGTAGTTAATATCCGCAAATCTCAAGCTGCAAGAACAATGCTTTTAGACTTGGGGGAAATAACTTGTCATGCCAAGTAATCGGAGAATTCTAGAGCCATGCAGGGGTCCATGAAGATGATCTAGTCTGACCCGTTTATCCTATAGATGAGGAAACTGAGGCAGAAAGCTCGTGGCCAAGAGCACCTTCGTTTCCTTTTGTAATAGGGTCACTACATTGGTAATATAATAAACTTGCGTTAAGTTCAGCAAGGAATTTATTAGTGTATCCTTGTATCTTTCTGGACAACCAGGATAGACTAATGTGGATAATGGTTACAGTTAGATGGATTCCTAAAATTGGTTGAATGACAGTACCCAAAGGATCCTGGTCTCGTAGGGAGTTTCCAGCTAGAGAGAGATTTCTGATGCTTTATGACATGATTTAGTCCTTGGTCCTCACCTATAGACATTTTTCTCACTGAAACAAATGAAGATATAAATGGTATATCCAATTAAGTTTGTGGTAAACTTAGAGAAAACTTATACACTGAATAACATATTCAAAAATCTTACAGACTAGAAGACAGGGCAAGAACTAATAATTCAAAATTTGGTAAGAAAAAATATATAACTGTTCTTGGATCAAAAAAATAAAATCAACTGCACAAAAACAGAACTAGAGATCTGGCCCCAGAGTTGAAGTTTGGGTGCAGATTAGGGGTTTTCTGTGGAGTGAGCTATGACTTATAAGGCTGTCCATGTGCTTTGCTTCCAGAAAGGCTAGCCCAGTTGGGTTCTGTTCTCTTAAGAGTATTATAAAAATTGTGCTTCCCAATTTCTCTTACACATTGTAGTATTTTTAAGGGCAGACATTATAGTAAAGGACATGGAGTCAGGATCATGGTGGGTGATTCGAAGGGACTGAGAATGATTAGAGAAGAAAAGACAGGAAGGACATGTCATCTGCCCTCAGGTCTTGGAAGGAATTGTATTTGTTCTCTATTGCTCCAGAGGGCAAATGAGGGCCGGTAACTGAAAGTTACAGGGAGGCTGACATAGGCTTAATGCAGGGAATTTCCCCAAAATTCCATGGGCTTGTTTTGCAAGGTAGTGAGCCTCCTGTCAACTACATTGAAGCACAGTATGGGTGGCCCACCTGCCAGGATGTTTCAGAGGAACTCCCTGCATTAGGCAGGTGGTTGACTAGATATTTCCTTCAAGGCTCCTTCCAAACCTGAGATCCTATTATTCTGTAATTCTCTGGCCTGACTGGAGAGCCAGTCATAGGTTTCCAAGACAGCATCTTCCTAATTCTGATGCCCCCTCCAGCCTCTAGCAGCCATGATGGAAGAGGAGCCAGAGTCTGCCAGACCAGAGGAAGGCAAACCCCAGGATGGTGAGTAATACCCACTTCCATCCATAGAGATGGAAGAGGGTTGAGGCTCAGCTGTGGCACAGGGGATGGAGGCCCAAAGGGCATGCCAGGTTCAGAGATAAGAGGCCCTGCAACAGAAAGGTAAGAGATTGAGGGCTACATTCCAGGAGCCAGAGATAATTGGCTGGTGTTTCCCATTCCAGGAAACCCTGAAGGGGATAAGAAAGCTGAAAAGAAGACACCTGATGACAAAGTGAGAACCCAGGAGTCTCTTCTCCCTGTGGGTCCCTAGTGCTCTCCCCAGCCCAGGTCTGATACCACTCATAGCTTCAGCAGAAGCTCACACTTATTCTGTGGGTTCTAATCACCCTTAACCTGCATTCTCCACCACCTCACACACACACACACAACCAATACATTCCTCTTAGTTCAGGGACATGGAAGAGAGTTGGAATGAAGTGTGTATGGAGAATGCCCCTGCCTTGGCCTCCTGCCCCTCAATGTGGGACAGAGGAGCCCTGAGACTCATCACCCCCTTTCTCCCCCAGCACAAGCAGCCTGGCTTCCAGCAGTCTCATTACTTTGTGGCTCTCTATCGGTTCAAAGCCCTGGAGAAGGATGATCTGGATTTCCCGTGAGAGGCCTTAGGATTGCGGTGGGGGTATACTGGGAGTGGAGAGGGGAGAGCCCAACTGCCTATGGGAAAGGGAAAGGGGAACTCAGGGCTTGGAGCCTATTTGGGACTGGACCTGGGCAAACCAAGGGGCCGGATATTTAAGGCCCCTAAGTCTCAGAGGCCCCTTCCTTTCTCTCCCAGGCCTGGAGAGAAGATCACTGTAATTGATGACTCCAATGAGGAGTGGTGGCGGGTAAGAGAAATGTCTGAGGCTCTGGTGGGACATGGATTGAGTTTAGAACCTGAGGTTGAGAGATTGATTCTCCCTACCATCACCCGTAGGGGAAAATAGGGGAGAAGGTCGGATTTTTCCCTCCAAACTTCATCATTCGGGTCCGGTCTGGAGAGCGTGTGCACCGCGTAACAAGATCCTTCGTGGGGAACCGCGAGATAGGGCAGATCACTCTCAAGAAGGACCAGGTAGCTCTGGTGTCCCAACTCAACCCTAGTCCCAGAGGCTCCTCTGGAAACCACACTCCTTGCAAATCTTAACCCATTAGTGGGACTAGGGTGGGCCTCCATACTCCGGGCTCCCTGCTCAGCTCTTCTGTTTTCTCTTGATTCTTCTCCCTCGTCCTTTAAACCTTTAGATTGTGGTGCAGAAAGGAGATGAAGCCGGCGGCTACGTCAAGGTCTACACCGGCCGCAAGGTGGGGCTGTTCCCCACCGACTTCCTTGAGGAGATTTAGGCGTGCAGGCGCCTGCTGGGGGGAGATACCCAAACCCCATTCTGGGCAGGCTCAGTGGAGGTTGGGGAGGAAAGAGGCGAAAGTAGCTATACTGCTGGATGGGAGAGGGGTGGGAAGGCCCATCATAACGTGAAGGGCCTTCGGGGAAGAGACTGGTTCCCATCCCCGCTCCCCGCTCCCTGCTCCCCGGCGAGGGCATCAGATACTTGGTGCCGGGAGCAGCCTCATCAGCCTTTGAGAGCTGGAAAAAGAACACGTCTCCACTAGGAGGTGTCCCAAGGGGAGGGAGGTTAAGACGAACCATCGAATGTTGCGAATTTATTAAAGTTTTGACAAAAGTTTTAAAAGTTTGCTTTTTAACTGGGTGCCGAAGGGAGAGGGAGAAGCGGGAGCAGAGGGCCTTACGAAGAGGTGGAGAATCCTCCCCAGCTGTCCTACCTAACTACGATCGGGTAACCCGAGACCCACCTGGGCTGAGGCTGGTGCGAGGTGGGGAGAGTTATGCGTCCGCCAGGCGAGGGCTCTGTCGTCAGTGAAGAAAGGGGAACTGGACTGGGATCACCGCCCGCGCGCTTCTGCTGCTGAGAGCAAGACGGCTAGCAAGGTAGGTCCCCTAGCTCTTGGCGATTTAGCGGTGGGGAGCCCTTTACATTTCCGAACCTGGATCACTGCCGAGCTAGGCCGCCAGGGGGCGATGCGAGATCTCGGTTGGAGAGCGAGGGACCAGCGGGGGGTGGGGGCGGTGGGGAGGGCGGGGAGAGGAGAGAGCCGAAGACACCAAGCCGGAGACCCTGGGCTTGGGAGGGGGTGGGGTGCGTGCCGTCTCCATGGCAACACTTCCTCACGTCCTCGGGGAACTAAGCGAACGAGGCCAGGGGGCCTAACCCCTCCCGCGCGGCCCCCGCCCCAGCCCTTTGCGACAGGTACGGAGTGAGAGGGCGCGGGGCAGACAGCTAACTGGCTCACGCGGAGCCCCCTACGATGCGCTGTATGCAAATGTTATTATTTGCATATGTAAATATGCAAATCGCCGGCCCCGGTCAGGGTGGCAGGTGGCAGGGAGACGGAAGGTGTGGGAAAGGGAGCTGAAGGATACGAGGAGTTATAGGGACCTGGGAGCCCACCAGTAAGAAGCAACCTGGGGTGGCCGCTGGAGTGGGGCTGGCGGAGGGTCTTGAGCTTGACGGAGGATGGGGGAGGGTCAGCCTGGCCTGCCAGGAGATCCTCTTCTCTTCTGCCGGTTGTCTGCCAGGCCTGAGGTTGGCACCGCCTAGCAAGGTTGGCAGCGGGAGCCTGGGCACCATCTGCTGCTGGCGGGGGGGGGGGAGGGCAGAGGCTCAGCTGGGCTGGGGAGGAGGAGGGCCCAGGACGGGCGCGCCCCCCTTCCTTCCAGAAGGCCGAGGTGTGTTGGGGGTAGGGAAGCACACGGGAAGACTAGCCTCAGAATCTGGTTCGGTTTCCTGTTCCCTTTGCCCTTGACTGTCCCGGACGCCTGGGGGTGGCGATGGGGTCGTAAAGAAAGACTCAGACAGCCCCCTTGAATCACGCTTGGGCTAGAATAGGAGCAGATCACAAGCCTCCCCCTCCACCACCACACCCACATTAACCCTTTTGCGCCCATTCCTTCTCGGGGCCCGCCCACCACAAATGTGGGGGCGGGGGGTGAAGACATATAGGGCTCTGGTCGCAACTCTTCATCAAGCGATCTGAAGGACTCAAACCCAGAGCCCCCGACCCGAGATCCTCAAGAGGGTCCCCCACAATGCTGAAGCAAAACCAATTTACTGGCTCATTGGGCGGCGATGCGGGTGTGGGGGTACAGAGAAGCAGAGAGAGAGGCTGTTCTCTCCCCCTACACTCGAGGGGCACCCTCCTCCCCCGCCTCGCGGAGCCGGCAGCTGTCCCTAATTAGAGCGGCGGTTTAATTGGATTTATCAGCAGTTAATAGGAAATTAAGCAAAGGGCCCGAGAGAGGGAGGGCGGGAGGAGCGGGGAGGCCGGCTGTGCCGAGCTAGAAGGCCGGGTGCTGGGGTGCCGGGTGCCAGGGTGGGGACACAAGGCCCAGTTATAGGTGAGCCCCTTGGACACACCTCCCCCCAGTGCTTGCCCGCCGGTTGAGCCCTGGCCGGCGGGCAGAGAGCAGGTCTCAGGAGAGGGAGGCAAGAGGGACAGCGACCTTGTGTGAGCCCCCTAACGCCCCCACTCCTGCAAGTGGCAGCCTAGGTGATGGATGATGCTGCCTTACACTGCAAAGGTCATAAGTCTGGGCCAAGGAGCTGACTGAATTGAAAACAGACCAAAGGAGGGGCCCGGTTACCAGGGTTCAGGACCCAAGTGGCATCCTACCCCTCCCCAGTGCCCACCCTGCTCTTAGCAAAGAAAGTGCCCCTTGAAGTCAAAAGATTGGGCAGCACCAGAGATGAGCCGGCCTCCTGGCTGTGTTGGGGATCCTGGGAGTCTCCCTAAGCAGCTGCCGATATGGCACCCCCCTGTCCCCCAGCTGCTGGGGTTGGGGTTGAGGCTGTGGCCAGATTGGCCTACAGTCCACACCACCGGCCCTGTGGGCCAAGGAAGGAAGTTTGTAGGTAGTCAAGCGGGGGCACAAGTGTCCACAGGCCCACGCATCTCCTATCACCAGAACCTCATTATATGGCTACATTAACAAGGCCTGCTTCAGGGAACACCAGCGACCTCTCTGGCACACTTCACCACCGCAGGGCACAGGCAGCAACTCCTGCATACGTGTGGGTAGGAAACTGAATGTGTAGGAGTAGGTGGGGGTGTCTCTGTGCTCCTGCAGATTATGGGTGTCAATAGCCCAGGTGTGTGTGTGTGTGTGTGCGCGCGCGCGCCCCTGGTATATGTCTGTGCCGCTGAATGTGTCTTGTCCCCATTCTGCCCTCATACCCAACCTCTAAGCCCCTGAGTGTCTGGGTGTGCATATTTGCTTTGACATATCTACGTATCTGTGCATTCTTCATGCCTGCGTGTGCCCCGCATGTGGGCATTTCCGTGTGCCTCTGTCTGCAGAACTGTGTGAGAATCAGGAAAAGCCTCTGGTAAGTGTGTTGCTCTGGCGTCTCTGCCTGCAGGTGTGTGTGTCTTGGTGACAGTTCGTGGGCGTGTGCCTGGGTGTGAGCTTCGCCGCGGCGGCGTGTAGTCGAATGACAGTGTGACGCACACACGCTCGTGTGTGTGCGCGGGTTCGCGCGCGCTCGCCAGGGTGAGTCTCCCGCCCCCCGCCCCTTCTTCTCTCCATTTCTATTCCTCTCTCCTCTCCGGGCGGGCTTGGCTCCGCGGTCCGCATCATCTCCATCCATTATTGAAGAAACAGCCGCGTCCGCTCCAATCACATCAACACCCCCCGCCCCTCTCCGTTCTGCTCGCCCCGCGGCCCCTCTGGGTGCTGGGGAGCAGGGGAGCTGCAGCGCGGCGGGGGCGCCAGGCAGGAGCGGGCTCATGACCCCGTGCCCCGAACAGGGCCAGGCATTGGGACGCCGGGGTCCCCGGGCGGAGAGTGCTTTGCATAAACAGATGGCGCGGGCGTCTTTGTCTCGCTGGTTTGCTCGCCGGGCGGCTCCTGGCTCCGAGGCTGTCTGGCTGATGCAATCATGATCATCTCAGGGCCTCGGGACCCTGCGCCCTTAATAGTGACAGAGGGGGCAGGGGCCCCGGACTCCCGAGCAGATGCTGGGTACTGTGTCTTCCCTCCAGGGCGCCCCCTCCACGCCCCACTGCAGCAGAGGAAAGACGGAGGCCGCACCAAGGTGACAGGAATGTGGAAGTGACTGGGATGGGGACGCTGGGCAGTGCCCCATGGTGTCCCCAGGCTGTCTCGTTGGACTGGTGCAGACCCCCAGGGGTAGCAAGCCAAAGAATAGTAACAGAACTGGAAAATAGGAAGGGAGAGACAGAGATAAAGAGAGTGACAGAGAAAGAGAGACAGCGAGGTAGAGAGATGTAGAGGGAAGGAGAGACAAACACAGGCAGACACAGAAACAGATGCAGAGGGACAAAGCCAAGTAAAGAGAGCTGCAGAGGGAGAGACAGAATGAGAAGGAAAAGAGAGACAGTGACAGACGAGGCCTGAAGAAGGGGCAGAAAAAGGGCAGCCAGAGACTGGATCAGGCAGGGTCGCAGGGAAGACTCAGAGCAGAGACGGAGCCCCAGGCATCTTGGGCCACCCAGCCTGGCGAGAGGAACCAGCCTGAACCTGGGGTGCCCGCGGCTGGCGAGTTGGGAGCTTCTGCGTCCCTTCTCCTTCCTTCCACTCGGCCCCACCTCACACAGAAGAGTGGAGGCTGCAGGAACCGCGTGCCGGCAGGTACCGACCCGCCTGGCCCTACCTTAACCTACTCGAAAGCCGCGGAGCGCAGGGCCGGCGCGGTCCGACAGGGGGCGCCCGAGGCACAGCCCCTAAGCGCTTGAGAGCAGCTCCGCCTCCAGGGGGCGCCCGCGTCCACGGCCCCGCTGCCAGCTCTCTCCCCCGAGCCCAGCTGCTTTTGACATTCAGCTCCGCCAGAGCGCGGATTAGCGTCCTGTGCAGTTTAGCGTTCAGAGTTGGATCCCAGGGGGACCCCCGCTTGCCCCCAGCCACGCCTAATCCGCAGCTAATGACTTCTGCCGGCTCGGTCAGCATGACCTGAGTCCTTCTGGTGGTAAAGTGCGGGATGGTGGGAAGAAAGGGGATCTGGAGCCCAAGTTCTGTGTCTCAGCTCAGTCCCAGAGACCACAATTCAGAGATGGGAAGGGACTTAGCAATAGGGTCACAGACAAGGGGACAGAGACAAGTACCAGAAGCAGGTGAAGGGTCAAGGAACCCCCAGAGAGGCCAGAGCAGAAGTAATGATATAGTAAGAAACTCGGAGAGCAAGGGCAGAGGCCCAAGGCAGGAGGATCCCCAGCGGCTCTAGAAAAGAAGCGGAGCGGAGAGTCCAGAATGTGATAGGCTCAGGTCACTGGACATCACAAGAAAGAGCACCGGAAGGCAGGCAAGGGCCCAAGAAGCAAAGAGGCGTGATGCAGGAGCCAGACATCCTTGTCTGCGTCCTGGCGCCCCAGCTGTGCCACTCAGAGCCAGATGTGCAGCCCAGCTGTGTGGTACCTCAAGTTCCAGGATTAACTTTTAGTTCCAGAGGCTGGAGGGCTAGGGGGCACAGGTGATAGGACACTCCAGTCCCTGACCCAGCCCTGGAGGTGCGAGTGCTCGGGGAGGGCCGGGCTCTGCGCTGCTCCAGGCTCTGACATCCCGTCAGTCCCCCTCCCCCGCCCCCCACACACGTAAGCACCGAGTCTCTGTCTCTTTGTTCTCCCCGTGTCTCTGACACTTTATCTCATTATCCGCCGGAGGGAGGCGGAAAGCCCAGGACCCCGCAGCCTAATTACAGCCGAGCTTGTCAGCGCAGGAGGCGGGGGAGGTATCAGTGAAAGGAGGGTGGGGAAAGGAAGAGGACCCACAGGAAAGGATGCCTCTTCCGAGAGGCCCAGCGGTGGGTGCAAAACTCGACCCTGCCTGGACACCACGGGGCCCTGGAGTGGAGAAGTGGGGCAGCTCTGTAGGATGGGTAACTGCGCAGCAGGGAGGGTAGAAGTTAGCATAGTAGTGGGGAGAGGTGATTAGAGTTCAGCTCCTGGGTCCCTTGGATCCCAGTTCCTCAAAAACAGTGGCAATGAGCCTTCCCACCCTGACAACATAGCACACACCTGAGTTGGTTGTGCAAAGGGAGGAAATCGCTCTATACCTCTCTCTGTCTTGTTCTCTTCCCTCCTTCAACATCTTTTCTATCTTTCCTTATTTCCTTCACTCCATTTGCTTTCTATCACAGCCAGAGGCAGAAAGTGTCTTCCCTAGATGGCTCTCCACCTTCACCCCCTACCCAAGGTAGGCAGAGGGAAAAAGTCTCTCAAGCCCCTAAACTTTGCCAACTGACTTAGACTATCCTGAGCCAGATTTATGATAATGCCTGGCTCCCCTGGCCTCCAAACACTATTCCAGGCCAACCACAATACAACTTGGAAAAACTGCCCAGACTAGAGCGGCTGGGGCAGCTTTAGTTCTGTCGGTCTCTCCGTCTGCCTCCTTTTCCCACTATCCTGTGGAGAGAGACAGAAGCAGAGTCCCCAAGACCTGACAGCTCCTGGGTGGCTCTCGGGGTATCAGGGAAGCTTTGCAGATACCTTCACTCGTCACCAACCCCTCCTGGTCCTCCCTGTGAACACTCCACATCTGTGCTTTACCGGAGGCCTGTCTGTCCCCTGGTGAGTCCTTTCTCCCACTTCTAGATCCCCCCTCAATCAGTCTCTGGGTCAGAGTCTGAGAGACCTCTCCCTTGGACCAGCCCAAAGCATGATAGTGTCCCATGGACCAGGAGTGGAGGAGCAGAAATCCCTCTGCTCCCTAACAATCTCCCGGCTGAGAGATGGGGGGTGGAGTGAGTCTGAGGAAGCAGCCAGGCTGGGCTGGGCTGGGCTGGGCTGGGCTGGGCTGGGCTGGGCTGACCCCTCCCCAGAGTGGGGCGGGACCCCAGGAGGAGAAAGGGAGTAGGGCCACTGGAGAGGACCAGACACTGGAGAGGCGATATGGCAGGAACCAGCCTAGGAGCCCGCTTCTACCGGCAGATTAAGAGACATCCTGGGGTGAGTTTGATTCTAGGAGCCATGATTCTACCTCCTAACTCTCTGGATGCCTCTGCAGCCCCCAAATCTACCAGTGCCCTGCCTTCCCCAGTGCTCCTAATCTTTCTCCAGGGTGCCCTCAATCTGTGTCTGCAATATGCCCCCTCACCCCCATGTTCCTTGAATCTAACTCAGACAGGCTCACTGTAGGACGAGGGCAACTATGGCAGGAAATGTGGTGTGGGAGGGTGCAGGTCCCTGCTTCCAGAGGGGAGGGAGCGCCAGACCCGGGGTGGGGGTAAGCGAGAGCAGAAAAGCTTGTAAAGGGCGATTGGGAGGGGGGCCAACCCTGAAAGTGCCCTCTGTCTTCCCCACAGCTCATCCCGATGATTGGCTTCATTGGCCTGGGCATGGGCAGCGCTGCACTCTACTTGCTACGGCTCGCCTTGCGCAGCCCGGACGTCTGGTAAAGGCCTGGCTTGGGACACAGTAAGGGGTCCTGGGTTGGGCAAGATGGGGTAGGAATGCCTCTCAGGGACGGTGGGAAATCCCCAGGTATCTAGGGGCTGGAGCCAGCTCCTGACCTGGGAGGCCCCCACCTCCCCTAGGGCCTCCCCTAGGGCCCACCCGACTGACTGACCGCTCACTCCTCCTCACTCCTTGGTGGCTCAAGAGTGGGCCAGCTTTGGGTTGCAGAACTTGTACTGGCCTGGTTACCATGGCGACGTGGCTCTGCTGCCTCGCCGCAGCTGCCACCGCCGCCACCACTGGCAGCCTTTGGGTACCTCTATCTTGCTGCCCAAGCACGGTGGAGTGGGGGTGGCTGGGTGAGCTGTTGGGGGTGCTTCTGGGGCCAGGGCTGCGGGGAGAGATGGGCTTCAGGGAGATGCCAAGCCCCGCCAGAGGTGGAATTTGTTGTCTCAATTCGAAGCCCATCACTGCAACCCCAGCACCTTGGGATTTCTGCCTGATTCCCACCTCTCTGCTCTGCAGGGCTAACCTAGGGTGCTAGGGAGCAGGTGGGATTCCTTGGGCTAGGTTGTCAGTCTGTCACCTGGCCCCACACTGACAATAGTGACAGCCTTCTTGTCTCCCTTGTCAGCACCCAATAACGCGCCCCCTCAGTCTCTGGGAAATGGACCCCTACAGAGAAAAGGGTGCTGGGGTGGGGGCAGAGACCCGAGATGTCCCCTTAGCTCCCAGAGAGGAAGCCCTAACCCTCCTCCCTCTCTACAGCTGGGACCGAAAGAACAACCCAGAGCCCTGGAACCGCCTGAGCCCCAATGACCAATACAAGGTACTTGCCAGTGGCTTTAGGGTTGCACCTCCATCCGCTCATCTCTTGATCCCAGTTCCACAACCCCTAACCCCCAGCAAAGGGAGGCCTGGGCACTCAGTGCAATCCCCCTTTCTCCCCCATAGTTCCTTGCAGTTTCCACTGACTATAAGAAGCTGAAGAAGGACCGGCCAGACTTCTAAGCCTGGCAGTAGTGCACGTCCATGTGAACCACCGGCCAGCCTACTCATTTCTTCCACTCTCCACCCTCCACCCCAGGGCGCCACTCTAGCCACCCTGTCCAGCTCTTGCTTACACAGGCCGGGTTCCCACGAGGAGGGGAGGTAGCCCCACCCCCAGCCTCTTCCCTCACTCCCAGCAGCGGAAGCGCCTCTGACCCTCAGCTTGAGTCTCACGAGGGGGAGGGGGAGCTAGGAGGGCAGGCAGCATCCTGGTTGACCTAAAAGGGCCATGTCAGCCCCTCTGCCCCGCTACCCGGGCCTCACAGGGTGTGGTGCGTATGCTACGTGTTGAGCGTGGCCTACGTGAGCCAAGAGCAAGCAGGGGCCTCTGATTGCCAAGTGACGTGGCAGGCCCCATGTTAGCCCAGGCTCCAGGCGCCAGCCCAGGGGCGGTGCTGCCCTGACTCGACTGGGCTCGACTGGGCTCGCCCCTGACAGCCCAGCCAGCTTGTGAGGATGCACCTACGCCCCTCTGCGCAGCTCGCTCCTCCTGGTGCCCAAGCCTGCTGCCTCTCGTGCCAATGGGCACCCCCTCCTGCCTCACACCTGGGCCTCTCCCTGCCTTCCCCACCCCTCCCTTGCTCCCCTCTGTCCCCAGGGATCAAACAGAAGCAGCCGTGGGCAAAATACAATTTCATTTAACAAATTGAATTTGCTGCGCCTGCTAATCACGTCTGGTGTCGGCTCTGATCAGAGACAGAAAGGAGGCTGCAGCCCCGGGGGTCCTTGTGGTGGTGGTGGGAGGGAAGGGAGGAACACGTTGAGGGAGACAAATCACCACCTGGCCCAGGGGACCCCTCCCACAGTAATAGAAGCTCAGAGCAGGTTAGCATTTTATTAGATAAAAACGGAAAGGAGGGTGCCAACCCACCCCTTCCTCTGGCTCACAACGGGAACTCCCCCTCCCCGAGAAAGAGCAGGGAGTCTATAACACTGAGATAACGGAAGCAGTTAGGGCAGAAAGCCCCAAGCCGCCTCCTTCTAAGTCTTGCTACAAGAAGAAACCTTCTTGGCTACAAATTCTGGGAAGGGGAACCACACCTGGCTCTTCCCCTAAGTGGGAGGCCTCTCCTCCTCCAGCAAAAAATTGGCAGATAAGCAGCCCCGCCACCTTGCCACTTGTCCAGACTGGGGGAAGAGGAATAAAGGTCAGGCTGTGGGCCTCATTTCTTAGATGCCTTCAGCGCTCATCAAAACCAGGCATGGGGAAGGCCCTGGCAAACCGCTCCACCCTTTGCCTGAGGTCAGCCAGCCGATGACTTGTTTCTGGGTCTTTGAGCAAGAAGGATTTGAAATCCTGGAGTTTGGCTAGAGAGGGGTGAGGGAAAAAAGTGGCGTCGGGAAGGCTGTTAGATCAGCTAGGGGAGGGGGAGACAGCAACTGTAAACTGGCTGGCTGGGGTCAGGGTCCCGCCCACTCACCGGTCCTTCTCTTCACTTCCAAGCCGATGTTGACACCTTCATCAATAAAGTCCACAACTTTCCGGAAGTCATCCTCGCGGAACTGTCTTGAAGTCAGAGCTGGGGCCCCTGGGGAGGCAGAGGAGGATCAGCACAGCCCAAGCGCACCCGGCAGCCACCCTTCCCCCCTGGTACCCCAGGTCTCACCAAGCCGCAGGCCCCCAGGTGTGATGGCGCTTCGATCTCCAGGACAGGTGTTCTTGTTGGCCGTGATGGATACGAGTTCCAGCACCCGCTCAGCTCGAGCCCCATCCAGGCCCTTGGGCCGCAGGTCTACCAGCACTAGGTGGTTGTCAGTGCCACCTAAGGGCGGGCAGTAAGCGGGAAGTGCTGAGTCCTGGGCCTCTGCCCGAGGTGACAGAGGCTCTCAGCAAACCCCACGGCTCACCAGACACCAGCGAGTAGCCTCGCTCTAGCAGGGCGTCAGCCATGGCCCGCGCGTTCTTCAGGACCTGCAGGGAGTACTCCCGGAACATGGGGGTGCGGGCCTGGAGATAAGACAGCGACACTGTCACCTTAAGCCCTGCCCCTTCTGTTCCTCCACCCCCAGCACAGTTGTGACCCCATCCCAGTCCCCTCCCACCCTGGCACTTCCCTTCCGCCAGCTCCAACTTCAGGTGCAGGGTCTGAGCCTCCAGGCCCCGCCCCGCCCACCCCACAAGAGTAGGCTCCTTTACCTGCTTTAGGGCCACAGCCACTGCAGCAATGGCATGGTTGTGGGGTCCCCCCTGCAGGGATGGGAACACAGCAAAGTTGATTCGGTCCTCAAATGTGTAAGGGATCTCTTGGCCAGTCTTGGGGTCCACAGCTCGCACCCCCTTCCGGAAGAAGATGAGTCCTGACCTGTGTGGGAGATAGATGATCAGAATCTAAGGTGAAAAGAAAGGGCAAGGGGGTGGGAAGAGCAAAGGGCCCGACCCCTGCGGGCTATCAGAGTCCAACATAGTTGTGTTTGGTGCCCTGGACTCCAGGGGTTGAGGGGAGGAGCCCTCACCTCCACCCCCAAACCCTCAGCCATGGAATTGCCACCATGGGCAGGAGAAGAACTCTCATAGACATGGCTTCAGGTAGGAATGAGTTCCTCTCTGCCCTGGAGGTGGGGCGTGAAGGCAGGGAGAGGCAAGTCCTGACCTCAGGGGAGCCTGACCTGGCCCCTCGAAGGGTCTTGTGAGTGGTGGTGGTGACAACGTCCGCATGCTGGAAAGGTGAGGGGATCACCTTGGCAGCCACCAGGCCACTGATGTGGGCCATGTCTGCCAGCAGGTGTGCCTTGACCTCATCACACACCTGGGCGGGTACAGAGACAGGCCTCAGCCTGGGGAGGGCCCACACAGGCCTGCCCCAGGCTGTGCCTCCTCCAGAATCTCCCCACCACCCCTGAGGGAGGGCCGTGCTCCAGCCCTCCACCAACCTCTCTCATGCGGGCGTAGTCAATGAGGCGCGCATAGGCACTGGTACCGGCTATGATGAGTCTTGGTCGGAAGAGCCGAGCAGTGAGTGCCAGCTGGTCATAGTCAATGAGGCCGGTCTGGGGCTGGACAGACAGAAAGCTAAAGCAGTAAGGAGAAAGTGGGCAGCTCCTCACAGCTCCCTCCCCACACCCTAGAGCACTCACATTCAGTTTATAGGGCATAGACTCGAAGAAGATGGAAGTGGCGGAGATCCGCTTGACATCAGACATATAGCCATGGGTGAGACTGGGAGGGGAGAAGAAAAAGTCAGGTTCAGAGTGGAATAACTCCCAGACTTATCCACTCCCTTCCTGCCCCACTCCAAAGGCCTCGGTCCCTGGAACACAGCTCCCAGCAGGTACCACCCTCATTGCTCTGTTCACCCTGTGCCAGGTGCTGATTACTAGGGTCTTATCGTCCTCATCCACTGTAAGTTGCAGGACAGGGAAAGGCCTGTTCCATCTGCACAGAGCACAGTACATGGTTCCACGCCCACACTGCCCAGGAGCCCATCACCCACCCCATCCATACTCACTGGCCCCCATCAGGCAGGTCCAGCCCCATTATTCGGTCATGAGGCTGCAGAAGAGCTGTGTAGGCAGCCAGATTGGCTGGGGACCCAGAGTAGGGCTGGACATTGACTCCCCACTGTGCAGGGTCCAGGTCAAAGGCCTCCAAGGCCCGGCGCTGACACAGCAGTTCAATTTCATCCACTACTTCAGCTCCCCCGTAATATCTGCAATGGGATGGGGGCATATCAAGGCACAGAGAAAGGGATCCACCATCCCCCTGGATCAGCAGCAAAGGACTGGGAAGGCGACTCCTCTATACACACTAGGAGGGTGCAGGCAGGTGTCCCCCACTGGGAGCACCATCCCTGAGGCTGTCCTTCAGCCTCCTGGTGCCTAGCCCTCACCTCTTGCCAGGATAACCCTCCGAGTACTTGTTGTTCAGACAGGACCCCAGGGCCTCCAGCGCAGCTCGGCTGCAGAAGTTCTGGGGTGGGGGAGGGGCAATGTCAGAAGGTATTGAGCCCCCTTCCCTGGACCCCACAGCTCCACCCTGCTAGAGCCCCAGGCCACAAGGAGGAGCCGGGTTCTGCAGAAAGCTCTGTTCATTTAGGGTTCCTTGCCAGGCCTGGGGCAGAGCCAGAGGCAGCATCCTCAGAAATCCTGCTGCTGTGATGTGTGACAGGTCCCCAGCAAGGCCACCTGTCCACTCAAATCTGCGCTTCTAGGCTCCTCTTCCCTCCTGAGATGGAAGAGGGACCAGACTAGAATGCAGGAGCCCCAGAAGGCTCTGGAAGCTTTTGTTTTTTAAACATTTCTTATTGATTTATAATCATTTTACAATGTTGTGTCAAATTCCAGTGTAAATCTGGAAGCTTTTTAATGCCCCCATCCCATAATCCAGTCTGGCCCTGCCTTTGCTTCAGATGACAGTAAGAAGAGAATGAGATGAGGCCCAACAGGAAGGCCCTGAGTCTGAAAGGGAGAGCTGGAGAAATAGCAGGAAGATGAGCTGTTACTTCCAGCACCCACAGTGGCCCAAGCCCTGGCCCCTCTCCCCAGGCCTCACCTCTGAGGCAATGAGCTCCAGGCCACGACATTGCCTGTCCTTCTCTCTCCGCAGTAGCTCCCACATTTCAGGATCACTGTCTGATAGACTCTCCTGGCCTGACCAGCCCCCAGTTGCTTCTCCAGTTGGAGTCTGGGCTGCTTCGCTGTGCTGGCACCTTATGACCATCCCGACCAGCTGACCACATCTCTGCAGAGGCTAGGGGAGGAAAAGCCAGGGTCAAATAAAAACTGCCCAGACAAAAACATTCAACAACCCTCAGCCATGCTCATCAGGCCCTCAGGCTCCATATCCAGCAGCCAGTTGTCTAGTCAGTTTGTTCTAGTTCTTACCACCCCCACATTCACTTTCAAAAGTCAGTTCTAGAACCAAGGTTGAAATCAATGTCCAGGGGGTGGTTTTGATTCGGTCCATTCACCTCACCTCAGAATCTCCCTCCACCTTTGCCCATGAACCACTCTGAAAGCATCAGGGAAAAGTCTGTCCGCTAGAAGCATATGTGTCTGAACAGGGGCAGTCCCCACCCACAGGAACATACAGTTTTCCTGCAGAGGCTTCAGAGGATACCCCTGCAGGGGGCAGTGGGGAGGTGATCAAACTGGCAAGGGTTAGGGCAATGGCTGTACAGGTGATTTCCAGAGCAGTGGATGTGGGTAGGTAGCCTTTAGCAACCCCTGGGGAAGAGGTTGGGGGTGGAGGGACTGTTGGCAGGGAAGCCAGAACCCACATCTTGTACTTTGGGCTCCCCACTCTTTGCACCTCCTTCCAGCCCACAGAGTCACAGGACCCCTGATGCAAGCAGGAGTGCACAATTGCATCATCTGCACGGCTCAGAGCTCGCAAGACTCAGCTCGCCAGTCCAGGCCAGGAACCCCACTCGTGGGCCAGCATAGGTCCCCTGGGGGCATCCAGTGCTGTTTTCTTCCCTAACGCCACGTCAAACGGGCGGTCACAAGGCCCTGGGGCGTCTGGTTCCCGTAATGGGGACGGGCCCCAATCATCGTGTGCACACTTAGGGTCTCAGGGATCCCCTAGTTGCACATCCTCCTTCCGCTCCCCCAAGACACAGACCACGTGCGTGGAAAAGCCAAGAGAACCCCAAGTTTGTGACTGGAAGCTAGAGTAGGAAGGGAGCTTACTTTCTACTGATCACCCAGTCTCCAGAGCCTCGTTCTTACCCGAGTCGCCCAGAACAAAGAGAAAAGTAGCATCGCAAACTGAGGTCAAGGCCGCAGGAGGTCGACGCCGCAGGAGGTTGAGGCACCAACTCCGGCCAGGGCAAGTAAGGGGTTGGAAGAAAACTGACAGAGGGCGCATGCGCGAGAAGAGCTACCAGGAAGCTACCGAACTAGGGAGGGGCCTACGCATGCGTGAGCTAGTCCCTTTATATGGTCTTTTGGGAATTGTAGTTTCCGCCCCCCCCTTCTTCCGTTTCATTTCCCGTCTACAGCCCCACGGTCAGAGGCTTTTGCCTGAAAGAAAAGAGATCCAGTGCCGCCCCATCTCCTCACTGTCCTGAAGCTCTTCAGGGGGTATTTTTTTGTTTCGTTTTGTTTTTGATTTTCCTGTCTGTTGTCCATACTGCAACCATTCACTGGGTGTCTACTGAGTACCTAGCCTTATTAGGCTCTCTTCCTATACAAGCTAGAGAGCTCTGGTGCACTGGAAAGCACCCTGGTTTGGAAGAGTGAGGGACCCGAGTTCAAGTTTCAGCTGTGGGAAATTAACTAGCAAATTAACCTCACTTGTAACTCAATAATAAAATAACATATGGTGGGGATTAAATGAGGCTGTGTGTGTAAACATGCTCTGGGATGAATTGTCCCTCCTCATCCTCCCAAACCTGCCTCCTCTGTGGCCATCCTCTCCTTCCCTGGGACATCTGGGAGCTGAATGAGGTGCCCCCTTCCTGTCCTTGCACATGTTGAATTTTGCTTTGTGTTGGGTACCTATTCACCATTGCTGCCCCAGCAATCAGTGAGCTTTCTTTGTACCCTGGGGCTATAGATCTTTGGAACTGGAAGGGATATTCCCTCTTGCCTGACTTATCTAGACTCATTCTTTGGGCAAGGGACTCATGGATCCCTCCAGGAGTAGATCCCCAAACCTAGGCAGCAGAACTGACTGGGAAATGTGACATAAATATATGAGCCTTTCCTCAGAAGTTCTAGTTCAATGGCTTTTGCCCACTCACACTGACACACAACAAAACCTCCCCTTGGTGATTCTAATAAGCCAGTGGTTTTGAGAACCATTGCCTTACATAGCAATATTACATTCATTCATTCGGCCGATATATTGAGCGCCTTCACCATGCCCGGCATGCCATAGCCTTGGAGGTATCAGAATAGATCACTGATGGCTGGGACATCAAGAGGTGAAGGGGTACAGGTGGGTATGGCTCATGCTTAGCATGCATAAGGTCCTGGGTTCAATCCCCAGTACCTCCATAAAAAAAAAAAAGGTGAACAGGTAACAAAATGCAAATGCAACAAGTGCAGTTACAAGTAGGGGCACCTCATTCTGCTCCCAGATAGCCAAAGAGGAAGGGGAGGAGGAGGAGAGGATGGCAGAGGAGGAGTCAGGTTTGTGAGTCAGAGGAAGAGGAGGAGGACAATTAACTGCAAAGCCTGTTCACTTGCAAAGTCTCATTTAATCTTCAGAGCACGCTATTTTATTATTGCTTTACAAATGAGGAAACTGAGGCCCAGATGGGCTAACTTGCTAATTCCAGTCTTTCCAGTTGGCTCTCATATCAGACCTTAGAAGCTCCACCCCCTCCACCCTAAGCTGTAACCTCCTTCTCTCCCATTCCAGCCTCAGGTGTTTTCGGGTCTTTCCAGAAATAATAGGCTTGGTGCTGGGAGTTTGCTAGGTTCTTCTCCTTCCTCCAATCTCTGACCGAGAACTGCTTCCCACCTCCCTCCTCCTTTCAGTTGATACTGTTATCCATCCATCCATCCATCCATCCATCTATCCGGTATGTATTTTCCCCTTACCGACTTTTCCCTCCCAGGCCCGTCTGTATCAGACTCACCTCCGACTCAGTTTCCCGCTGGAGCCAGTAGGCAATCCTCAGGAGAACACTGCCCTCTCCCAGGCGTACCTTCACCCAGGACTCAAGGCGAAGGAAGGCTGAAGACGAGGTGTCGTTCTGTGCCTCAGCTTGTCGGTACATCCTCTCTCGCCCCAGTCAGGGGTCCCGAGGGGAGGGGGGGGCGGCTGAGCTTGAGAACTGCTAATGAAGCCGCAGCCAATTAACACTCGGGCCAGGGTTGGGGGCGGATAAAATTATCAGCCGCGTCTGCAGGAGGGAGCTGGAGGCGGGGGTGGGGAGGGTGGGCAGCTGGCTGAAGGGGGCCTTGTTTGTGTTTGCAGAAGGCAAGCAGCAGCGGCGCGGCCCGGCTCTCCAAACTCGAGCTTGTCCCTTCCCCCACCCCCTCGTCTCAGGGCTCCTTCCCTCCCTCCCCCATCCGTCTGCAAACTCAGCGCCCACGAAATTAGGAGGGAAAAGGAAGATCGATGACTCCAGATGCCGCAAACACCGTTTCCCCTCCCCCCCACCTGCCTCCTCCCGCCAGCTCCGCGGAGCTTAGCAGGTTGTCAGCGCTCTGCCTACGCTGTCCCTGCACCTCCATCCCATTCAAAGCCTTATACCTCCTCCCCCAAGTAGTCCCAAATAGTCCGCTGGTGGTCCCCTTTCAGGTCTAATCCCCATTCTATTTGCAGCAGCTTCACATCGCCCACACCTGGGAGGAAAATCCTCACCCCAGGCAGGGCTCTTATCCCAAGGGTCTCCTCCACGTGTATCTGATGTGGTCTTGGATGACCTCCAAGGTGCTAGCTCTGTCAATATTTGCCTCGGTTTCCCCAGGAGCCGCGGTGGGAGGAGGCCCTGGCCAGACATAAATCCACACCACCACCCCACTTCCCTACAAAGGTCTCACACAGACGCCTATTGGATTTCACTTTATTTTGTTCCCTTTCCCGTCTGTTTTGGCGTTAAGTAAATAAATAAAATCACTGAGAGGAAGCAGCCGGAAAGGTGGAGCAAGACGGCAGGGACAGGAGGGAGGCGGGCAGAGGGCAGGGGCCCGAGTCAATCGCCTTCGCCCAGGAGTTCTGCTTCTGCTACCCTAATTATTGGAGTTTCGGGGAACGGAAGGGACTGGCATACGGCAGGCAGAAGGATAACGGGATAGGCTGCGGTTTACAAGACCTTATGGTCTTTACATGGGCACAGGGTGAGGGACAAGCGCCTGGGGGTAAGGAAGTCACGGCGGAATGAGGGGGTAAGGAAGTCACGGCGGAATGAGTGTGTCAGGCCGGGCGTTATTAAAGCTGCGGGCAAAGGGAGAATCCAGCCCAGCGCCAGCGGCGTAAAGTGGACTCAGTGTGGACGCAGGGGACGCTGGGACCGCCTCCAAGCCCCACCTATTCTGTAGCTTCGCTCTTTCCCCTTCACTTTGGGTTGTTCTGTAGTCAAGGGAGCTACCTTCAGCCTTGTGGGCACCCCCATAGGGAAAAGGGGGCGCTCGCCAGCCGATGGTCCCTGGGAGGGCTGTTTCTCTCCACGCCCAGGCTGGAAGTTGTGGATGTGGGCACAGGGAGGGGTCCCACTTAGGGAGTTGGGGATTTGGCGGGAAGCTCAGGGCCGGGCGAGGGCGGGTCGCGCTATCCAAAGTAGGGGTGCTCGCTCTGGAAGTTATAGTCTGGGCACACCTTCTGCACCAGTTTGTAGTCAAAGCTGAGAAAGGAGACGAAAATGCAGATGACTTTGAAGGGCTTGGCACAGAGCCAGGCGGCCTGGCTCTGCGTGTGCTCAGTGAAGCACACCTGCGATGGGTCGTACAGGCACGGGCGGTGCTTGCGCGCGCGGTTCGTCTTCTCATACTCCACGTGGCAATTGAAAGCGCGTGACTCTTTGGCCCCGGGCACTCCCAGCGCGCCCCCGAGCGGACCCGCCAGCGCGCCCCCGAGAGTGCCTCCTAGCCCTGGCCCCGCGGCCGCGATCCCCAGCGGGGGCCCCAGCCCAGGGAGCACCCCCTCCAAGGCCAGCGTAGACTGCAGCGGGTGGGGGGCGGGCCCCGGCAGCCAGACGCCCTCGAACTCGACGCGCTTGGAGGGCGGCACGATACTGACGCTGAGGTTGCCCAGGCTGGATGAGTTATGGCGGAAGTACACGCTGAAGGTCCCGTTCACGTGGTCCACAATCTTACCGGTCACCAGTAGCGAGAACTTGAGGGTGTGCACCCGGAAATAGAAGTCCCCCCAGCCGAAGATCTTTTTGGCGCGGGCCGCTTTGATAGACGGCTTTCTTTTGGTGCGCTGCGCGGGCGCCCCCGCCGCTCCCTCCCGGGCTAGTGCTCCAGTGTGGTTAGCGGGCCAGGCCCAGCTCCAGGCGCGGGCGGTGCCCAAGCCCTCGGAAGACCTCGGCGGTGCCGGGAGCTGTTGCCCAGGGGCGCCCCCTCCGGCCGCGGCGGGGCGCAACTCCAGGTACTGCGGCCTCCCGGATTCTGGTATCTGGGCAGTGACCGCCTGTAGATAAAGAGGAAAAGAGAGACCTTGGGGTTGTCTCTGGCCACCCCGCCAGGGCCACGCAGACCCCTATCCACAGCCACTAGGAGACCAAATGGAATCGGGCCGTACGAGGCAGTGGCTCAGGAAGTGCGTTCTGGAGTGGACCTGCAACCCTTTCAAGCCATGTGGTCTAGGCCTCAGTTTCTACACCTATGAGATGACGTTGAGAATCCTTGTGTTCTCACAGAACTCCGATGAGAACTCATAAAGTCAAAAAAGCCAAAGCCAGTGTGGGTCTGAATAGGGAGTGTGGAGCTGTGGGCCTGGGCTTGGTTGGGAGTAATGGACCAGGGAGACGCTGAACTCAAGCAAGTGAGGCCATGACCACTGCCAGTGTCCAGTATCAATAAAGAGTGAGACCTCCCAACACCCTGCCGAGCCTAAGGCACCCCCCCCACCCTCTTCTCCCTTGCCGGGAGGGGCAAGGGAAACGGACGGGGCTGAGGGCAGTGGAGAGGCTGGGCACTGTGGATTGAGGTTTGAGGGCTACGCCAGCACCCCTCTCTGCCTCCAGCGCTCCTAATGTGGGGGAGGCCGCCTGGTGGTCCTTTCCTGGGCTGGGACGGGGCTGGAGGACCGCCCCTGCCCGCCCCTACTCGTCTCCTTGCGTCTCAGGTGGCGGCCGATCTAGGAGACAGCGCGGGCGCGAATACAAGATGGATCGAGAGGCGGGAGCGGCCGGGCCAGGCCCGGGCCATCAATTATCTGGGGCGGGGGTTGGGGGTGGCCGGGAGTGAAGGAGACACGCGCGCGCGCGCGCGCGAGAGGAAGAAATATGGAGATGCCGCTCCAGCGAGGGGAGCAGGAGGGAGAGGAGCCGTGCGTGTCAGAGTGTGTCAGTCAGACTGTGCTGGCTGTGGCCGTTTACCGTGGCCTTACTGCGTGTGGGTTCTGACTGGGGGGAGGGCGTACCGTGTGTGTCAGTCTGGGGTGGTTGCGTTTCTGTTAGCCTGGGAGGGTGGGTGTGTGTCTGTCTACCTGGAGTGATGACTGTGTGTGTGTGTGTGCGCGTGTGTGTGCGCATGCATGGACGCGTGCACGGGCACACTCAAGTCTCAACCTATGGTGATGAGTATGTATGTGTCTGGCTAGGGTATAAAGTACACAGATTAATACACATTATAAATTTCATGGGCCAGAAATAATACGAAAAAAGATAAAATAAGGAACCAGTGATTGTATGGAAGTATTTCAGGAAAATGGGGCACAAGGGTATGGCCATGTCCCAGGTCTCAGGCTGTGCATGGTGGCTGTACGTGTGTGTGTATTTGTATGCCCCTGTGTATCAGTCTCAGGAGGTTGTATGTCCGCCTACTTGTGGTGGCTGAATGTCTATCAGCCTGTGGTGGCTGCGTATATGTGCCTGAATTGGCTGTGTCTATGTTGTTCTAAGTGAGGCTGTGTTTCCGTTTGTGGTAGTTGTGTCTGTGTGGCTGGTGTGGTTGTATGCCTGCGTTGGCTGTATGTCTGAGGGTGGCTGTGTGTGATTCTCTGAGGGTGTCACTTTTCCTGTGTGAGCTCCTATCATCTTCTGTCCATGTGTCAAGTTTTATCAAGGGTGTGTGTCAGTGTATCCACAATGATACAGTAAGTGTGGTCTCATCGCGTTCCCCTCGGGGGTGCATATGTGTGAGTTGTTTATGAATGGTCCCTGGGGGGTCCCACACTGGCCTGCAGGATGAGCTTTGGGTCGATAAAGAGGCAGGGCAGCATGGGTGTCCCCCTCTGCACACACCCATGTGTCCACAGGGGACAGGAGCGGCAGAGTCGAGCTGCTGGGCTAGAATCTCCACCGCCTGGTCCCCATCCCCGCAGCACTGCGATCCCGGGTTATTAATGCCGCCGCCACCCGCTCGTCATACATATTTATCGCCCCCCTCATTCCTCCTCCCGTCCATCTCTCCTCCCAGCTCAGGTGAAGGGGGGCGGGGGTGGCAAGAGTGATTGACTCAGACAGACAAGCAGGAGCTGGCAGCTGACACCCGGAGGGTGGGCCTCAGAGGGGCTGGGGGGAAGGAGTCCTAGGCCACAGTGGGAGGGGGCAAGGGCCTCCCTGGAGGAGAGGCCAACACCCTTAAAGGTGGGCTTAGAGAGAGCAAGGCCTGAGCCTCGGAGAGGACATTGGAGGAGGGAGTGTGTGAAGCTTCCAGGGAAAGTCCAAGGATGGTTGGGGGAGTCATTTGAACTCTGACACCTAATCTCCTCACCCCTCTGGGCCCAACCACTAGCTCTTTCCAGGGACATCCTTCAGTCCCTGACCCCTGTGCCTCTGAGCCACCCCCTCCCAGCACACCCCAGCAGCACCCGACATCCTGCACCCAGCCCAGGACCTGTCGACTGCTTCAGTCCAGACTCCTTCCAGACAGGGGCTGGGAGGAGGAAGGAGGTTTGGCTGGGCAGTCAGGGGTGCTGGGTGTTCCCCCCTCTGATCCCAGACAAATTGCTGTCTGCGCTTCTCCGATCCTGGCAAATCCCGGGGCTTTGGGCACCCACAACCCCCACCGGCTGCTGGAGACAGCCAAGATAAAAGGGAAGAGTGGGGGGGGCGGCCAAAGCGACCTTCGGTGGGGGGGGTTAGCTCAGTTGAGGGGGGGCATGAGTCTGGGAGGAAACGAGCCGAGAAATGGGAACATGGAATAAAATAAAATCCTCCCTCTGGCTTCCTTGCTTGCACGCTCGCTCTCACTCTCCCTCTCTCGCTCTCCCTCTCGCTGTTTTTCCATCTCTCTCTCTCCCTCTCTCTCCCTTTCTCTCTGATTCTTAGTCTCTTTTTTCTCTCTCTTCCTCACTCTGTCTCTAATTTTCTCCTTCTGTGATTGTTTTTCTCCCTATTTCTTCTGACTGTCTCACTGTGGTTCTTTCCCTCTACCCTTCAGATTGTGTCACCAACTGTGGGTGGGGGTAGGAGAGGAAAGCAGGGGGATCAGGGGGCCTCTTTGCCCAGAAGCTGTGGTGCTGTCCCTCCCCCTTGACAACTGAGAGTGGGAGCCGGGTGTTGTCCAAGGAGGGGTCCCCCTGCTCCAGAGCTGGTTTAATTAAGCTAATTGGGCGCAGTGACATTTGCGGAGGGGAGAGGCTAGCCTGGCTGTCGGCTTGGGGGGCGGAGGTGTGCGGTGGCAGTGGAGGGAGGGTGTGGGGTGTGGGGTGCACTTCACTAGGCGCCTCCAGGCCCTAGCAGGGCGGGAGCCGAGCCAGGAGAGCTTTGCCCCCAAGGCAGCGAGCCCACGCATTGGAGGGGAGTTGAGGCTGCATTTTGCTGCTGAACAAACTCCACCGGGTGGGGGAAAGGGGCTCTTGGGGATGGGACCGCTGGGAACGGAGACAGGATCAGGCTGCCAGCCCCCCAGCCGCATTGCAGGGCGCACCTCCCCCAGGCCTCCAGACCTGTCGGTGGCTTCTCTCCTGCTGCGTGGGTCAGGCGGGGCCACTCAGGATTCTGACTGGGGGAGGGGACGGCACCCCGTTGCTGGGGAAAGAGGAGTGCTCCAGGCCTGGGTTGAGGAAGGGTAGGGAATAGCATACTGAACCCTTCCACCTAGAAGGAGGCAGGGGGCACCGCAGTCAGGGCTGGTGGAGTAGCCAGGGTCTGGCTGGGAACCAGGGATAGAGATGGGAGTGAGGACAGAGGTGAGATAGACAGGACAGGCTTGGGTGAGGATTGAGACAGAGATGGAGGAGGACTGGGGTTGGAGACTCGGCAGGCACAGGTATATGGTGCAGAGAGAAGGATGCAACAAGGATAGGCATGGGGACAGGGATGAAGAGGAGATCAGAAATGGTGGACAGGCACTGGGCAGAGGCGTAGCCAGGAGAATGAAAATGGGGAAACAGGATGGGATGGGAACTAAAATGGGGAGGGGAGGACAGGGATAGTAGATGAGGGATGGGCGTTGGGGAATGGCAGGAATGAGAACGGAACAGGGACTGGGAGAAGGGGATGGGGGCCTGATGGGGGTGGGAACGGAAATCAGGGATGGGAAATGATTATTGGGCAGAAACAGGAGTGCTGAGGGATGCAGAGACCCAGGAGTTGGGGAATGTTAATTGGGACTTGGGGACAAGAAAGGAGATAAGAGAGGAATAGGGAGACGGGAGCTGAGGACAGGTATGGGAGACAAGTCAGAGGAAAAGGCAGACGGGCAGGATCAGGCTACAGGAGGGGACCAGGCAGGTGGAGGCAAAGATACCTCCTTCCAGACCCTAGTATAGCGTGAGGGGGCGGGGACCGCTGGTGGGGCGGGCTCTGCCCTTGGGCCGGGCGCCCCCTCCCCCTCAGCCCCGCCTGCCCGCCTGCTCTTGGCCTGCAGCGCGCAAGGCTCACCGTTATCTGAATTTTGATTTTATTTTATTTTATTTTATTTCCCTGCTTCCTAGAGCCGGCGCGGTCCCCCCGGGAACGGCCGCCCCCCGCCCCCCGCCCCGCGCCTCACTTTATTATTGCAATAAATGTGCCTATAAAGGCGCGGGCTCCGGGGCGCGTGGGGGGGGCGGTGGGAGCCGCGGTGCTGGGATGTAATTTCCCGAAGCCGGAGCCGGAGGGGGAGTGGGCGGGGTGGGGGTGGAGGCGGGGTAGGCGAGGGAGAGGGGGAGACTTGCCAATTTCCAGCGCTCAAGGCAGCGCTCCCTGCTCCCCATCCCCGCCCCGTTGCTCGTTCCCACCCCTCGCCCCACGACTCCCCACTGCACCCAGCCACCCTTGAGCCCTGGGGCCCCTCCCCCATGACCGACTCTGCCCTCTCCCAGTTACCCTGACCCCTTCCTGGACTCCGCCTATGTGGAGTTCCAGGGCTCTGTCCAAAGTTCCGCATCTCCTCGACAATGACTTCATCTCTGACCCCTATGATGTCCCCTCTACTTACCTGGTCTCGTAGAACGTTTATCTCTCCCCTTCCCAATGACCCCATCCCTGACCCCAGTGACCCTTCTTTACCTTGTTTCAGTCCCCCAATTACCTCACCTCTTCCCTAATCACCGTGTCCTGGGCCTCCAGCTCCTCCCCCACCCCAACCCCAAGGCCGTGTAAATTTTTCTTTCATCGGGTACTCCCTCCCATACTCACAGACTCTGGCCCAAGGGATCAATCACAGTGCCCCCCTCTCATGCCCCTGGCCCAGCTGCGGCCCCTGATTACCCCCAAATCCCCGCCAACAGCTCTGGGCCCTGGCCCAGGCTGCACGTGCCTAAGTGGCCCAGCCAGAGATTAGCTGGGGGGCTAAAGGGGGGTACAGAGGCAGGAGGGGGTGGCTAGATATGGGGATGGGGCCAGCCAGGGCTGAGAGACTCGCTTCAGCCTAATCCTTCCCAGAGGCAGGATAGAGCTGGAAGGTCCCACAGGGCCCCGCCCCTGCCCTCCCCTAGCTAATTAGTGATTAGTGATTAGTGATTAGTGACTATTGATCGCCTGCTGCTTCTCCCAGTAGGCAGCTGCTTTGGCAAGGGGTGGGGAAGACAGAGACAGACAGGGAGAGGAGTCAGAGACCACGTTAGAAAGATCCTGAAGAAGACTTGCGCCAGAGCCCCAGAGGCAGTGGAAACCAAGAGTCACAGGCCACGATAGGAGATCGGGAGCCAGAGCAAGGAGGAAGGAGGGAGAGAGCTCCTGGAGGAGGGGCAAGTGAAGAGGATGGGAGAGGCAGGGTTGTCAGCACTGGACAATTAGGGTTTCTCTGTAAACTCTCCCCTACCAGCCTCTTACCCAGTGTCAACCCAGTGCCAGCTCTGGTACTGAGGCAGCCCTAAGCACACACACACACAAGCCACACTCAGATACACGAACGCATCCTGAAGCTCACAATCCCATACCCACACACAAATGCACTTGAAACCACAAGAATGCAGACACACACTCGCAAACCCCAGGGACACATCCAGACAACACATACACCCCAACACACAGATGTGCACAAGAGACCCACCATGTGAGGCATGCACATGTGCACACACCATACTCACAAGTGCATGCAAGCACACACAGATAGGTACTCGGACACACTCCTACACACACTCCCCCAAGCACAGTTGTACATATTCATACATCCACAGTCTGTATGTACAGGTACACACAGCTTCTCACATGCACGCAAGCTGGACTAAATGGCAGATATTCTCCCCCATGGACTCTAACACAGAGGCCCACAGCTGCAGCTCTCACACATTCAGATAGATCCCCATCGCTCACATCCTCATGCTTATTCTCCCTCAAGTCTCCACCAGATGTTTCATTCCCCTTCAGGGGGCAAAGGAAATTAAACCAGATCTGTCCACAGGGGAGTTTATTTGACGGGGAGAGTGGAGAGGAGAGTAGGGAGGAATTAGAAAGAAGGGGTAAGGGATACTATCCAACCCCACCTCCTCTCCCCCAGGCCTTCACACCCGGGTGGGTTGTGGGGCACAGATCTCCTCCCGCAGCGCTCTATAGGCAGAGCTAGGCAGCAAGTCCAAAAGAAGCTCCTGCCAGTGGAAGTAGTTTTTGTGGAGGGGGCTCCTCTGCCCACCTTCCAGCCCCTCAAGGTCACCAGGCGGGCTTAGGAGAATCAAGGAGCTCCATCACCAGCCTCATTAGGGCAGACCCTGCCCTGCTGGAGCTGCTGAGTGTGATCTGGCTGACTGATGGGAGTCCAAGTGGTTGGGGGAAACTACACCCCTTCCAGACTCTGCAGGGGCTGGGGGTGAGGGTGCAGGGAGTAGGGAGCGACCTATCTGTCCCCCAGTCTAGGTAGATCACAGCTGGGGTGCAGGAAATAGGAAAGTTAGGGATAGGGGAGCTGATGGAAAAAGACAGGGGTCCAGGGCCTGGGTCCCCATTGTGGGACTCATAGCGGGACACGGATGACTGCACTGTGAAGCAGGCACTTGTATTCACCCCATGAGAGCAATACCGCACACCACATCAGCATACACACGCATCCTGGACCCCAGTACTAGACACCAGAGCCCGGCTGCCCCAACACAGGCACGCACACAGGTGCACACGCTGACCCACACTTTCCATATCAGCACACATGAGCACACCGTGTACACGAGTTGAAGCCTCCAAGTTAGGAGGGAGGCAGATCAAGTCTGGGCCCCCTTAGCCTCTGGGTCCTCGCTCTGGAGCCTCAGGGAAAGAGGCAGCCTGGGAAGGTGGGGACGAGGAGGGGGCGGGAGGAGAGACTCTCCTTTCAGACAGCCCCCACTCCCTACCCGCCGGGCGCGAGGGGTGTGTCTGTGAGGCTGTGCAGGGGAGATGGTGTCTCCGCGGGAAATGTGATGGGAGACCGTAGCCAAGTTCGACCGTCTCTGTGTGAGTCCGTGTGTGCGCGCGTGTGTTCGGGCCGTATATGCTTGGAACACAGGGCCCACCTGGCATTGTGACAAGAGCAGAGGAGAGAAATGGGAAGGCGGGGGTGGAGGGGTGGAAGGACAGACAGCGAGGAAGGCGAGAGAGGTTGGCGCGGAAAGACGGCAAGGCTGACACTCTGCTGGCTTGTCTGTCTGTCTCGCACTCCCGCTCCGTCTGGCGCACTCGCGGGTCTGGCTTCGTCCCCCTCCCCCGCCGCGCCAGGAGCGGAATTCGAGGCGGGCCTCCACCCCGGCACCCACCCCGACCCTCGGCCAACTTGCCCTGGAAGAGCGCCTGTCCGGAGCGGGGAGTCTGTCTGTCCGCCTCCCCCACGCCGCACAAAGTTGGGACGCTGCGCGCGGGGGCGGGGCGGGCGCACGCAGCCCCTCGCAGCCCCTCGCACTCTGGGACCTCTGCGTCCGGGACCCCCGCTCGCGCTACCGCCGTGCTGCCCTTACCTTCCTCAGGAGCCACGGGCCAAAGAGCAAAAGAAGCCATTCCGGGAGCAGCCGCATCTTCCCGGGTGGCCGGGCGGGGCGAGTCCCGGGCAGGCGGGAGGCGGGCCTGGGGGCGAGGGGCCCGGGCCGGCGCGCCACGGGGCGGCTGCCGGAGCGGCGGGAGCGGGCGGCGCGGCCCGCGGACTGAGCGGCTAGAGGAGCGGAGCGCGGCGCCGGGGGCGGGGCGCGGGCGGGGGAGAAAGTTGGGTCGGACTCGGGCGGGCGGGGGGGGGCGGGGCTCCGCGGCGCTCCAATCCCGGCCGCGCCCCGCGCGCCCCCTCCCGCCCAGCTGGGGGCACCGAAGGTGACTTTCACCCCGGCACGCCCCAGACACGCCCCCGGCCCAGGTGCGAAGGGGAGAGGGCTGCGGGGCTCAGGGACTGTGTACCCGAGAGGCTGGGTCTGTGCGCCGCTGAGGAATAGGGCCGGGCGTGGGGCTCGAGGCTCCGGGACCGTGGCCCCCGAAGCGGGGCGCGACGGAGCAGGAGCCCCGCGAGGCTCAGCAGCCCAGCAAGACCAGGGACCCTCGGAACTCCGGGTCCCTTCGATGCTCTGGGCCCAGGTGGGTCCGAGGCAGGAGCAGGGCAGGGGCCGAGGTGAGGGCGGGCGGGGCCTCGGGCGGCTGCCGCCGCGCGGCGCTGACGGGGATGGATGGGCGCCCCGCGGCTCATTCGGCCCGGAGATGAGAATCATTGATCACGGACGGAAACCCCATCACGTCTGTCAATAGGGCTGACAAACGGCGCCCGCCGCCCCTACACCCTCCCTCAAGGCACCTCCGCGGTCTCAGGACCCCTCTGCTAGACCGGCGGTTCACCTTTGCCCCTTGCCCCGCACCGCTGACCCCAGCATGTCCCAGAGCGTCCCTGCGGGGGGCGGAGGGGTTTGGCAGGAAGTACCCCTCAGCCCGGCCTCATGGTGCAATCTCCATCCCTTTCTTCCCAGTGCCCCATCTTTCACCATCAGCTCTTCTCCGATCCTTGTCCTCTTCCTCCTCTGTCTCTGTCCTTGTCTCTGTCCCCAGCCTGGCCCTGTCTCTGTCCCTATCCTCTTGGCTGTTTCTTCATGGGCTCCCTCCTCCCCCTAGTCTCTCTCTCTCTCTCTCTCTCTCTCTCTCTCTCTCTCTCTCTCTCTCTCTCTCTCTCTCTCTCTCTCTCTCTCTCTCTCGCCTGAGGAGTCTTCAGCTGTCAGCTGTTGCTATGCACTGAGGCTGTGGTATGACCGACACTTAGACATGGAGAGATAGGGACAAGCAAAGAGATGGAGAGACAGATACATACCCTGAGACACCAACACATGCCCCCAGGCATGCACGGAGATGTGTTCACAGGGGCAGGCCACACTGTAGAGGTCAGCACAGAGGCAGAGCCAAACACATTCACACAGAGACCAGCACACACACAGGGAGACAGATGCACATCTAGAGGCACTGTCACACACAGACACGTTCGATTTACACACACACAGGAGCACACACAGAGACAGACAAATGCACACTTGCACCAAGAGACAAGCACACCTAGCCAGGTTCTCAGAGCCCACCGTACCTTCCTTGCTTTGGCAGAGAGGCAAACATCCACAGACAGAGAAGGACACACACACAAGTGTACGCTGGCACTGGCAGTCCAAAAGACAAACCTAGGCACATACAAACAGACAGATATAGGGATGTGACAGACCCAAAACAAGGATTGTGAATGCTGAAAAGATGAGGCAGACACAGATTCACCCAGAGAGACAGACAGAAGCCAGGAGGCAGGAACCTGGGTGCAGGTGTGGCAAGAGAGGGAGGCAGGAAGGAGCAGGAATGGCCAGGCCCAAGGCCACAAGGCTCCAACCAGAATCCTGAACCTAAGTGCCAATCACAGGGACTGTTGAGGTGGTAGTGAGTGGGGGCAGTGGGCACACATAGGCCTAGGCTCTCAGGACAGAAGCCCACCACTAGAGTCCTGATCTTCTGGAGTCCTGACCCACCCCATCTCTACTCCTTTTGCTAGTCTCAGGTCACTACCTTCTCTCTCCAGATACACACACACACACACACACCCACTCCCTGTCTTCATTTCTGTCTCTGTTCCTCATTCTGTCTGTATCAGCCTCTGCCTCTGGTTTGGCCCCTATCTCTTCTCCACCTCTGTCTTACATCTCTGCTATCCTTGCTAGGTGGGGAGTTTTTGAGGACTGCCTCCTGGTAGACCCTCTCCTGGATGTTCTGGCGAGCATGGAGAGGATGCTGACTGGAGGGGTATGTGTTCTAGCTGCAGCTGGGAGCCCCTCTCGTTCTGCCCAGGATCTTGAGGCGACAGGCAGAGAATCAGTGGCTCCCCGGGGGCACCAGATGCATGGCTGGCAGAGGGAGGGAGTGAGGGGGTGGGGCTGCTGGTGGTGGGGAGCTGGCAGGCGCTGGGGGAGGGAGGGAGCTGGCTGGCGGAGGGTAGAGGGGGTGTGGCAGAATAGCCCAAGGGAAAGAAGTGAGAGGCTGGGCTAGGGTCCACTGGCAGGTGCATAATTAGTGTGTGTGGGGAGGGGCTGTGCCTGGCTTCAGGATGAGCTGCGCTGCAGAAGTTTGCATGCCACCTGGTGGATAGCTGAGGACACAAGCCTCCCTCCAAGAAATCGACAAGGACACCCCTTTTTCCCAGCGGGGTCCCTCTGCCCTCAGCCCTAGGGAGCCCAGGAGGCAATGGAGGATCACAGAACTGGCTTGGAAGCTGAGGCTGGAGATGGGATCTCAGGGCTAAGAGGGAAGGGGAGGGCTCTTGTTTCTAGAGGTGTGTAGACCCATAGTTTCTTCAAGAAAGGAGGAAGACTGAGGAAGTTGGTCAGGGAGGGAGAGGGAATGAAAGGCAGTGTTCCCCCTTTGAGAGTTGGCTAAGGGTTCTTCAGATATTTAAAACCTCCCGGGGGGGGGCCCTCTTTTCCTGAATCCAAGGTTCTTACTCTTGGCATCTGATTAATTAGTCTCCATGAAATGTGAAATGTTAGTGCATCAAGAGCAAACTTAGTTACAGATTTAAAAAAAAGAAAAAGCAAATTTAGGCAGAGACAGCTGTATGGGACCACCCTGAAGGATTAGAAAGCCTTTCACAATCCCAGTGTGTTTATTTCTTATTGTGGGATTTCTCACTGTTGGAGATCATTTTGGGTACAGTTGGTGGTGTCCCATAAAAGTGACAATGCAGAGAAACAGAGCTTGGAGTTAGTGTCCTAGAGCCAGAGGGAACACATGATCCAGAGAGGTGAAGTCACTGGCTCAAGGTCACACAGCCAAGAGAAGAAGGTCTTCCTGGTCAAGTCCAGTGCCCCCCGCTTCCCTGTTACAGCAGAATGAAGGGGGAGGGAGCTCCAGAAGAGCGCTGAAGACCAGATGCTCAAGCACAGAGCATGGCTCCCTCTGGTGGTGGCAGCAGGCAGGCACAGTCCAGCTTCCAGAGTCTTACCCAGAGTCATAGGTAGACACAAGTGGTTTTTTTCTTTTTCTTTTTTTCTTTTTTTTACAATTTTATTTATAACAATATCTGTGTTATTTAGTTGTAAAGGAATTCAGCAAAAATTATTAAAACATTCGTGTCCCCAAAACGGGGCTGCCCACTTGCCCTTCCTTGGTGTGCCCCACTTCCTCCTTGTCCCCAGGGGGAGGGGAGCCTGGGGGACTGTTTACCAAAGAAAGTCTCCAGCCCTGGGGCCATGGTGGGGGCACTAGAGAGGGAGAGGGCCTGTCTGGGGGGATATTGGGCGTGGCTATCCCAGAGGTGCCCCTGGAGCTGAGGCTGGGGCATGGGATGGCCTCCTCCAAGAAGAACTGAAAATCTCCATCCTTTCCTTCCTACCTTAGCCAGAGCCAAATCTTCCAGACAGGGGCAGCAAAGGACACAGCTTCCCCCAAACCCCAGAATTGGCCCTCAGGGAGCTGGGGGTGGGGGGATGAGAGGGGAGAGCCTTGACAAAGTGTCTTGTACAGGGAGGGGGAGGCAGCACCACCAGCTCTCCCAGTGGGGGTGCGTTTTTGGCGGGAAGGTGGGAGGTGGGGTCCCCTCATACCTATAAGTCGCAGGAGCCCCCTCTCTGCTCCCCCCCCAGAAGGCAGCATTGGGGGTGTGTGCTGAGGAGCAGGCAGGAAGGAGAACGGAAAGAGATAATACTGTGCTCGCTTGCTCACTTGCTCGCTCACATATAAAAAGTAATTCCTTCATTTTTACATTTATACATCCCAGCAGGGCCGGGGAGGGGTTGGCTAGGCAGGAGGGGGGCTTGTTGAGGGACTTCTCTGGAAAGGGGCAGGAGGCTCTCTGGGGGAAGTCCAATGGCGCAGGGCCCTATGCCAAGGGGTCCCCTATCTCGTCTTCAGGGCCCCGGCCCAGGAGTTCTCGCTTCTCATCCGTGCTGGCCAGGGAGTGGCGGCTGCCGTGACCACCCATGTAGAGTGTGGCGTACACGGGGTTGGTGAAATTGGTGGGCTGCAAGGTGACAGAGGGTTGAGGTGGGCTCAGGGGCTGGGCTCTGCGGCCGGGCTACCCCACCTCCACCTCCATTCCATCATCCAACCCAATACCTTTGGTCACCCCACCCACAGCCCCTTATCCCCGTGCTGGAAGCCTCCTCCCCTGTTCTCCCAGCCCACCTTGTCAGGGTCCAAGGCAAAGTCAGCATCCAGTAGGCCCCCTACATCATCAGGCTCCCCGCCTTCGTACATCTTATAGGTGGGGTTCCCAATCTCCACATTCATGGCCCCGTTGGTCATCCGCTGGTGTTGGAAGCCCTTAGCCCTGGGGAGAGGTAGGAGCGTTAGGGGGCAGGGATTCTAGGCGGGTAAGGCTAGGGCAGTAAAATCACAGCCAGAATTTTGCAGACACCCCATAACGCACCCTCGGACTCGCCGCTTGTACCAGAACACCACCCCTGCTACCAGCAGCAGCAGCAGCAGCAACAGCAGAGGGATTAGGATGGAGGCCATATCTAGAGGGGAGAAGGTGGGAAGCCCAGTCAGAAAGGCCCGGGAGGCACAAATCCCTCTGTCCCGGGTCCCAGCCACCCTGCCTCCCCAGCCCCTGCCACCTACGTCCAGGCTGCTGTTGGCCGACCACTTGCTCCTCACACCGGGGTCCTGCCATGTGGGGTGGGCACCTGCAGACAGGAGGGGCAGAGCTGAGTGGGCATGACCTCCACAGCCGTGGCTGCCAGGGAGACTGGATCCCGAGAGCCTGGCTCAGACTTGGGAAAGGGTGGGATGATCTAGGTCTCTGAGGCTCAGGCCCAACTCACTGGCATTCAGGCATCATTTTGCTGTTCATGGTGCAGGAACCGCCATTGCTGCAGTGGCCAACGCAGGTCAGACAGCTGGGGGCCACCCGGCCGTCAGAACAGCTGCAGGAAGGAGTGAGAGGCTGGGCAGGGCTGGTGGAGGGCATCCGGAGATGGAAGGGATGGGGCAGGGGGAGCAACGGGGGGTCGGAGCAGGTGGAGGAGCAGAGGGTGGGACAGGGCAGGGTTTAGCTGGGCAGACCGTGGGGCCCCACTCACTTGCAGGTGACATCCCCACTCTGCTTGTTGACCACGCAGGCCCCATCGAGACAGCGGCTACACTTGTTTACTTCGCACCTCGGCCCCTCGAAGTAGGCGGTGCAGCGGCACTGCCGGGAGCCGTCAGCAGCCATCTGACATGTGCCTAGGTTCTCACAGTAGCCAGAGCATTGCCCTGTGGTTTGGGGGGTGGGAGAGTAGGTGCCTCAAACCCCATCCTTGTGAGGGTCCTCCACAGGTTATGGGGAGCAGCTGGACACCTGAGGGGACCCCCAGGCCTTTTGGGTGATGCCCACCTCCTCCTGAGCCCCCTGCTGTCCCCGCGTCATAGGCTCGAGGGTACAAAGATGTCCCTGAGCATCCTGACAGGGAACTACTTTTGCTTAAATAATCCTGACACCGCTGAGGGAGTGAGGCTCGGGGGAGGGGGCTGACACTGACACCTTCGTGGGGCAGCGCCAGCTGCTTGGGTCTGGCTGAGCTGTGAATGACCTCCCGCCCTAGGACTCAGCCCCCAGCTCCATCGTCCCCTGCCCCAGGGCCCAGGGCCGGCTCACTCACGGTACTGGCAGCGATCTCCCAGGAAGCCGGGAAGGCACCGGCACTGGGGCTGGTTGCCCTGGTTGACAGTGCAGGTGCTGTTGTTGGCGCAGTAGCCCGCACACACCTGCTGGGTGCATTTGGGGCCCGTGAAGCCTGTGGGGCACCGGCACGTGGGCATGCCTGGCGGGAGAGGATGTGTGAGTGGGACTGTGGCCCACTGAGCTGCCCAGCTCTATTGCAGGAAATGGGGCTGGGAGGACCCCGGTGGGAGGCAAATGGTGGAGAAGAGGGACACTGGGGTTGTGGGCAGGAGGCGGGGCAGGGGGGCAGAGGTGAAGTGAGCAGGGGAGGGGCTGGGGATTTGCTGGAAGGGCAGCTTGAGGGTGGGGGCCCTGAGGAGTCCTGGCGGGAGAACTGAAGGCCATACCAGAGGGGGAGGCAGCGCAGGTGCCCCCGTTGCGACAGTGCTCCCAGCACTGGTCCAGCTCACACTTGTCGCCGGTGTAGCGGGGCTGGCAGCGGCACTTGGGCTGCCTCCGGGCGTTGAGGAAGCAGCTGCCACCATTGAAGCACTGCAGGTTACAGGTTCCGGGCCGAGGGGCTGTGGGAAGGACCATAGGGGGCAGAGCCAAGGGAGAAGGGGACTTCAGCGGCCGCAGAGGGGTGGCCCTGGAGCAGGGGATGGGGACAGGGCAGGGCGTGGGCTTACCGTCCGGCGGGGGCGTGGGCGAGGGCACAGCTACACACGTGCCATTGTCCAGCCGCTTCCCATTGGGACAGGTGCAGACGGGCCCGCTGGGGCTCAGCAGGCAGAGCCACTCGCACTTCTTGCGGTCACAGGGGTTGGTCACTGCAGGTGGGCAGGGGTGGGAGGGTGCTGAGCCCT